>NC_142255.1:10138787-10441818 GCF_052056855.1 Sturnus vulgaris
GAAGCAGTGCACAGTTTGTTTTTTTAAGTTCACTTTCGTCCAGTTAATAGAGAATTCTTTTGGAATCTATCCTAAACCTGACCCAATAAGTGTACAGAATTCCTTAAATAACTCTCTAACTTTTAGGTGAAAGAACATGCAGAGAAGAGAAGAGAAGAAACAAAAAAAGGAAAGAAAAGTGACTATTTCTCCACTTTACATAAAAGAATTAGAAAAGTCTCTGAAGCTCTCAAACACTTTTTTCCTGCAGCTGTCTGTACTTTAAGATTTTCTTATCTAGAAGATCACAGGTAGTAAGTACTGTGCTTTAGGTTTTAGCAGTGGAAAGGAGTGCCCTTTGTAGGTTGATGTTCATATTGCTCTTCTGCTTGGTCGTTTCAGCTCAGGATAATCGTGTCAGTATTATTTTCATGTTCTTGTCTAGGACTATTCTTAGTGAAGACTGCACATCTTATACATTTTATCTTGCCCACCCCTGCAAGGAGGTAGAAAATAAAGAGCATTGTGACAGCACTCAGATCCCTTCAGCCATGGGATAGGCATTACACTGGCTTGGCAGTGCTGAAACAAGAAGTAGATTCATCTTTCTCTAGGGTAGAAGCCTTTTCCTCTAAGTGCATGATACACTTTTGCTGTTGGTTCTTACCCCTCATCACAACACTGTACTTGCATCTGTACACCCAGACAGACCACCAGGAGCAGGCACACCCTGCAAAAAGCCATTGTAAGCAAGGAGCACATACCAGTGCAGTCTACATGAACTGGGAAAGCTGAGCTTGACACTAAGTTTCTTCAGTTCTGTAACCTGCAAAAAAGGAACTTAAAGGCTATTTAAAGGTGTTAAAATCTATAATCCTTTTGTGAAAAGCTGTTTGCTCTCGCTGGACTGCAAGTCAAGTCAAAGTTTTGCTGCCATTTTTAGTTACCACCTCCCAAAGCAAAAACCTAGCAGAGGTTCCACTGATGCAAGTCCTTTTTTAAAAAAGATGCTACAAGATAGCCTCACTTGGAACAGCGACCTACAAAGAAGAAGTTGGAGTTCTGTTGATACTCATTTATTGTTGTACCTGATGGAAACTGATCTGATTTCCATTTTTGAAAATAATGCTATCCTACAGATTCTGAGATAAGTATTTGCTAGAATAAGCACAATCTCAGGAGCTATCTCGGACCTACGAGGAAAAAACAAATTTACATATGCATGCCTGCTGCAATTTGACAACATGAAAACAGTTACCTGTCATTGCCAGAAAAGGCTCACTTACTTTGAAAATCAGGATGGTTGAGTTCCTTTCCATTGCTTCTCAGTACTTCTCTAGAGAAGCGTTTTATGAGTTTTACATTGCTGCAAGGCCCTTCCCAGTAGGACCTTGGCAATGTTGATCTGAAATGAGATGCTTTCAACCTCACCTACACTGAGCTCCTCTGTGTGCACCAAGCCATTGCACATGGGTAAGGAATTCTGGTAATTCCTGTCAGTGTTGGGCTTTGCTTCAATAGAAGTAGCAGATCTATGAAAGACAAATACTACTACCCATGCAACAGGAGTTACCAATGTACTGAGAGTTCTTAAGTTGATAGTGCTACTGCAGATCGAGGCCTGCATTTGAAACTTGTAGAAACTTTGTACTGGGGCTGAGTAAAAGCTTCTTAAAACAGCATTTGCTACTCTGGTTCAAATCAATTTATATTCCCACAATTTCGTTAATGAATGAAAATGAAAATGAAAAACAATACCCTCCCAATTATTTTCATGTTCCCTTTTTCCTATGATATCTACGTTAGAAAAGTATATTATCTTGGTATCTGGCAAGAGAGAGGGGACTGGGAAACAGTCTTTTTCATTACTTTATCTGAGACCTGTCCTACCTATGTTACCTAGTTGTAAATTAGTTCTCTAATTCAGTGATGAACTGCCTAAGTGTGTCATAGAGTGCACGTGCTTCAGCTCGAGCAAGTAACTTCAGAGGTTACCCAGCAGTGTGCACAGGGCTCACTTCTATGTAGATTCATGTCTGCAGAGCCTGCCACTGGGCTGTGATCCCCAAGGCTTACTGCAGGTACAAAACTGCTGAAGAGATGTAAAGCTATTTCCAAAGTAACAAAATGAAAATCACTTAAAGTAAAAATTACATTGGACTGTTCTCCACTATCACTGACCAGATCCAGTCAAAGCTACTCTTTAATTCAACTACTTATCTGCAAGAGGAATTAACCTAAAGCTTGAAGAGCAATATTGTGGAACATACTCTGTGTAAATGAAACATGAAGCTTTTATAAATGAAAAGTAATTTGTTGGGAATTTTTATCTACAGCAGAAAAGAGCATTTTCCTGAAAGGAAAAGGACATTACTGACTAACAATCTGCTTCCCTTTTTTTAGAAATGGATTTGACTTGTTACAGGGATAGAGAAAATCTGGCCTTCCACCCCAGGTGAATGTGGAAGAAAACTGAGATGCTTGGCCCCAGAGCCATCTCCATGGTTTGAGTTCTATTGTGAGACCTGAGAGGGTTCTAGTTTTTTATTTCCGCTGCAATATTTGCGATAACCTCTATGCCTTTTAGAAGGGCAGAGGATCATAAGCTGATGAAGGTTTTGAAGAAACATGGGATTCCTATACAATTCTTACCACTCGAACTCTCTACTTTTGGACAAAAATCTTTAAAATTATGGCGGTAATACCACTACTACCATTGATTTTTAGTTCTTTCTTTCTCACAGAGTGTTAACCTGGTGTTTAGTAGTTGAAAATTTAGGCATAGCTTCCTCAGCTCAGCCAGTTATATTACTCTGTGGCATGTTAGGAATTTTTATCTATTTAATGTTTTCTAGTTCAGCCACTAGATGGCACTTAAAGTTTGCTTTCTTTTCCACTTCTTTTTCAGAGATATTTTTCAAAGATCTGTTCATCTATAATTAAGAGTTGATGACTCCCACTGGGACTATGTTGGTGGAAAGCAAGATGCAGCAATATTTGAGTGAAAGCAGGCAAAAGTATAACCATTAAAGGAGGAACAATGACTATAATTTAAATAAGATTTGGGTGGTTGCAGTGTTTGCATAATCCCTCCTGGCATGCGAGAGCAGTAGAGAAGCCTGTGGCTTTGCTCTCCTGCTGCGTTTCAACAAAAATGGAAAATTGTAATGAACAGCAACATTTTTCCTATCTTTCGTATTCACTGTGTTCTTACTCTTTCTTCCTCCATTCCTTTAAGTGGAATGCAGTCTACTTAAGGATTGTATTGTAATGAAAGTAATGTATAGCCTGGTAAACTCTGCATTGGACTTTCCAAATCAGATGCCTCTGGCTGCAAGTTCACTTTATAAATTAAAACTTATTTAATACATGTTAACTCAGTAAGGGTGGGTGATATATAGTAACTTGAATTATGTAAGTTAAGGTAGTTTCTGTATTGGTTACTACTACTGTAATTACACAGTTTGGAGCTCCTGTATTTGTCTTCATCCTCACCTTCAAATTTTAATTTTTTTTTTGTTAAATAACTATCATTGTATTTTGGCTTAAAGATGGTTAAGTAAGTTTTGGTATTAAGTAAACTTCTATGACCCTGCCTATTTCCTGTCCTGTCAAACCTTTCCTTGTAAGAATAACAGTGTCCTTTTATTTGGTGGAGTGTAGCATGATGTTTTTGGCAGGCCCAACATTTTTGACTTGCATAAATTTGTGACCTCAAGTGCAAGAAAAGTGAATGCTTGCTTCAGTAACTCATGGTTTCTGCCTAAAAAGAAAAGTGTCCACATCGCTAACCATTACAATTTCTGAAGGAAAATTATCAGCACATTTATTCCACCTGATTTCACATGACTGCACTTCCAAAGAAAAGAACCAGAAATAAAATAAGTATTTTGCACCTAGTTATGTAAGTTACCGAAAGCCTGAAAATATAGGGCAGACTGTACTGCCTTACTGGTTTCTAGAATTGGCACACATGGCACTTCCCTCACTAACAGCTATTTGGCAGTCTCTACCTCAGTAAGGATGTGATTCTGCAAAGTGTAAATTTGGGTCTGCTGCTGGGCAAAGAATGTCATTGCATGGTTAAAGGTTGCAGATGAAGTGAATTTACATAATTATTTTCCTAAACTTTCCCTCCATTAACTGTGTGGTTATTTAGCTCTTTACCACTGAAGTGATGCTTTTGCCTTACTTAGAACACAGCAAGAAAGCCTTTTACCCTGCCAAGTCTGAAAAACTGACAGATTAATTTTATAATTTGACAACTCTCATCCAGAAAGCAACTGCTATATTTTATCATGTAAAGTATGTTTAAAGAAACACATGTGAGCTGTGTATGCCTGTTTAGTTGTTTCCCCTTAGATTTTGGTCTTTTTTTTTCATTGTCACAAAAATTTTGTATTAATCTTCAGTATTTTAGAGAACATTTGTATTGTATAATTTGTAACAAATGAGAGTTTTGTATCAATCAATACTGCTCATAGCCTTGAATTGAAGAAAGTTACCTTTGTCTACTATTGATGGTAGCAAAGGAATTTGCTTGCTTTCGTTTTGTAAAAGGAAAAAGGAAAAACAAACAGACATGAATCTAGCATCTTTGGCCAGATTCTTTTAACATGAGTATTTTTGTGGTTTATGGATTCCTACTCTGAAAGGTTGTCTCCAAGTGTCCAAGACAAAATAACTGTGTCCTATTTGGAAGGAAACATCTTTCCTTTGCAGCTAAACTAATTGTGCCATGTCTGGCAAGCACGATAGTTATCCAGTGCTGCCTTGCTAACACACCTCAATCCTGAAGGTTGTCAAAACTTCCCACCTGCTTAGCCTACACTCTGCTCACTGCCAAATTCCAAGGACCCTTCCTAAGGGTGCAGGGCAGCAGCAAGAAATCCCATTTGTCAGGTTTTCACAGCAGCAAATAAAAGCACCAGTCTCACTATCCTGTGCTTCCACATAGGAGTTACTGCTGTCAGCAAGCCAAGCTGATCAGCATTACAGGTGATTCAAGCCATTTAAATGCTGCAAGAGGATTTTTCTTCATCCTATCTATGATGCTGTATCTTAGCAACATATAAAGGCTAGAGGAGTCAAAGGAAGTCTTTTGTTAGGGGAGAAAGCATGATATTTCAGTCCTGTTCTTACCTTTCTTCTTAACTTGCATTTAAGGCATTAGTAACGTGAGAAAACTGAAAAAGGAGCTGTCGCAATGACAGGAAATCATGGATTCAGCAACAGAGAACTCATTGCTCTCCCTGGACATGAAGAGGAGGTGACTGAGGACTCCACTCATCTTGGTGAGGGTTATTTTGTTTGGGATGGGATTATTTGTCTGGTTAGTTGAGCTTTAGTACTACTAATCATGTCGATTAAGCTAGTAAAAGTTCTCTAGGAAAAACTGGATAAAACTCACTGCCTGGAAGACTGTTACCAGATGTAAAGCCAAAGTGCTGCACCAAGAAGGCAGCAAGGTACTAGGTTTTTTGTCAAAAATCGTTCCTTATTGTACACTTTGTTATCAGTTTCTAGCCAAGAAAAGCTTTAAGAGTGGCTTTAAAAAGAGCCTCTTACTTCTGGAAGCCTGACAGATGTTGTGTCCCACCCTAGGTCACCTGCAAAGAGCCCCCAGACTGCTGCTCATAACTTTCCCAAATGGCAGCTAAGTAAGAGTGACTAATAGTCAAAACAGGCAAGCCTTCACTCTAGTATCTTGAGCAGGCTGGAGGTCTGCTGTGTGGGAGAAAGAAGCCTCTGTTTGCATTTACTTTTTACTTGGATGACCTTTGAGATGCTTAGCATTTATGGGACAGCCTGGACTGAGCAGAAAAACATAGCTCAGGCACTTCCAGGTAGTTTGGATCCTACAACAGGATTTTTAATTTTTCAATTCTGTCTGTTCCTGGCTGCCTGCTTGCCAACAGAACCTGCCTATTTATTTTTACATCATTATTTTCTGCTAATAAAGTTGATACTAAAACTATGAGAACCTAAACTAGTAACAATAATAACGAATAGGACTCTACCTCTGTCCCCCTCCTCCTGAAGTTTACTATTCAAATGTACAGAGCTAATGTCCAAGGCATGGCTGGATATTTATTACAGCATGCAAACGATCATTGATTCCAGGGCTGCATACAAGCTAAATGAAAAATTATTGCTCATTTGCAGTTATTCCAGGAAATCTTGACTAGCTGCCAAAATAATAGAACAACTGGATGAGAAGAGGGATAGGATCACTGTAAGCTGGCACTCAGGCTAAAGAAACTCATGCAAAGTCACAGCCATGGGTGTCTGGAATACTCAGCTTTATCCCACTGTGGAGCTGGTGCACAACAACGTGCATTGTTATGTGCTAACAACATCTGCCCAGAAAATCAGTTACTCCTCCAGTCTCCACTGGAGAACACCAAGTGCCTTTAGAGCCACAGATCAGCAAAAACAACACCACATCAAAATCAGAACCATGATAGGCTTGTTTATCAAGACACTCTTGTTGTTGACACTCACCCAGATTAGAAATTATATAAATGGAGTTTATTACAAATACTGTGACTGCACAAATGGAGTAGATGTGGAGAAAGCTAAGGCCTAAGTTGTATCTTATGATGCCTTAGGATCTCCCTGGATAAATCCTTTTCTCCTCATGCCTTTGCTCATTGATCTCTACCTTCTGGACCACCAAACTTTCATCTAGCAGGCAATAGTAGGAGTGATTAAATAGGAGGTTGAAAAATTCATGTGAAACTTGCTCACTTCTAATGAACAATAGAGAAATACTTTGAGCTGTATTTAACTGGTACTAAAGAAAAGTGCTTATAAGTTAGGCATTAGAATCAATACCTATGATCAAAGCTCCTGGCTTAGCACTATAAAGCACATGCCAGTAGTCCAGGAAAAACTTTTCTTAAACTCCATCATAGGTCTATTGAGTTGCCTCTTCTGCTGATAAAAGTGCATTCCATGGTCTCACTGGTCTGTACATATTCCCAAAGTCTAGTGCTGTTGCTGGCAAAGCTTTATTATATAGAGCACTGTGCAAGTGCTAAACAAAAGAAAATAACATTGAATTGCTAACAAAGACACGTTTGGTATTCAGATTTCCCCCCTTTCCCATAGCCAAAGTGGCAGTCAGGCAAAGGCTTCCGCTGAATCCTTGCTCATTGTGTGAAGCACAATTCCAACAATCACCAAATTGTATTAATCATGGCCTTCCATAGCTCTATAGCTAATGTCTTTAAAGTTATCCTGCATGCTAAATATGATTTTCAGCAGCTGAGAACTGTGAAACTGATACAGCCTTCATCAGAATGCTAAGGGTATTGGCATTGCTTTAAAATTATCTCCATACTCAATTAAACAGTTTCTATGCACAGACGTCTTCAAGAAAAGTGAGACGATTGCATGTTTTAATAGCTATGGAAGTATTTTATTCCCTCTGAAAAAAATATTTAGGTTCATGTTTATTAATGCCCAATACTCAAGGTTGAAAAGAAAATTCATATATTTGGCCAGAAGCATTGCTTTGCAAGAGATCAAGATGCCAGAAAGTTAAAATTGATCAACAGTAGGTGCCCAAGGGATTTGAATGAAAACATTTGGAAGTATTAAATCAATAGCTGTCAAGATTCCTCTATCTATAAACGCCTTTGGTTTTAGTAAACATGTGTTGAGTGATTTTAAGTCACCTAAGGTAAATATGTTGGAAATATGGGGTTTTATGTGTTTCTGGAACATGAGCTCAAAAATTGCCAAAGAACTTTGGCACAATTAAAAGGAATGAGAGTCAGACAGACACTTCAAACACTAGTCAGGGTAAATTTTGAATGTTTGCCAAGTGAAATGCAATTGATCAGGGTCTCTGCACTATTTACTACTGAGAGATGACAAAAAACTGTCTAAGGAATAATTACTGAAAGAGACAGCTGTAGGGTGGGACACAGCATTGGCCTCATATGATCTGCATACAAGAAGTCATTAATATAGAATTACATCTGAGATACAGTATAGTCATAAGACTGAGGGACCTTCTCTCAGAGCTCTTTTTCTCCATCAAAACGAAACATAGAATGCTTCTGTTATTCCAGAGGCTCAAAGTTATTCCTAAGGGCAATGACCTATGTCATTTTCTGTCATATTCTCCCCAGGGATGCTGTGGAAACCCCTCTGGCTTGATGCAGACAAAGAAAGGAGAAAGCACGGCACAGAGAACAGCCCAGCACTGACTGGTAGGTTGAGTAGATGACCTGACAGGTCATCTATATCATTTTCCATCTATAATTTTCTTCTGTGGCTTTGATACTGAAGGCCCTGTGCTCTTACTTTCCTAGAAGCCTTAATAAAGATGTGGCTTGGAACGCTGAAATACAATTAATACCACTGAGCCAATTATTCTAGTATGGGATGAGAGGCAACAAGACTGCCAGTGGGAACATGCCCCATCATGCTAGTTGGGTTTATTCTGGCCTGTAAGACCAGGATCCCCTGAAACACTTGCATGAATACATTCCAATTGCAATGGTTGTCAGCATGCTGCTTACTTCAATGCAGAAAAACCCTGTTATAATCCTGCATAACCAGTTATTGTACTGTTTACCCAAAATAGTGTTTGGATTTATAAGCTCACATGTCTGGCCTGGTCCCAAGACTTTGGTTCATTAGGAGATGCAGAAACTAATCTAGATATCCTCACTCAGCAACAAATGTGTCAGTATTTCTTCTCTACTCTTCACCTACCTAGTCTGTGCCTACAAGAAGCCTCTTCTCTGTAACACATCCACTTACAGAGTTGGTAGAAGCTCACAAAAGCCTCTTTGTCAGGTTTATTCATTAGTCCGAAGACCAGATTTTCTGCTTTACCCTGTGTCCACTGGACTTGCTTAAGGGGCAAACACAGTTCCAGTTCTACCTCAGAGTACAGCAGGAAGATTCAGAATCTCTCGTGTCACCCAAAACTTGGTCACTTGTTCTCCACAGCAGATACACCATAAACCCCTAAGGCAGAACCAGTTTGTAGCAGTTACTGTTGGTCCCTAGAGCCAAGTTCTTCAGCCAGCAGTCAGATTTCCAACAATTCACAAAGCCAAAAGATATTTTGCCAATACATTAACTAGATGAAATATGGGAGCATGTAGCCTACAGCAACCCAGATCTGAATCTAGAAATCTGGTCTTTGGAGGACTGGTGGTACCAGAGGAATATTCTGACTCAGCTGGAGCAACTTCTCAGATCAGAAGGAAACTTTGCCCAGTGGGAACTCACAGCAGGTCACAGCTCAGTTTCTCATGAGATTGGCCACATCTGTTCTCTTTTATGCAAGAGAAACACTTCATTAGGGCCCTATGTAACCTTCTGTTGGGCAATACTGGGCACTCTTGGTTTCATCAG
Organism: Sturnus vulgaris; assembly: GCF_052056855.1. Lineage (NCBI taxonomy): Eukaryota > Metazoa > Chordata > Aves > Passeriformes > Sturnidae > Sturnus > Sturnus vulgaris. Next base: position 10,148,148 of record NC_142255.1, read on the forward strand.
AAGATGAATCAGAGGGTTCCATTATTGCTTCATACCTCAACAGTAAAGTTTTGGGTGGGTTCTTGGACAAGAGTCTTGGCTATGAAAGACATGTTTGATATGGTAGCCTTGGACACAACCATACAATAATTCAAGCACTTCTTACAAAGCACATGTGTTTACTTACATTAAGAATAAAATGAAAGCCAACACTTTTGCTATTGTATAAAATAGAACAACTCAACACTATTGTGTCTCTTGGAATTTACAGACAAACATACCCCTGCTATGTGACTTACGAAAATATCTTAAAATCCAGACCTTTCCGTGTGCTGCAGAATGACCCTGTGGAAAAACCTCCTCCAGAACTGAAAGCTGACTGTAAGGGTCCACCACAGGCCAGTATCCCTGATATTCAGTGAATCATACTGCACACATATGGAAGGCAGAACAGAATCTGGCACTTAGTAACATTTAAGTTGCTCTTTTTAAAGGCCATGTTGGTACCTTTTTGAATGTTTCTTATGAATTTAGCAGTTGATTTCTTGGCTCTATCATAATTCAGTTCACTCTCCAGAGTAAATCTGAAGTCTGAATGCAGCAGCATTCTGTTGCCAATCAGTCTCTCACTACAGAGAAAAGTTCTTGGTGCTGAAATAGTTCTGTTTGTTCCCATTCTTACCTTAATGTAATATTGCTGCTATATTTTGTGCTGCAGAAAGCACTAGAGACTGTGGCTTCGCAGCTCTCTCTTTCCACTAAACATCTCACACAGATGACACACCCTAGCAGTGCTGGGCCTGAGCTTGGGAACATCTGCCTGTTCCAAAACCCAGAGTTCCCACATAACTACATAATTCGCTGCTATCGAGTTACTGGGCTAGCCACAAATTGACTAATGCAATAGTCATCAAGGATCAGGAGGCTGGAGCATGAGTGCTTAAATTTCAGGGAAGGGTGATTTGTCCTTTAGTATCACAAACACTTTACCAACACACAAATGAGAAAAATTCCCCATCTGCCAGCCATGAACCGTACAAAAAGAAAAGAGAATCTACCTTTAATTTGCAGGCCCTTCCAAAATCTCCAGTGATGTTTGTACCATGGGTGCTTCTCCAGCTGTGGGGAAAGGCCAAGGACAGGAGAGCAGCTAGGCCTTGGCACTGCAGAAATTTGCTTGCCTTACTGTGACTGAGGAATATCATTCTCAGAATGGGTATCACTCCCTCTCCCTTAGTGTTTTCAGCATACAAACTAAACAGCAGCAGCAGTCAAGACCAATTCCTTTTCCCCCACATACCTCACTGATAAAATGAAATTTTCCTGAGAAATCCTTTCGGTCTTAGAAAACCAAATTAGTCTTTTTCTAAGCTAGAAGGATTTTCTGAGTTGCTCCTTAAACTTAAGCTTCATGTGACTCTTGGGTTATTTATCATAGTCTTTTAGGAACCAAACCAGCCTATAACCCACAAAGAGATACTGTAGGTTAGAGAGACCATCTATAACAACAGGTTAGATTAGAGGAAAACAGAACTTATCACTTCAGTAGTTCAAAGCCCTGAACACACTGATCATGTTCTCTTCACCAACTCAGCAATGCTACCGTCAGGAAGCAGGGGAATGGGAACAGGCTACACTTATTGGCTGCAGCTGTTTGTACCAGTTTGTCTCCTACCTTTAATTGCCAGTGTCACACAATCACAGAATGCTTTGGGTTAGAAAGAACCTAAAGATTACCTAGTTCAAACCACCTGCCATGGACAGACACCTTCCACCTGATCAGATTGTTCAGTGCCCCATCCAAAACTCCTCTGGGCAGTGGTATATACACCAGCATGAGTATCTGGTGATAATCTGCAAATGACTGCAGAATAAAAGACTGTCTGAATTCATTGATGGGAAGCTAGTAGGGAGAGTTCATTGAAAGTCTGCCTGAGCTCTACTAGAGCTGCTAATCCACTCTGCAGTAATGTGTTTTCTGAAAAGAGTTTTCTAAATGTTAAACCACACTATCTAAGCTAGAAAGTTATTTTACAATAGATCATCCTTCTCTGGATATTGCAATACCAGCAATCATTCATATTACTTGATTTGTATAGTAATCAGTGAGGAATGTAGTCCTAGAACTCTTTTTCTCCAGCTAGCTGTTGCATTCATTACATTATTTTTTTCATATGAAAATGCTTATGATTTCATCTAGAATGAATTTCTTGAGTCTGCAACTAAAACTCATCTTAGTGGCATATGTAAAAAAAAAAATTCTGGAAGAGGTAATTATTTAACACCATTGGACTGCCACTTTCTGGGACAGAGAGGTTTTTATTTCTTGAGGTGAGAAAATAAACACATTGAGCTTCTCAAATCAGGCAGAGACAATAGTACTTCAAAGATTTTATGTACTTACTGTGGACTTCATATGTTTCTTTTTTTTAAAATCCTTCACTGTCTCACAGTTTGCAATTACCTCTAGTTTCTGAGCTACCACCAAAATACGTTTCATATGCCTGTTTATAAACCATTTATTTGAGCTCCTCAAGCTCCCAATGCCATAAGCACAGCTCACCTTTTCCCACCCATGTATATATCCACCCATGTTAACTGTTCTGTCTTAATGTCTTGAAGATAAGTTGAGACTAGAAAGTTAAACCAAGTCCCAGAACAGATTGTAGACACAAGGTCTCCTTCTTCCAGCTCTGAAAAAGAGAATAAGCAAGCACTGTTTGTTTTGTGCTTATACCTGAACATGCAGTTTATATTCCTGTAGTTCCTGAAAAGAAATTTGTCTTCACACCACCTGCTTCTTCTGACCTGAAAGGACCAGGTCCTGGGGAAAAGTGTGAAGGAGTTCACATGCTAAGCTAAGTGGCATAGTTTTGGGCACTGTTTCATTCTTTAGAGCACTGACTCTGATGCCATGTACTGTCAGCAATCTCTGAAATGACTGTAAAAATCAGAAGGAAACTCTGTATATTCAAAGGAGCAAATGAGGAAATAAAAATAAGGGATTGATTTTCAGAATCCAACCTGATATGTATTTAGCTCTAAGTAAAAACCTCTATGGTATCACACCACAAAGCGGTTGATGGACTTTTTTTTCCTTAAAGAGACATTTACAGCACTTTGGGGGCAGAGGGGGAAGTAAGAAACAATTTTTCTAATTAGCTTCCATAAAGAAAGGGAGTGGAAAGGAACCTCTCATACAGCATTGAGATTGAAATTGTGTCAAGTCCCTTTCAGTGGAACTTTTTCCACAGTGACTGTAAGGCATGAGCTAACTTTAATATTCACTGTTGCTTTCTCTGTATATGTACTTAAATGTCTTCTAGTAAAAGTGCAAAGCCCAAAGCCACTGGCCAGCATCAGCCAAACTGAAGCAAGAGCTAAATGTCAACCAGCTGCTGAACTCATAAATGCCTTCCAGGAAAGAAGGCAGAGAAGAAGAGGCTGGATTAGTTGCCACCCAAATGAAAACAAGCAGGATGAGCTTCACCTGCAGCAAATAGGAAGGAGCTACTACTGAATATACTTGTGGGGACCAGACCTGACTGAACCTTGGCTCTTCCTAGACATAAAAGTCTTGCCTTTAGGGTGCCAGACTGCTCTTATTTCAGATTTGAACTCCCACCACAATATTAGTGTTGAAAGAGCTCCATATATCAGAAATCCCACAGCAGAGTTTAGAGATGAGCTCACCTGTGATCAGTGGGAGGGCAACTCTGAAATAGCTGTCAAAGAAAAAAATGTTATTTAAATCAAAAAATGGGGAAAACTTTTCAGTCAGCTTAGCAAATAGTAAGGTATTGGGAGAGTTGGCAAAACAAGAAACCACTGGAATAGCTCTTACATAACAGTTTAGTTGATCTTACTTGTTAATTTACTCAGGTAGATGGCAAAATATTGTCACGAGAGGTCATGTGTGCAGGGGTGATAGGAAAGTGTAGTAGCAGGAGGCAGCTAAATGGTTGTAAAAGAGGTGGACAAATTATGACACAGTGCCAGGTCCAGCTAATGAAACAGCCTGGATTTATAGCTGGATAAAGCATGTAAAATTATGGGTCATTTGAGTTCTCAAGTGGCAGGTCAGATCTGTGAAGTGGCAAGCACAGCAACATTATTGAAATAAGCATTGGCAAACCTGTCTGTCCTTATGCTTAATAACATTTAATTTTATAAGGAGTTCTAGATGATAGCAAGTGGCTGTTCAGTCAATTAAATGTGCACAAAGAAGTGACTCTGGAGACTGACTTACTGGCACTGGGTCGAGGCATTACTGAGTGGGTGGGACATCTCTCCATATCCATACATAAAAATTTTACTTGTGTATTACTTATGCTCTGACCCTCTGGGAGCTCAGAGCAAAACTCCAGTGATCTATGAAATTCTGCTTCTGAGCCAAAGTATCTGCACAGCACCTATCTCACACCCAGCCCTGTCGGTACTGCCAAAGAGATATTCTCATATCTATCTGAGCACATCCATCTGAGCAGGACACAGGCTCAGCTAAGCACCAGGGCTCTCCTCTGCTCCTTGTTTTCCTTTCCTCTGCTGGAGCCATGGATGGTTGTGTTGAACATGGGTGAGATCCCAGGGGCACTTTGAGGATCTTGTTCCAGAGAAATCAGTGGGAGTTTTGCCATTGACTTTGGTGGGGCCAGACTTCATTCATAAAGTGTTGACTGTTTTAATAGATTTACCAGCCCTGCAGGCAGCCCATGCAGAAGTGTAACAGATCTTGCACTCTTGCTTCTAGAAATGAATCTCCTGGCTCAGGCCAAGGTCTGCAGAGAGCAGCTTCCCTGTGCCAAGCCCTTCATCTGGGAAACCTACCAAGCTAGTATTGCACTGTAAGTTTGCAGCCGAGTGGGACTGACTTGTGCCTCCACCACAGGAGCATAAGCAGAGCCCAGCTCTGGGAAAAGCCAAAAGTCCCATGGAGGTGTAGCCCAGGTGGTTCTGCCTTGCAGTGGGCTGGGTCCTCAAGCAATACCAGCAAGGGTGGACTTTGCCAGCTTGCACCATGGCCAAGCTGGCTGAAGCCACCCTCCAAGCCAGCAGCTGCACCAGCAAAGGGATGGAGCCTGGCTCACTACAGGGTCATGCCCCTGCTGCAACCAGCACTGACCCTGTGCTAAAGCTGCAGAGAGGACTGTGGTCTGAGTGCTGCCTGCCATGTGTACTGCCTTGGAACGATGGTCACTTTATTTAAAAAGAAAAAAAGGAGAGGGAATCCTGCTCCATTGTCCTACTGCAAGTGGAAAAGGGCTGAACTAATTAAAACCAAACTCTGAACAGAAACTCCTCCCAGGCAGAGACATTTTTCTGTCAAGTTTCAGCCCTGGGAGAATTTTTAAAGCTGAGCAATAAACTCTTGAAACAGAGTTTAAGGCCCTCACTACCTCCAGGTTTTTAATACAAGGAGCAGCACAGAGCAATGGGCACCCTTTAATGTGTAGGAATGTGTCAGACTGATGGGAGGCTGGATGTACTGGGGAAAGGAGGGGGTTAATTACTATAATTGCCCAACCAACATTTCCTAATATTGTCACTTTTTACCCACAAGTTGCAATTTCTGTTACTATAGAAGCAAGATGTTGATACTGGATTCATTTTCTGGGTTTTATTCCTTTTTGTCATTTTTCCCATGAACTAATAAGCCACAGTGGATTTGAAAGTATGAGCAAATGTGAACACTATACAAAGCACTTTTATGTTCTATTGACATTTTCTTCCCACCCTAATAATTTAGAGCTGTTAACATAAAAAAAAATGAAGATGATCATACTTCCCATCACTTTCATTTCCCATGTTTATGAAGGAAGAATTGTGAGTAATTTCCCATAGTTATTGTTTGCAGCACAACACATGGTCTCAATTACTGGGATAAGAAACACAGAGAGGGTATTGGTGAGGATAAATGATTTATCTGTGCGTTTCATTCAAAATTCATTTTCCATGCCATAGTTTATATTACTTTGATCAACATCATCTTTCTTATTTGACTTTATAAACATAATTCAACTATTTTGAGCAGGACTCTGGGTCACAAGAGATCAGTTTGATGACATATTTCTGCGGCAGTGAAGCATAAGCAGAAGTGATCCTCTGGCAAACCTACTTTCTGATAAAGGAATCTACACAAGAACGGCAGATCTGGGCAAATCTAGAGTAATGGAACACAAAATAACCCTTGGATTTGACTTTTGTTCTCATTTCTAAGTAAATAAAAAGGGACAGCAGCTAGTGTCAGGATCCAACCCCACATAGAACATAATTCAATCCATATGTATTTTCTTTCTGGCACTTGGAGGTCCTTCACTCGTCTTTGCACTGCTGCCTTGAAAATGCCATTTCTGCATTAATGACCTGAGTGGTTGCAGGCCCATGGCTGAAGTCTCTGCAATGGGAGCTGTCTCCAGGCAGCTCTGTGACAGCCTTGGGGCTCTTTGGACACTTGGCTCCTGCTGCTCAAGCAGTGACAGGTACCATTGACATGTGACTGCTGAGCCAGCACATGCTATAAAGAGCAGCTTTAGCACAGATCACAGAAGTCTGAATGTGGCAGAATAAGTGGATTTACCATTCAGGGCTTGATTGTTGCAGTAGATTTGAAGAGTGTGTCTGGCTGGGATAATCTGGTGGCACTGCTGAGACTGGCAGCAAATGATGTTTGGTTAATTGCAGATTTTTCAGAGTGGAGGTCTAGCTGACACCAGAGACAGCATTACTTTCCTATTTTTTTATCCTGCCTTCCCAGCTGGTGCTCAAAGACAATGTTCAGCTTCTTCCCTTGTAGGAGATCTTCTGCTCTTTGTTAGAGATCATGCAGGACATGAGATATTTAATACTGAAGGGGTTGATGGGGAGGTCCCCCTGCATAAATCCTTTACCAATTCTCTATTTTTTAAATAAATTCCAGGCTGGTCTGTGGGGAACTCAAGACTGTGCTGTTCCTTAGCACAAATGAGCCCAACACAAATAGTTGGTCTTTTTGACCAGAGGGTTGTGCAACTCCACCAGACTTGGCCTTCAACCCAGGCCTGGCAGTCACATTGGGAGCCACAATTTCCTCCCATGGTTTTATCTGTGCTGTAGAAAACACTTTTGTTCCCAGCATATTTTGCGATATAGGACTGTGGAGTTTGCCTACATATGGGTCACAACATGATCTGTAGTAAATTCAGTCTCCTAAATGACATAATCATATTATAGGGCAAATGTATAACAGACAAATTCACACAGAGCTGGCTTTGTTGAAGAGTGAACTTTTGAATTACAGTTCTGCTTCCTGGTTCCTTCCCGTTGCTCTGAGCACATGTGTAGTGGATTTTCTCAGCCTTTTTTTCTCCCTTCCATTGCTGGGTGCTGCTTTCAGTCTTAAACCATGAAACACACAGATGATACTTGGTTTAAAGACCAGGTCTCTTCAGGACCTCCAGCCATCCTTCACTGAAACTTTTCCATGCCATATAGCAGCTCTCAAAGCCCGAGACTCCACCTGGGATTCTCCAGATGTGGCCTCAGTTGTATCATGCCACAATTACACCCCAACAGTAGAAACTGTTGCTGGTCTAAGACACAGCAGCATCTCACTTCTGTGGAGCTTTGATGTATGAGTTCTACTAACAGAGCATCTCTGAGCTTTCCATCCTTCGTTGTGGCTACTTCTCCCCAGTGTTGTGAGGAAACCAGTTTCTGTGTGATTTGTCTTGAGACTCACCTCTTTGCTCTGGTTGTTTTGTTTTTATGGTCTAAGCTCAAAACTAAAGTGAAACTCAGCCAAAGTGCCAAGATTTCCTGGTTACAGGTTGTAACCAAGCAAAGAGTCCATGGTTGGTATGATTTCAACCTAAAATCATAAATCATTTTTATTCACCTGAAGTTCACTCCAAATTTACTCAAAACTTGGCCTAGATTTGCCTGAAACTTGGCCTATTAATGCTTGAAACTAAGCCCAGCTTCAGAGAGGTTCATGAACCTCCACAAACCTGGCCCAAGTCTTGAGTTTGTAATGAAACCCAAAACCAGGGGAGTTTCACCTGATTTGGGTTGGGTTATAGACATTTCTCATGGCTCTAGTAGATATTATGATTATAATAATAACACATTTATACAGAGCTGCAAGCACATACAGAGAAGTCCAGACAGCTTTCCTACCTTTCTGAGCTCACCAGCTCAATCATGTAATAGACTGTAACTACAGTCAAACTCAGCCCCAGATGGGCTGCTTAAAAAAATAATTATTCCTGGGTTGTCAAAGATCCAAAAAAAAAAAAAAATTCCCCTGAAGCACCTCACACAGAAATTACAGGGATAAAGTATCAACCTCCAAAGAAAACTAAGCAGTAGCCCTGTTTTCTGGGCTGCTTCATCCAGCAGCTGGAGAGATAAGCCAGGCAGGCTGGCAGAGCCCAAGTCCTGCTCACAGCAGTGTCACTTTTGATTACCTCCATGCAGCCTGCTGGCCTGGATACTTACCCAAAATCTCTTGTTTTTTGCAGTAAATTACCAAGAATTGACACTGGTTTTGTTTGTTTGTTTGTTTTTTTAAACTGGTGTGGCTGCACCTGCAGTGGCAGCATCCTGGGTGGGGAATCTATGGTAAGAGACTCCCCAGAGGCTCTGTGCTGGCTCATGGGGTCATGCTCCCGGCTGTCTGAGGAGTGTGGGAGTGGCCAGGGCTCCAGCAGGCTCCATCTGAGACGCATTTTAGCGAAGAGGGGCAGTTCCCATGGCTTTGTGCCACCTGGGGCTGTCATGGCTGATGAGCGCCTGTGGCTTCTCGTCCTCATCTCCAAGGACACCTCAGTACTTTGGAGTTACTCCTGGCAGAGTGGCCATTGCCTGTGAGCTCTTCCAGACCAAAACATCTGGTTCTCAGTTCCTGTCCTGTAAAACAGGGATGACAAACACATCTCAACCTCACAAGGGTGTAGTGAGGAACATCCTACAGCCCTGGGAGCCATAGAGAAGCTCATAAACAAACAAACCTGCAGATGTGAGAGCCAAGCCAGGGAGAGGCTGGGCCAGTGCTGCTGCCACGTGCATGTTCCAGCCCAAGAAAGGGGAAAAGCCCTTCCTGCTTACTTAACAAAGACTTCTCACAGCATGGCTTTGGCCTGGAAGTACCAAGATACAGTATCTGTCTGGACTCTTCAGACAAAACCATCTACGTTTCTATGTGCACATATGGGCACATGTCTATGCAGGTTGAGGACTTGGCTGTGCACAAACAAGCAGCAATGGCACACGCTGGACTGGCTGGCACCAGCACAGGGCTGCAGCCCAGCTTTGCCAGCACACTCCCACTGATCAGGCAGCCTGGGTCTCCAAAGACACTTCCTCTCACACAGCACAGCAGAAATAGAAAGGAGAACCCAAAATACAAAAATAAACACTTCGTTGATCTCTCTGGCCCCAAGGTTCCTCTCCTGAACTCAATGGGAAGCTCATAACTAAAAAATTGGCTTGGGTGTGATATTCCTCAAAAGCATTTGTTATGAGGGTGGGAAATACTTAGCAAGTTTTAAGGGCAACAGAAGCAGATTATTGGAATTTGTCAGAGCTGAAGTCACCAACATCTTCAACATTTTTGCTGCACAGAAAGAGGGTCTCATCTTCAGGCAAACCAGAGCACACTGCCTGCTGCAGCCAAGTCTCCAGGAGCAGCACCAGCCTTGGTGAAGTGCTCACTGAATGGGGCTGGAAACAGAACCCTGCTGCCTATCCCAGCCTGGCACCAGCAGCGCCTCTACCTGTTCCCAGAGCAGCCTGGGCATGTCCCACTCTGTGGGGACAGCTGCTGGCCCCTGCAGCACCCATCTGGGGACCTGCAAGGCACAACTCAGGAGCACAAAGCACCAGGGCTTGTGCAGGACCAGCACATGTGAGTGAAGCAGAACATGCATTGGGGCACTTTGGGCCACTGAATTACTACAGCATTCTGTCCTCTCCCTACTGCCTTTCCGCTTGTTCCTACTGCAACCTCCACAGCCAATCACATTTTCATTGGTGTAAATAATGGCATATTTTGCCCCAAATCATACCTGTCTGCTTGCCCTTAAGTTTTCACAGCATCCTGAACCAGCAAGATCCTGCAGGTTAATGTGACATCCCAGACTTGTGGTGCCGATGGGATTTGCATGCAGAACCCTCCATGCAGCTCTGTGTAACCACAGGAGCTCACACAGGGGCTGCACAGGTCTCTGCAGGCATCCAACATGCTCAGGCCACAGGCAACATCTAGAAGCTCTGGGATTTTCTGAACACAAGGGTTTTAGCCAAGTGCTATTCTGCCAAGATTGTGATAACATGAGGGTTTACTCTGGGCAAATACTCTTGCAGGACACTGCCAACCTAGATTTACTGGATTAATCTGGTGTACATCATATCTTGGCCTTAGCTTCTGGCCACTCCTGCAAGCAGAAAAGCTGCAAGATTTGCTCTGGGGAGAGTGAAGTAGACAAGATCCTGCGTTCAGATGTCCCAGTTTGAAGCTGGTGTGTCCCCTTAGCTCCTGTCCTACCTGGCACCAGGCAGCTGGGGGGACTGAGAGGGGTGCACAGCTCCTGCAGCTCCAGCCTCATCCAATGTTGAACTCTGGCTTCTCTTCTGAAAAGACAAGATTTTCTCATCACAGTGACGTAAGAGAAGCTCCCTCCTCTTCATCTGGTGCCTACTCAGAAAGTAGCAGCACAACATAAACTGTTAACCTTGCTAATTTGGGCAGAGACCATCAGATCCACAAGAGTACTGTGAGGCTTCAATGGTTCAAGTGGCCATTCCTTCAGAGCCAACATCAATTTTAAGAAGTGGTGAGAAAGCTTTTGCAATGACAGTGCCACCACCCCCAGCTTGGCCTAGAGCAGCAGGTTTGGTGCCTTGTGATGCACTTACCTGTTGTGGTGCTGCTGGCAGAGCCAAACTTGGGCCCAGCTGCTGTGGTGTCTTGCTCTCCAAACAGCTCAGCCCTGTCCGTGCTGAGGAGTCTTGACCTGATTAGCTCTTCCAAAGCACAAAGCTGAATTTGAATCACAGCATAGAATATTTATCTTACAGAAAACCTGAGTATGACCCTTCAAGACCTGCCATAAGAAAGCAAATACTTGGGGTTCTTTGAAAGTCAGCTTAAAAGAGAGACTGTGGAAACAGTGGTGTTCTGCCAAAATACACGTGGGCTGTCAAGTTTACAAGATAATGTTACAACACACAATAAAAGAATGATTTGCTGTGTACAGTAACAAGCCATCTTTGTTAAACTATGTTAACCAAAAATTAGATTTATTATCCATGCAATCATCTATTCAGAGTCATATGCACAATCAGTGGAGAGAAGCCACACTTATTTCAAATAATTAAGCATTTTACTATTTCCTTGAATTTGAAAAATATCCTTTAATTGCAAAAGAATACACATTTAGAAAGACCTCTACTTCAGTCTGTCTAGTGCTTAGAGTCATTCTGGGGTCCCACTATCAAATGAAGTACAGCAGATTATTTCAAAATCACACAGCAACTTACAAACCACTTTTTAATTGCAGGTTTCATGCAATATTATTGTGCAACCTTTGTGCTTTACTGAGATGCCAAAGAGGCTGCAGAAAGTCAAACAAATGGAAATGATCATACACACAAAGCAACTAAAACCAAGAAGCAAAAATTATGTATCAGTTAAAGGGTACTGCTGCAAAGAGATAAATTAATAATGTACAAAAAAAAGTGGATTTTTATGTGCAGATTGGTACAGCAAGACTTGGTTTTCCATTTTAAAATGACTTAAAGAGTTACCATCAAGATTTCTTGTTTCTGAAGCATAACAAAGGCAATTTGCAGAACTGTGTGGGCAACACTGGGGCTGCTGGAACGCAGTCAAAGAACCTTTGGCATCATAAGGTGTTACATAGAGCTTAAATGTAAACCAACTCTACTGGATAGACTCCTGACAGGCTTTCTGAAATCATCCTTCTCAGTTCCTCTCAGTGTTTAGGGGCTGAGAAAAAATACTTAAATTGTACACTTACCTATAAACTATACAATCATGCACACTGGCATTAAAAATCATTCCCAACCTGCTGATATAAGGGTGCCATTTACAACTTTAAAGTTCTCGTTATATCTCGCCATAGTTATGCAACATGTGGAAAAAATACACTGTTCATCATTTTGGCACACTAATAAATAAAACCCAGATATGGTCTATTAAAAATACCAAAGTAATCCTGTGCACAAGTTTCTTTTTTATATAGTTATATTTGTTATGAAGAAAAAAATCACAGAGAGCAATAATACAATTTGGGGTGAATTACAGGAGTACATTTCCTTCCAAAGCTATTATAGCTCAATATATATTCCCTCTATCAACTACAGTGCTGTCCCAGCAGCAGTTTCAGCACTTCTTTCTTCCAGATTTTATAGCATCACACCTCAGTAAAATGTTCTGCTGCAGCTAAAAAATACGCCATGGCATTTGCATATATAAGAACACCCACATCACTGAGTAATTCACTTGATATTAAAACCCATCTACAACTTGTGCTGGTTTCTGGTATTGGATTATTCCTCTGTTATCAGTCTTGGGTTATATGACAGTAACTGTTGAAGTGAGGCTAAAAGAAAATAATATCTTAAGGCAGTTTTAGCAAAAAAGACTTTTCACACTTGACTGTGTTTTCTGTAAAATGATTTAACATCCACTTCTGCATGTTTTAGTTATCAGATTACTTATTGACAGCACTACTCAGGTCATGTCATTGGAAATGTTCTCACTTCCTTTCTGGAACCACACAGTAACTTGAGAGAGGTCCACTGCTGTTTAGATTTGTGAAGGTTTCTATACTTCTTCTGTTCTTCCTTTGCATGAAGAATGAACAGCAGCAGCTCCTTCAAGGAGGAATCACCTGGACGTGCAGATACAAAGCCAACCCTACTGATAACACCTGAAGAATGCAGTTTATCACACTTTTAGCAAGAACACAAGGCCACAGAATAAACTAAAAAAAAAAACTGTTTTATTGTGACATTTATGACATTGAACCCTTGTTGATATGAATGACTATGGGTACTCTTGACATGTTACAATATGTCATGGTGTAGGATGGCACTGATTGTCATCTGACTTTTGAGAATGTTTAATGGTCCCTACTGACCTCAGTGCATTTTGGCAAGTCACAGAAACTTTATCATCAGGTTTGTGTATACAGTTAACAAGTAGTTGGTCTTATAAGCACCATTACAAACCCTCACATTAAGGGTATTATTAATCTAGTTTACAAATGCTTCATTGATAAAAATAGCATGATTACAGTATACACACACTTAATTTACATGTAATGTATTATAGGCATAACTGAGATAAACTACTGAGCTAACTTTGGTTGATTGAAGTATTTAGACTGAATAATGGCAATTTTGGCTTCTAAGTTGTGTAAATATTACAGTGCATTTATAAATCTAGGTTGAAAATTCACTAGCACCAAATGGATATCATAAATGGCTGACCTAGTAAGTTGTAGTTGGAGAAGCGCAGTTTAAGAATTACAAAAATAGAGCTGTCCATCAGTTGAAAGCACATTCTTGTACCTCTGCTGAAATGATGACGTGTCTCAGCATCAGTGGCCAACTTCCAATGATAAAAGTCCCAGTTTTCAAGATTCAACATATCAAGGTAGCTCAGCTACATGTAAAAGCCTGAGAAAGTGGTAGTTTTGAGCTCATGTATTCATCCTGTACCTTGTTTATATAATAATATGATAGTGCTTGTTCATACAAATGTACTCATGTAAGATTGTACCTATGATATGGAGAATCTGATTGGGAGGAATATTCAGTCCTACCTATCTATCTTTGGTTTAATTATTTGGTCTTTGGTTGATGAATTAATGAAGCAATATCTGAATTTTCATTTTCAGGTTATCTCCCAGCTCACCACTGAGGTAGTCTTTGTCATGTTTTGCTTCAAGCTGGTTAAGTTCCTTCTTTTTGTAGAGTGGAATACTACTGATTTGTAATGAATAATTTCCAGGCACTGGCTTCTTCTTTGTGAAATGAAGGTAACTTATCCCGTCCTTCTTATTGATTCTAAAGTAACCATCTTCATTTCCCGAGTCAATTAAATATCGGTTGTGGTTTGTCAGTGTGGTGAGGGCAGGGAGCAGTTCCAGGATGCGATCTTTGTTACTGAGATCCGAGATGTTGATGGAGAACACTGCTGCTTTCTCAATGTCCCAGCTGGCGAGACTGATTGGCGGCTCCAGCTCTTGCTGATCCTGCACAAGAACAAAGGATGTCAGTTGGCTTTGTCAAAGAGCATTTCACACGTGCCTGTGTTTCTTGCCCAGGTCATTCATTACTAATTAGACAATATTTAAAAGGAGGTTCTGTAACGTCATCTGTCAAATCCACTCTTATGGGCCTAGGGCTCCTCAAGGTAAGTACAGAGTTTGTCACCACCCTTATATGAGTAAGAGGAGCCTGAGACACGCGCTGGAAGTTTCTGTGCCTTGCTGCCTGACAGATGAAGCCTCTCCATGCTGGGAGCCTGTGATCAACCTCCTGCAAAGGGAGCAAACAAGGCACACTCCTCTCTGCCAGGGGAGCCACAGGCTGAGAGAACAACTGTGAAGGAGAGCAGGGTCCGTGAGGGAGCTGCACCATTTCAGTGGGGATTTTCTGCTTTGCAAGATTCGTTTGGGTTAAGCGTGGAGCCAGGGCAGCCTGCAGGTGCAGCAGAGTGCTGGAAAAGCAGCCTCGCCCTTCACCTCTGACTGAGTGGTAACATTTCAGACAGCAGCACAAGCTGTAACATTTTCATCGGGAAAGCAAGGGAAGCTCTACATTACCTCTGAGACAAAAACACCACCTAACATCCAAAAGTAGCTTTGGTCTACCTTAGGGTGTAGATCTTTCCCGAGGGACTGTCTCTTGGCACACATCCTTCTGAGTCCAGCTTTCACAAGACAGCCACAAACTCATTTCCCCCAGAAAGGGTCAATTACCTCTGCTTCACTGGCAGTTTCATTAGTGCTCCTGCGCTTCCTTCCTCTCTTGGGATAGCCATTGATTTTACATTCATAACAAGCTTCTGGAGAGAGGGAGTTGTCATCTACTTCTCCACTGAGTGAAAGCTCTTGTCCTTGACCTCTGCCTAGCCCCACTCCAGAAACGCAGTGTCTGAGGAAGGAAGAAATTCAAAATTAACTCCAGCGAGACATAGATCTGATCAAAAGCTGAATTTGGGAGACCGTAAGTACAAATAATTAAGCAATTATGTTGCATTCATTTCCTAGGAAAAATTTCTGCTAAAGTCAACAGACAAAATTCTCACTGAATCACAATGAGGCCACTCTTTATTTCAAGATTCTACTTTCACGGGTTTTTGCCCAAGAGAGACCTGCCAATATTTAACAGTCTTAAAAACACAGGCTTGAGCTCTGAGGAGTTGTTAGCAATTTCTGTTATCCAGCCTGGAATGCATTTAAAGAGACCCAATTTTCAATAACTTCTGAAAAATCTGAAAAGCAAGGTCTTCCATACTGCATCCCAAAGCTTTTAGTCACTTACAAAATTTAAACCACAGTCTTTCTGCTTTCCATTTGGGTTGCTTGGTCCTATGTGATGTACAGCCCTAACATGCTCACTGGAGCAAGGGAAAATTTGTTTTATTGATAAAGCAGACATTTATTAAAAAAATTTAATTTGAAACACAGAAGAATATGGAATATACAAGAACCTAAGAGCATGCAGAGTTGTTATTCCAACCAGCAGGTGAAACCACTTGTATAATGTCATTTCTTTTTGCAGCTGGTAGGGGGTGTTATTATTAATGTTTGTTTTGTTCTTCTTTAAGGAGACAAGTGAATCACAGCGAGGAGTGTGAGCTCCCAAGTGCTAAGCTCAGAGGAGTTGGCAGGCTGCTGGGGTGTGCACGAGAGGTGAAAGCAGTAGCTTCAAATAGAGGATTGACCCTGGTAGCCCTGACCAAATTTCAGTTTCAAGCAGCAAACCCCTCCCTTTCCACGGTTACCTTTCCCCAACCCCAACCCCAACACCCCAAAATCAGTAGATCAGAGCACCTTCCCAATCCTATCCCTCTTTAACTGCCGACAATCCCCCCGGTTCTGCTGCTCCACACTGCAAAGAAAGGAGTGGACTATGTCCCCTTGGTATCTGTTAGTTTAAAATGAGAATCCCTTACCCTTGTCCTATTCTGAAGTAACCAGGTGGACATCCACAGACGTAGCCACCTTCAGTGTTTGAACAACCATAACTGCATGGGGCTTGTGCAGAACCGCATTCATTGATATCTTGGCAACCTCCACTAAACTGCTCATACTGAAATCCAGTAGGACACATACATTTATAGCTTCCCAAAGTATTGTGGCAGGATGCTCCTCCACAAATGTGTGCACTGAGACATTCGTTTTCATCTGGAAAAGAAGCAGAATATAGCACATTAACTTTTACCCAGGTACAGTCCAGCCTACCCCTTGTGCAGGTCGTGCTTGGCTGAATGTGCTGCCAGCTCAGATGGACACACACAACTGCACTTGTCCTCCCCCTTGGCTGGGGCAGTGGTCCCTGGGAGATGGCTACAACCACACAACAGCAACACTGGGGCTACTCTACAGAAGATGTTTCATGCCATGTCAGCTCATGTTGTGGAGAGCAGTGAAACAGAGACGATAGGTTCCCCCCCCCCCCCCAGAAATAACTGAGAAAAATAAAACTTTGTACAGCTAACAATCTGGTCAAGTAATCCCTTGTTCATAATGCTATTCAACATTAAAGGAAAAAGAGTAAGGACTCAAGCTCTGACACTTTTTCCAGGCATTGAATATTCCTACACACTCACATTTAAATATTAGACATAGGTAAGATAAGGGAAGTAGTAAAGTAAAAATAAAAGCAGTTGTAGATACAAAAGACTACAATATTCTGAACCAGTCCTTTTCCAAACTTCCTAAGGGTGGCACTGTAGGAGTTTGAGGTCAGTTCAGGCTTATTTACTGAAAATGGCTACTTTTTGAAAAGAAGCTGGTCTGATTTTTGATGTCTGATGTGGGAAGTTGCTTCAAAATGTTCTGAATATTATTGTTCCCCATTTTCTGTGATAATTGCATGTGTACATTGTGGGTGTGTGCACACATAAGAAACTCCA
The DNA here is from genome assembly GCF_052056855.1 of Sturnus vulgaris. Taxonomy (NCBI): domain Eukaryota; kingdom Metazoa; phylum Chordata; class Aves; order Passeriformes; family Sturnidae; genus Sturnus; species Sturnus vulgaris. The sequence goes on from NC_142255.1 coordinate 10,165,279, forward strand.
TTTGGGAAGTACAGAACAGCATCCCTGACCTCAACATCCAGGTTACAGTAGAATAAGTAATGTCAGAGCATTATTGTCTTTTTCCAAACAATGTGGCTCTTTGTTCTTTGTTTAAAAGCAATGTCTTTGCTTCTTGCAGCCTGATTCACAATGTGGTGTACTGTGGAAGTGCCTGGGCAGAGGATGCAGTCACAGACAGCAGAAGACATGGGAGGAACCAAAGCATTCTTCAGTGATTATCTAAATGTGTTGCAGCAACATAAAAAAATCCCTGAACGATTCATTAAATAGGCTAAAAAAGACACAAACTGTTTGCAGAGTTGGGATTGCCAAGGAATATGAAGGAATTGTCACGGAAAAACCTAGTGCATGGATTCTTCCCCTGTGGTACACCCAGGAGATCCAGATAAGTATCTTAAGAATACACAGTTACAGACAGTACAACGTGAACCACAAGGTATTAAAATCTGGGGCAGAATCCTGTGTTTCCAGAGCCTGTAAGGGTTTGCCATTAACTCAGAGCAATGTTTCAGTGTTTATCACACCTCACAGCAACTATACCAACATAATAAATGCTTGTTTGGGCCACAGGAAGTTACTGCACCAAGAGCAGATATGCTCACTTCACCATGCTCCACAGTGGCAAGAAAGGGGACACAAGTGAGATTAATTCCCATATTTTGGGTGAATGTTGGGAAAAAATATAGAAAAAGAAAAAAAAGTTTTGGGACCCTTAGACTCTGCATAAGCTGTGCTGTCAGGCAGCAGTCTTGCTCTCCTGTGCGCTGTAACACACAGCTCTGCCATGCTCAGCTTCAGCAGGAAGGAGAAATTCCATGAAGACAGAGACCCAAATCTCCTTTCCTGCAGCTTTGGATTTCTGCCTGGACTGCCTCATGTCCAAGAAGATGAAAGTACTGGCTGAGTCTTGCCCCAGTTGTGGCTCACATAATGTTGTGAATTATCTGGTGGACTGGTATTTTTGGTGCCAAGGCTGGTATCTTTCTTTCAGTGGGGCAAGTACTCAGTGCGTATCCATTTTGAAACTGGTATTCCCTGTATAAATCTGAACTGTAGTCAATGGCCTCAGAAGCTGGAATATCAGTGTACACCTGGTTTGGAAATACACTTAGTTAAATGTTTTGACCCACAGACCTGGAAGCAGCCAAGATGTTTCACAAGACTCAGCACTACACTTTTTCAGATTCCACAGTGTCCTCCAGCAGCCAGATATGACAGTGCTTGTTTGCTGGGGGTTTTTTATCCTCCTGCAGATTAAATTCTAATTTAACCCTAAGCTATTCGAATTTAATTAACATTCAAAACCTCCATATGTTTGTGTTCCTTCCTTGTTCCCTGTATGTTACAGGCATAGAGTGCCAGAGTTTGCGATGCAAACGTCACAGCAAGGACTGCATATAATGTCAGGAGGTTTGGTAAGCACAATTAAAAGCAGAGACCTCCCTGGAGCACCACAGTGATAACAAGGCAAGGCACTTTTATCTTTTTGAAAGCAAAAAAAGCCAAACAAAAAGTTGTAAAGCTCTTTGCTCTCGAAGCGGTCATCAAACACATCTCTGGGTATCCACACAGGACTTAGCTTGCATGAAGCCCATTAAATGTGATGGAAACTGCACATAACTGTCACTAGAGGAAAAATTATTCCTGTTTCATTTGCTTGAATATGCTGCATACTACACTGCTGAAACAGAGGCTTTTCCCATGACTGCTGCACAGGCAGCCCCATCTATGAGGGCTCTGAGACTTGGCATAGCAACAAAGTTTAGATAGGCAAGATATAGGCATTTAATCCACCAGTGTATTCAATTATTAACATCAACTTATGAGCCCTAGCATTTGTTAATTGTAAACAGAATTGTCCTGTAAGCACTCACTCTAAACTGTATCCCAAAGCTTCAAGGAAGCACCTTTAGACATACAGCTGCAGGTTTGCTCAAATATGACAAATTGTTAATTCTGTACAGAGGAAGGACTTAAACACAGCAGCCTTCCTGTAGGTGCTGTAAGAATGACAAAAGCACAGATCAAGTAGGATTTTAATGGAATTTGAGATGCTTGGGGCCAGAAGTTGAATTTTATGATTTAACAATCCAAAGTTGTAGCTCTGATAGTGCCAAGCTCAATCTACCACGCACTCTTAGACAGGACCTTTGTCCAAGCACAGACCATTGCAAAGCTGAGTAAGATTTCCTTTGTTCAGACCACAAAATACATGAGTAACACCAGTTTCCTCAAAGTCTGTACAACCTCTGGCACCCTCAAGGAGAGCTTTGTGCTTAAACACTCTTGAACCAGGACATGGGCTCCTGTGTGTTTCATATCCACTCTGCTTTGACAGGAGACCACACTTGTAATGAAACTGCTGAACTTAGCAAATTATAATCAGAAAAAGAAAACATGGCAAGCTGCATCATTGCCCTCCACCTCTTGCTGCTAACAAAAGTAACATGCATTTTAATGTATGAATTTACAAAAGTCACTTGCCAACACACTGGTTCCACTGGTAATGCTGGAGATATCCTTGTGGGCAGCTGCACCTGTATCCTCCAATTATATTTTGGCAGCCATGCTGACACCGGTGGTTGCCATCACATTCATCAACATCTAAAAGGGTGAAACATACACTGAGTTTTGGGAGAGAAGCTCAAATTATGCTGTATTTGGAAAACATGTTACAAATAATCATATCTATTCATTTATCATATATATATTTAAGGATCTTCCAAAAACCTGACCACTTTGGGCATTTTGGGCTTGGATTTGTGGCTCCACAGCAAGTAATACATGGCTGAAAACCATGGAAAGCTCTCACATTCAGCAAAAATTTTCATTTTTGCATTCTGCTGTGGAGCAGACAGGAGAAAGCCATTTGTGTATGGGATCCCTTATGCTTTCCTAAGGATCCCAGCTCCACAGCAGACAGATCCTTGCTTTTACCCAGGCATCCAACCCAAAAATCCCAGGATAACTCTTTTCAAAACAGCCCAAACTCTGTCCCTGGAGAAGGCTCTAAGGACCCAGAGGAATAAGTCTACAGTCCTTGAACTCTCTCTTAAGCAGGTCACCTTGGAGATGCAAGACTTCCTGTCCTTGATGAATCCCTCAGAAATCCATGCAGGATTCAAAAGAAGTTCACTGAACTTATGACACTTAAACTAAAACATTCCAGACAATGTCTCCTCATAAAATATCTGCCCAATCCTTTAGAATCCCACAATATATCCATTTTTTCTGTCCCACAGAGAGAAATATTGCCTTGTTGCTAAATTTCTGTACTCCCCCCTCGCTTCAACCTACACATGCTCGCTTCTCTAGATTTTGGTGCTTACTCCATAGGTCCTTTCTTGGGTGACAGAAGAAAGAAGATTAAGGAAGCAAGAGAAGGACAAGTTAAATGCACTGTGTTGTACCCACCTTCACAGCTCTGCCCAGTTTGATCAAGTGAGAAGCCACGTTGACACTCACAAACAAAACTTCCTGGTGTATTCTGGCAAATGCCCTTTGCCCCACAAAGATTGATCTCAGTAGCACACTCGTTGTTGTCTGAGGGAAACCAAAGCCCAGTGTTAGTTTGTAGTCATAATTTCATAGCTGATGTTTTGGCCATGCTAATGATGGAAGGGTTGTGGCAGGAGGTAAAGGCACATCAGTAACACAGGTGCCCCACTGCCCTCCCAGGTTCTCCCTCTGCATTACAGGACAGTTTACACTGCCTTGTTTTGAATTTGGAAACACAAAAGTAATAGGAAGGGAAACTTTTCTTCACCAAAAATATGGAGTTTGATGTTTTGGTCTCCAAACACCTCCAAAATTCACACCAATACCATGGGATCATCAACCTGACATAGAAACAGGATCCAGCTTGCAGAGCAGAAAGTGTATTTTGTGAGAGGAAGCAATTTAGTTTAACATTTCCGTGTACCCAATGGGTATGTGTTCAGAGGACAATGCAGAAATGTGTATTTCACAGCTGTTTCAAGAAGCCTTGACATGATCTCAGTGAGCTACAAAAAGAGAAATAGAACTATATTTTTGCTCAATGCCTAAGAAAAGGTAAGGCAAGAATTATAGTGCTGTTTTTACTGGCTGGTTCCTGCAAGTGCAAAATTCAAAGACAGATTATGAAAGCAAGGGAAGGTAGGAGGAAGGGGCTTCTTTGCATTTCTGGTGGGATTAGGATCAGAATCTGGCCTATGTTTCCATTTGGTTCTTAGGAAGATGATTTTACTGCCTTGCTACTTTGCTTCTGGAGTAAGGGTCAATAATAAATCCCAAATTTGTGTCTACCTTCCCAGGTCACCTACCAATGCAGGCTGTATGGTGCTGAGTGAATCCAGGAGGACATTTGCAAGTGAATCCCCCAATAGTGTTGACACAAAGGAACTGGCAGTTGTGCTGCTTTGTTGCACATTCATCAAGATCTAAAAAAAACAAGAAAACATCTTTCACTTATCTTCCCTGGACTCAGAAATAAGTGATTACAAATAAATAACAGCAAATAAAGACTCTTGAATTTACATCTCGCTTTCCATGCTGGTCTCCAGTTCCTCTTACATGAAGCCCCACATTTAACAAATGGGGCTTCGGAGCTACACGGTGTCCAGGCTAGCACTGAATTGCAGACAGATGAGAATGGTGTCTGCAAGTTGCTGTGACACAATAAATGTCTGCTCAGCCAATAAATGGGAAGTCACCATCTTCATGAGACCTGGCAGATTGGAAAATGGCCTTGCACTGAAGCACACTATTACTCCAAAAGAAATATTGAAAGGCTAACAACAAAGTACACTGTCGCTTTCTGTGCCAAATTTGGAACTACTGTTCTAACTTGTGTGGTTTTAGTCAAATCTTAGTTAACAAGACACATAAAAGTGTCTTGGAATTCTAACAAATATTCCAAAATCTCTCCTGCACTGCTGTGCCTTAACCAGCATGCTGGAAAAGCAGTAGGTAAAAATTCTGATGATTGATGATTGGCAATGAACTGCAAGCCACGGTCATATGAGCATCCAGTAAGATTCATTTATCATTGAATTATATGGCTTAAACCAACAGGCCTACCAAAATAAGAACAATCATATATATTATTAATTACAAAATCTTTTAAGATCAGCTGCCATCAACCTGCAAAAAATCATGTTGATCTGTTGTTCATCCAAATTAACAAGGAATTAACTGAAATACCAGCTCCATCCTAAGCAGGTCACTTCCACTGTCTTTAGTGGAAATACTCACATGAATCAAGGAGACAGATTTGTATCATTTAAATGTCCTTGTAATTATTTTTGCCTGTGAAACACACTTTCTGCAGTAAATTCTTTTCTTCATTTTTACCTTTGCAGCTTCTCCCATCTTCTTGCAGGATGTATCCTTTTGGACATGAACACTGGTAGCTCCCTTCTGTGTTTTTGCAGATGAAATTGCAAGGTTTTGGAGACTCATTGCATTCATTCAGATCTATAAGAAGCAAAACCAGATACCTCAGTCCTGGTAATGAGGATTTGTGATAATGTTTTACAAAATGTTCAGGATAGATCAGAAGGAAATCCAAATCCCCAAAACATTAACAAGTGACATTTTATTTTCTCATTATTCAAAATCTTTCCTTCCTCAAGTCCTCTCTTAGTAATAAACTTTATATACAAACACCACAAGGAAAAACCTACCAATGCAAAGAGTGCCAGTGACATCTGTAGTATAGCCTGGATTGCAAAGACAGTGATAAGTTCCCCTCTCATTGATGCACTCCCCATTGCGGCAGACATCATGAATAACCTTGCACTCATCAATATCTGCAATTAAACAAGGGTTAGTTGTCAGTGGAACAAAACTGACTTTGTACAGCTTCAACAGATTCTTGTGACCTGACACAGAGAAACCCACACCTTACATAAAATAATTATATAAAATATTGCACAGATTTAATGGAAAAATACAGAATGGAGCATTAATCTAACTTTCTTATGCAAAGAACAAGCTGTAAGTGGAAGGGAACAACTGCAGCTGATCATGTATCAGCCTCCACAAATCAAACACCACTTTGCCTTCATGTACACAAACTACTCTCAATGTGTGCCTGCAACTCACTCAAATGTGAGAATGCAAATCCCCATTTGAGCATATGTCAGTCAACCAGGACATAAAGCAAGCATCAGCCAAGCTGGGATGGATGCCTCATCATCCAGGGCCTTTGGCTGTGCACCATCCTCCCAAAGGACTATACTCGGTCAGCATGAAAAATTTCAGAAAATTTCAGCTGATATCCAAAACATTTAGGACCTTACAGTTCAAATACACAAAAAGAGAGTTTATAATTTATCACTTAATTTGGCACTGTCTAAGAAATCATTTAATGAAAAGTACCTGCTCCACTGGATGTGTATCCTCGGCCATGAGGGCAAAGCTTCTTGAAGGCCACGGTGCCTGGGAAGGGACAGACCTCACAGTTCTGCCCCCAGCCTCGGCCACCGTCACAGCAGCATTCAGACTTGGTGACAGCATTCCTATTGCTCGATCCGATTTGGCACATACTTTGTAAGACTTCAGTGAAGCAGTAGCCCTCCCTGTTGTCTGGAAGACAAATTGTGCATCACAGAGAATCCTAAAGGTGAATTCCAGAGGGTCACAAGATACTGGGAAATTAGTCAGAAATATAACAGAAAGGGCATACTTCACCCTGAGACTGTGGAACTGAGAGTGAAAGACTACCAGCAGTAAGAATGAGAGAATGACATCTAAGGGAAACAAAGACAAGAACTTTAGCAAAAGGTGGAAGACAAGAAGTTACAGTATGCTTATAAAAATGTACGTTTCTGTTTGAACCTCGAGAAAAAACTGGCTGAAAATCAGGACCAAAGAAACGTCAGGGCAGTTCCTGGCTGAAACCATGGAACAGTCAGATTTCATAGCAAGTCACCCCAGCTGGACTGACTGAGGCAGGGAAGAAGGAACTTGCAAGAGGACACCTACATACAAAGACCCCACCCCAAAGACATGTAAGTGTGTTCTCTCATCACACATTTCTAAATTTAATTTCAGCCCTCATTGCTGCTATGCAAGTGACAGCTCATTCAGGTGTAAATTGGGACTTACCAAGGCACTCGTCCTGGGTGTCGCTGACTGTGAATCCCTCGTTGCACTCACACTTGTAACTCCCCACTGTGTTCACACAGCGACCATTCTCACAGAGCCCAGGTTTGGTCTGACATTCATTCTCATCTGCATTTTTTAAATTTTATGACAAAAATAAAGTCCATTATTAGATTAATGTAGATAAGAGGTTGGTACAGAACTATCATACTGTGCATTCTGCCTGCTTAAACTCCATTTTTTTCTTTTTTTCTTACATTTTAAAGTTCCTTTTATTCAATTTTCAGAGGAAAGATGGCCATCTAGCTAACAATTGTTATATATAACTGCAGTACACTCCTCACTGGTTTTCAAAATTTTTCATAGTTACAGCTGCGCTTCTGAATGCCCATTCAAGGTTTAAAAAAAATTTAAATCTTCTCTCATTCATGCTAGCAGAGATAAAGAAGCCTACAGCAACCAACCCAAATCCTCACCTCCTTCCCTCAGGGCATTCAGCAGCAGCAGTACGAACTGACTGTAAAGACACTCACACTCAGATTTTCTACTTATTGCCTACAAACATGTACACCTGAACAGCAAAACCAAGTGTGTGCAGCACCAATAGATCCATTACACAAGTTGATGTGCAATTCTGTCCCTGAGTTTCTTAATACTTAAATTAAATTACCATTAAATCCAAAATGTTTAGCCCTGCTGAGGAACTTTGTATTTCAAGAGCTTCAATACTTCAGTGTCACATACCTATGCAGCCTTCCCCGTCTGGTCTGCGCTGATAACCAGGCCCACAGATACACATATAGGTGCCAATTAGGTTTTTGCATTCCATCTGTTTTGAGTCACAGTCATGAATTCCCTCTTCACACTCATTCTGATCTAAAACACAAGGTTTAGACTTTATTATATAGAGACAGGATCCTGGAAATTCACAATAGTAAATTCTGACTTTGGATTCTCAGTCATAATCAAGCCCTACACATACATTTATTGTTCTAAACGGACCATAAAATATACTAGCCTTGAGAAAATAGATTTCTCCCAAATGCCCGTTTTTCGGGCAAGACAAAACCACATCATCTGATATGACCTCACTTAAAGCAGATATATAAATTTACTGGCAGGACAGGCCTAGTACAATCAAGTGCATAATTCAAACCATAGAATTTCATCCCAAATTCTTTCTGACTCAGTTACTTCCTGGGATTAAAACCCTGGCCCAATAGCGCAGTGAGTCAGAGCCCTGCCCCTGCAGGAACTGAAATCATTATCTTGTAATTGTGAGAGTGTGGTAGGAGCTTTACCTCTGCACATCCTCCGGTCCTCCCGCAGAACGTACCCCCCGGGGCACTTGCACTCGTAGGATCCAAAAGTGTTGACGCAGCGGAAGGCGCAGAGCAGAGGGTTCTGAATGCACTCATTGACATCTGGGTTGGGAGCAACAAAGACCACGGGGGAAGGGAAACACTTGTGTCAAACCCAGCAGACTTGAGTGCACATGTTTTAGGTACAGGCAATACCACAGATCTCAGTTTACTGAGGACTAGATTTTAATAGTTGGGAACCCTTGGATCTACTCTTCATGGATTTCTGTAGAGAAGCAGGCACCAGACATGCCAGGATGTTTGCACAGCTACCTGAAGTTTCAATAAGTTCAACAGCAAGCAGCCAATGGAAATAATTTCCAGATCCATGCTGCCAAAATACTTGCTCAATTAAAACTATATATTTTCCCCATCTAGGTTTGTTTTTTTGGATTGGTTATTTCAATTCTACATGCACTAATTTCGTTTCCTTATAAACTGAATTCTATAAAACAGTATCCTTACTAGAAACATTATTTTGAAGTGCATTTACAGCCTGGACTACTTGAGTAATTACTGCTATATAGTGATGTTTATGCACTCTGCTAGCTCCTCCTCTGCAATTTGAGCTTCTACCCAAATTCCACAGGGAAGTGAATGAAGCTCTAACTGCATGTAAAAATAATGCAATATGATGGAAAAATAGAAGAATTCTTTTGCACGGGCTTGCAAAGAAATAGATTGTGGCAGATAATTTAGGAATAGCTGTGTCAAGTCAGAGGACAATGTCAGAACGTCCTAGGACGTTCTCCTCTCCCTGCTTGTAACAGAAGGAGATGAATATTAAAAACCTCATACCCTGTATGCAGAGATCTTTCCCCTGATGCAGCCTCTCAATTTAAGGACTTCCACAGCCAAAAGCCACAACCAATCTATCAAGCTTAATTTCCAGTGATGGATTCCCACACAAATTTGTATAATCTCTTTCTGGGTGAATTTATACTTGTGGCCTCACTAATATTCTTCAGTAAAGGGTTCCACAACTTACATAGTACTATGCATATAAAAATGTTTGCTTTGATTTGTCTAACATGGTCCCTCTATTTTTGGTACCTTTACCACTTGTGGCTTTATAAAATCATATATCTCTTCAACCACATTTTCCACACTGAAAACGTCTAATTTATTTTTCTTCTGTATCTCTGATCTTCCTTACTTCTCTTTGTGCATTTTCAAATTTTAGTTTTTGAAATTAGACACCAAAGCATGAAAAATATTCAACCTAGGGGTACCATGGTAATTGTTGAGTATTGTATTTGTATTTTCTCGTTTGTTCCCTGTTTCTTCATTTCCTATCTTCATCACCCACACTTAGTCTCTTCACTCAAGAAGGTAGGCAAAGACCATACACACAGTAAACAGCACTTCTGGGAACTCTTCTGAAGAGACTGCACCCCAACATGCTCCCCTCTGGGCAGTCCCTTAGTAGATACTACTACGTGGAAGTCAGTCCACCCCAGCTCCAGTCAGTGAAACATACTACAGTTCAAGGTGGATACAGGAAGGAGGAGCCCATTTTCCCATCTCAGATAAAGAGGTATTGTTCCAAGTGTCCATATTTTATTTTTAAAGCTGCTTTACTCCCCTCAGCTGTTTTCAAAATCAGGGAACACAATTACAACAACAGTCCTTAGCACACGAGAGTCTCACCTTCACAGGTCATCATTGGCCCAGGCTCAAATCCTTCTACACAGGTGCACTCAAAGCCTCCTATCACATTCCTGCAAGTTCCATTTCCACATGGGTTTCCAACAGCACATTCATCAGTATCTGCAAGTAGTTAGACCAAGGCAAGAATGGTTATGCTCAACCAAAATGATAAAAAAATCTATGTTGTTGATGTACAATCAGAAAAACAGAAAATACAGTAACTCACTTAAAGTACTGTATTATACTCCTAGAATAATTTGGGATTGCTAGAGGTTATCTGGGTCAAACAGCCAGAGCAGGCCCAACTTGGAGCACGTAGCTCAAGCCCTGCCCTGGCAGGTTTTAAGCACTAGCAGGAAAGAAGACTCCACAATGTTAGAATAAAACAAACCCACTGCTCTTTAATGGCATACTTAGCAACTCAGGAGACTCTTTAAATGGAAGCTGGGATAGCTGTACTTACCCACACATTCTGCTCCTTGTAGGATGTAACCATATGGACATTCACAGCGGAAAGACCCATCTGTGTTGATACACTGCCCAAATTTACAGTTATCAGGATCAAGGCACTCATCCACATCTTAACCAGAAATACAAACAACACAGTAAGTGCAACTTGCTTCATGTGCTTTTCGACTTCTCTCAAAGAACAAAATGTTCTGGAAAAAATATTTCTGAGATCACAAAAAAAACTAATATTTAAATTCTGACATATTAGGATTAGGGCACAGAATTTATTTTGCAGGCCAGCTTTCAGAACGCAGAAAAGAAACTGATTCTAAATGTCAGATATAAACCTCTCTGACTGGGACTACAGGCAGAGCAGCAGATATGAAAAGCAGTAGTCATCCAGTGCTCCTTAAATGCAAACTTTTGCCAATAAGGCTGAAGTGCTGTTTGTCTTGGGAGAGAACAGAATGTACTGAAGGGATCTGGGAAACTGTGGTTTGCACTTCTGGAGGATTAAAACCATTTACTGTAAACAGGCTACACATATTGTATAAGAAAAGACAAGCATGCTACGTGACATTAGATCCATTCTCTAGATCCTACATAAGTTTCCTAGCTCTAAAAGAAGTTTAATTTTTGATATTTGAGATATTCAAGCTGGAATTTGAAATCAGTATGAAAAATTGGGGAAAAGGTATAGAAGTTTCCACAATTCATGGCTTTGGGAAATAGTTGCAGAGGTGTTATTCTCAATTGAAATGGAGAATGGCTTATGGGTGGAAAAGGGACAATGATGCAAAAGTGGCACTGTGCAGTTCAGGCACTTACCCAGCCTTGCGTCACCAGGTCCAACAAGGATGCCAATTCCAAATGGACAAATCTGTCTGAATGCCTCTGAAAAAAACCCATAAAAATCAAACCATATGTTAAAGTCTATCTTGGCAATCAGCATTCTGCACAAACTACACGTAACCACTGCTACCAGTTCATCCTCCTTATGTTCAGGTCCAGAAAAAATGTATGTAAATGTATAAACTTATAATTTTATATTCATGCAAAAACTGCATGTTTGCTTTACATTTCATCTGATCTCCTGTATGCCTATGTATAAAATCCCATGAATAATTAGCAGCATTTAACTTCCTTAAGAAACAAACTAATGCAGCATTTCTATTTTAGAAGTATCAATAGTAGGGACTGCATTTTTTCTGTTGTAAAATTTCCTACATTTTCTGAAGAAGGTATAATTTAATCCAGACTCAGCTATCTTAGAGCTATTTCTTTTTTGAAAGATGAGAAAAAGGGCCTTGATATCCTTTGGGAGAGTTTGGACTGTGAAAAATACATGTGCTGACACTTCAAGGAAATGCTGCAACATAAACTGTGATTTTCAACTGCCTTTGGTTCACATGGTCCACGTCAATGGAATGAAACATGCACAGGCAATTGACCTAGGAGGAATACTGCAACTGGCACTTCTAATTCTCTTTTCTAACCTCAGCTTTTGTGAAGATTTTCTGCAAAACATCTACATGACTAATGAATGAAATGAACTGCAATCATGTATTGCTGAAACCAGTAATGCTGTTAACCGCATTTGTCAGCATGAATTAAAGTCTGTTCAGCAAATTGTACCACGATGCTACAGAGGCCTGTTGAGTTGCTTGATGTCGAGTTACTTAGTCTTAAAAAGGATACTAACAAAGGAAAGTGTTTCTTTAGCAATGGTCCAGGCAGGCTTTCCTTCCTCAAGGCCTGCATTTTATTATCCCCCTGCGATTTTTGCAAGTCATTCACATTGATAAGATTGCAAATTTACATTTTCTTAATAACAGAATTCAGATGCAGATCTAGTTTACCTACATTTGGAATTTTATTTTAATTAGATTTCATGTTTATGGCACCTCTTCCTATAGCTATTTACAATTAAAAGAATTCCATTTTTGTCTTGCAGGAATTGCTACTCAGAGTCTATATCAGCTTGCTGCTTTCCACTTCTGTATGTGATACCTCCATAGCAAAATACCCAGCACCTAAAGACTCTAACAAATCCATAAGCAAAGAAGAAATATGTTTGATATCTGATTATCCAAGGGATGTGGTTTTTTAGGCTGCAATGGCATCTTCTTTACAGAAACCTATGACAATTACTGGGGTTAAACACCTTTAGAAAATTATTTTTCAAAATTCCTTCTAATAAGAATGTCAATCTCCTTTCAGTTCAGAGAGGCAGTATGATAAGCTATTCAATAACCCACCATCTGCTTCCTCTGGGCAGAGCTCACAGGGATCTCCCCATCCCTGCCCCTTTAAGGCACAGCAACATTCTTGTTTGGAGTGGTTTCGAGACTTCGGCACTGAACACTTTCCATCTTCAAACTTGGTAAAGCAGTAGCTCACTCTCAGATCTGCATAGAGAAAAAAAACTCGTTATGAGCAGTTAGGATAACCTTGGCACAATTTTCAGTTAGAGGTGTTAACTGCAAAATTACAGGATACCCACCACCAAAACACCCAACTTCCATCTAGCTCTGTTAATAGGGACCATCATTGTCTCTGGAAGATTTGAATAAGCAGGGAAGCTCCCTACCTCAATAAAGAAAAGCTATGGGAGAGTTTCCTACTTCAGTCATGGAAAAGCAAGGGATTTTCTCTTTGGTCCAGCAGAAATGGAAGTGCTGTACTGTCCTCTTATTCTCACTCCTCTTTGAAAAAACTGAATATTGCCTCATGAATTTATATTCTGTTACTAGTAAGAATCACTCAAGATATTTTCATCAACTTGCAATGACAATATTGTGTAGTGCTAAAATGAGAGGCAATTTTCAACAGCCCTTTCCTTCCTCCTTCTTCCGGAGGTACACACAAACAAAGCAAACTCTCTCTGTGGCACTACATTTTATTCCCTGAAGCTGGGTAACCAGGATGCTGGACAGAGCTGAGATCACAGACCACAAACATCCAGTAGGCAGGGAGCTGGCAGCTCTCTGTGCTGGCAGGGGGACAGCAGCAGGGCAGTTATGGAAGCAGCTGCTCATCCAGTTTTCTGGCTGCAGCATCAATGCTGGGCAACGTCCAGGTTTTAACAAAGTCCTAGGTAATGGGAAGTTTTGAACAAAACTTTGTTTGGCCTGAGATACTTGAAAAAAGAACAGTCCTCTTTAGGCATGGAGAGAAGTCCTTTTGAAGTTCATACACAAGTGTGCATTTTCTTCTGACACTGTGTGGAACAGTGGCCTATATTAAAAAAGTAGAAGTTTGGGCTGCATTCTCTTTTAGGATTTTGTTTCTTGGTGGGTTTTTGTGATTTTTTTTTCTTCTTACCTGAAGAAAAGAAAACCCTCAGACTGAAGAAACTTCATTTATACAAGCTACATAAACACAGCTAAAACACGCTTTCTTGATGTTGAGTGAAGTAACTTTGCCAAACTGCACGGTGGTTTGAAGACTTGGATGAATGTTTATTGCAGGTTGGATTCATTTTTACCAAAACCACAATTTCATTTAGCCCACTGTGAAGTGAAGAACTCGCTATGGTGTCAACAAGCATCACTGCTCTGTGCCAAGCAAAACTACAGAGGTCCTTATAAAGGTCTCAGTCATCAGTGGCTCCCACTGTGCACAGTGTATAGGACATTTAATGCTGTATCCATTTCATCATTTCCAAAGCCTTTAAACTAACTCACTCCCTAATTTGTTGTGCTTTTTCTTTATACACAAAATAAACTAACCTGTGGCTTTTAATTACTAGATATTCAGCTTTTAGCATCTCATCTGTTAGTGCCCATGTTTAGGCTCTGAACTGTGTGTGCAGTAATCTGGAAGCCAAAAGACACTTTAGGTTTCCCTAAGCACATGAGTTCTTATTGTCCACACATCATTGCTTGCAAATTTTATCCAACAATCATTTTTTCCACCCACATGTTTGCAGAGAGGATCAGCATATAACAAGTGTTATGGTGAATATGGTAAGTGCTAAGGAGAGCTTTAAAACTGGAAATGCTGCCTTTAGTCTCCTGCCTGTGTTCATGCTCCATCTCTGTGTCTTGTTGCTATCTATAGAGTCCAGGTAGCCCAAATATCTCTTCCAGGGGTGCAAGAAAGGATTTCAGAACAACATGATTTCATTGCTTAACCTGGTGCATTTAACATTAACTTCACCCCTTTTATAGCAGTGTTCTGTTTAATGAAAAACAGATGTTAGGGCAAGACAGAACCTGGCCCCAGCCACAGAATTATCATGTTTTCCCTATGAAAAACACTGTTTGAGTCCAGAGCCTCCTTGCTGTATTAGAAACAGCTCGCTAAAAAGGCATTTATGAAACAAACAAATTTTGAAATGCCAGAAAATAAGAATGAACTTACCTTGGCATCGCCTTCCTGTGGAAGACAATACAAAGCCTTCTGGACACAGACATTTGAAACTGCCTGGAGTGTTGCTGCATGTGCCCAGGGCACAAATTTCTGGCTGTTCCACACACTCATCAATGTCTGTAAGAAAAGTAATTAAAGAGATGAGAAACAATAATATTTACACTGGCAGCTGTACTACATAAAGAGCAATTTTACATCGTCACTGATGTCTATCATATTTGGCAAACAAAAAAGCCCAAAAAAAAGAACAGAAAGAGGAAGCAGTAGTCCAAGTGCAAAATCCATAGTTAGTTTTCAAATCCTCAGGCAGTGGGCAAGCTTCATCAATGTATCACCAAGGAAACAGCCTGAGATTATATTTTTCTACAGTTCAGAGCAAGTAGTTCTGTTACCAACAAATGTTGGTAAGACTTTTTCAAGGAAGTGAGAGACTTACTAGTGGCTACAGTTCAGAACTGTAGACTGCCACAAAATACTAAACAATACTCAAGTTTAAATGCAAAGGAAATAGGTAACAATTGCAAGCAGCTAAGAAAAAGACAGAAGAAGGATTGTTCTGTACACACCTTCACATTTGTCATTCTGCAGGATGTATCCAGGAGGACAGATACATCTGAATGAGCCATCCAGGTTCTGACATGTGCCTGGTGAGCATTTTCCAGGCTCCAGTGCACACTCATTAATATCTAGAAGAAAAGATAATTTATTTGAGGTAATTGCTGTTATCTTAATAAATCTCTGACTGAGGCCACTTTAATTTTGATTCCATCAAACTGAAATTGTAACTTTTCAGGAGTGGGAGGACTCATGTTCTTGTCCTCGTCATTGTTTCCTTCTGCTAGGTATTATGTGACAGTTCTCTCTGACCCTACTGTTTCACTAAGCATATCTGCTCAAGGTTTGCTGCACTTTTGTCCAACCCTAAAATAAAACACTCACCAACACAAGTCCTTCCATCCAGAGCCACCTCATAGCCATCATTGCAGAGACACTGGAAGGACCCAATGGTGTTCACACACTGACCATTTCTGCAGAGCATTCCATTTCCACTTGCACACTCATCCACATCTAAGAAAAATAACATTACAAGATGTCAGAAACATCAGCAACAGTGGAAACTGGGTAGGTGTGATTTCTGTTTCCACCATATCAACAAAGTAACTGATAACACAATCCCATTTCAAAAGCAGGTGAGAGGAAATTAGTATACTATAAAATTGTCAGAGCAGGAGTAAAACACAAATGTTCCTGTATCTTGTGCCAACATTCAAGTGGCTCTAGAAAAGTGAGCAGTGCATAATCAGAGAGGCCTTTTGAGACTGACAAAATAGGGTTTTGTCTTTAATCACGCAGATCATGCACAAGAGAAGATGGTACTTATGGTATTTTATTAGCAGTAGAAAGTGTCAGGACCACGTGCCCGGCTCAGCAGCCCTTACCTATGCAGTCGTTGTTGTGTGAGAGGATGAAGCCCAGGTTGCAGCGGCAGTTGAAGGAGCCGATGGTGTTCCTGCAGGTTCCATTGCCACACGCGTCTCTCTCACACTCATTAATATCTACAAAGGAGCAGAAGAGAAATAATCCACTGCCAACAGACTCAACTGAAGGGGAAAAGATTGTTCTGTCTCTCAGAAAGAAGATTTCACATACATTTATCCACTTGATATTAACATCTAAAAAAATAATCAAGGGTCCAACCATCATTTACTTTACTGTGTCTCCTATATCACCCTTCCCAAACTAAGTGTAAGCTATCTTTAATTGTAAGCATTCTCAAATCTCAATTTGTTGATACAACACACAACTAACAGCTGTGAATGGGATAAATTCAAAATTCCTTTGTTAATGAAGATGACTTTCTGAAAAAGCATTTTTTCTGGCGAGAAATCTACCCTTCATTCACTCTATTAACAAGTAGACTGCTGCACTGCAATACAAATCTATTAAATTTCTTGCCTAAAGGAATAAGCAAGACAATATGCTCCAGTAAATTCTAAGAAGAATGAAATATTTTCTTCACAAATGAAGAAGAAATTAGACATCACCAAAGCATTCACAGACAGGATATGTAATTTTAAAGGTCTACTCTAAGGAGATGGTTTTCACTCAGTATCAGCTTTTTATCATCTCTGTTTTGCACCTTTGTCTGGTGGCAAATGGCTCACAATCTCAGATATTATAATACAACTCCTTATTACAGAGAGCACAAAGTAACTATTTTAATGGGAGCCTGAGTTCAGTTTAATTTGATATACTTACCTATACACATTGTCCTGTCATCATTGGTTTTGAATCCATTGTGACAAATGCAGTAGAAACTTCCAACAGTGTCAATACACTGCCCATGGCTGCAGATATTGGGAATTTCTTGACATTCATTCCGATCTGAAACCAAGAGGTGCAGTGAAAGTTAAGGCTTCTAAACTACAAGGCTAGAAAGATGCATTAGCATCAACCAAGACAGTATCCAGTGCATGGCCTAACTTAAAAAAGTGCTTTTAATTTATTAATGACAGAAATATTACCAAGTAAATCCCAGAAAAGGGGCTTATTTGCATGTAAATTACCTCTTCCAGTATATTGTGAACCTGAAAAAAATTTAGCATAAAAATTGTATTTAACAAACTCAGATTCTTGCTAGAGGGAAAGCATATCACCATGGCTTTGAAAAGCAGAATTAGTGACACAAGACTGGAAAGGGTCTGAGGGTTCTATAATGACAGCAGGAGATATGAAAGAGGCATATGAATTACAGTTTGCATTCTTCTGATGAAAGCAGCAACTTGCATTAAGCCACATTTGATTGTACCAATTGCATGATCAACTTATGGAAATCAACAGAAGAGAAAGGGGGATAAACATCACACTTTTCTCATTAGCCTTAGAGAGAGATAAAAGGCACTGCATTTATCAACTCATCATGCAGAGAGAAAACAGGCACACATACACATGTTGCAGCATCCATGAAATGTGGTGATCCTATAAACTGGACAGAGCTCAAACAGCAAGAAGAGTTACTGCAATATGGAGTCAGGGGATATTTGTATAATTCTGCAGAGGAGAAGAGTTCTCCTGCCAGCATGTGATTGCTGCCTTACAATAGCAGGGCATCTCTTATACTTGTTCAACAGCCAACTGCTTCCTGCTACTCTCGTTAGAAATGCTTTCAGGCAGAACACAAGATTCTATCAATAATAAATGAAATAAAATGTTAACAAACAAAATGTTTGCTCTCTGGCATAGTTTTTTTCCATGACAAATCAGAAATATCAAATGAGGTGTTTCTGTTGACCTCATCTGTTGACCTCATCACCACTAAGAGCTGGTTTGATTCAATATGCTTCCTTCCTTCCTCCTTTGGATGCTGCAGTTCCAAAATATGAGAACTGAGGTGCTGCCATGAGCTTACATTAAAACTGATTAGGCTCTAGTGCTCAGTAATTTTCTTTTATATGCTATCTAAGCCAAGCAGATGCAATTTCTCAACAAACCATCCCGAAATCATTGCAAAAGTAAGAGTCAAGTTGTTCCTAATTGCAAAGAACTTCATGTATTAAAATTCATTTTCCTGCCTCTCTTCTGCACTGTACTTGGCACAGGGACAACAAGTACACGGATGATCCTGACAACCCCAGGATCTCTGTACATCCCATGGGGCCATGAGTAACTCTGGATGGGTGTGCACTGAGGACCAAGCTCTCCCAATGCTATCGATGATAGCACTGCTAATTACAGTTTGAAGGAGGCAGAAGGAAAGCCAGTGCTGTCTTAAGAACTCCTAATCTTCACAGCTCAGGAGAGCAGAAAAAAGAAAAACTATGATTCTCTAGTGCTTTGTGGGCAAATGAATAGCCATGTGAAAAACTAACTTATAAGGCAGACTATTTATTTTACCACAGTAGAGAGCACCAGAAGAATGCTACCTTGAAGGCAAGGTAAATGCAGTACTCCCAGTACCAGTGGCTGTGATATTTCAGGTTTAACTCAATAGCACATAAACTAGCAGGGTGTGATCGTTTTCCATGCAGTAGCATGGCTGACCCAGTACTGCAAGGTGCTTAGCACTCTCTGCTCCCTGCAGAGCAGTTGGGAATTTCCTTCCTTTGCTGGATCACGTACTTTATCAACCACTTTTATTTTTACTCTAATTGTGTAACTTTATTTTCATCAAATATAAAATAAGAGCAAAATACAGGGAAGTATTACTGTTTGTGCCAATTCATCTTTGGAATTGTAAGTCATATCAGAACCTTCCCTTGCTCTTCCTGTACTGCTGTAATGAACCCTTAACAACAACAATTACATTAGGAACATATTGAATATTTACATGTGCCACTGCATAGCTTAACAAAGCAAAGTTTTAGTTCTCATACTAGTGCTCTGATTTCCCCTACACCCTTTTCCCACAAGGGTCACATGAAACAATGAAAAAGTGTACTGCAGGGAAAAGTGCACTTCCTAAAACTCAAGTACTCAGAAGCAAAAACCCAAGGATAATGTTACTAGCTTCCGTTGTAATTCTTATTTTGTTCAGAAACGTATATAGCATATAATATTTACAGCAGCTTGGCCCACTGCAGTCTTTTAAATCCCTTCAAGTAAGCAAGATAACATTAATGCCTCTCTGAACTAAGATATTGTAAGAAAAATAGATTAGAAAACTGCCATCCCTCTCAGTGAGTATTTAAAAATAATGTTACGGCCCCTGTTTAAATCTGTATGAAAGTTAGGAATTCAACAATTTCAAGGTAGTTATTGCATACAGGCAAGAAGATAAGTCTACCTTATCAACATATACTCCAGCAACCAACATAGGAATATTTGTAAAAACACAAGTGGAAAATAAATTGCTAAAACACATATAGAAAATCATAATGAAAATCAGAAAATACAGAAAGGTAGTACAGAAAGGTAGCCATGACAAGAGCTAAAGAAAACAACTTGCATTTGCTGGGGTAAAGTGAAAGACAAACACCTACTTAGGTTTTGAACTCCCAGTTATACATCCATTGGATGGGCCTGGAATTACTCAATGTTTATGGGATGCCCTAAAAGACTTTAAGAGAAGAGTTCTTGAAGCTTAGATCATCTCCTGAAATACCAGCTTTCTGGAGAGGTGAGATGTTTTTTCAATCCCTTTAACATCCCCAGGCCCTCACCAGTGCAGCGCCCCGTGGATGTGAACCTGTAGCCAGGCTTGCAGTCACAGCGGTAGCTCCCGGCTGTGTTCACACACTCTGCGTTCTGCTGGCAAACTGGTCCATTCTGGCATTCATCAATATCTGCCAAGACAGAAAAGGAAGTTCATTTTTATAGTAAGCTGGCAGTGGAAAGATGTCAAAACCATTTTTTTTAGCATACAGGTATTAATTGCTTTCAGTGTAAACACTATCACAAAGCTTTAGGCAAAAAAAATTGATCAATTTTCCTTACTTCAGGTGCTGCAAAAGGAGAACTTTATTTCCCCAGAAATATAACTGGTTTTCACTTAAAGGCAGCACACAGAAGAAGCTTTTACTCAAAACTCTCAATGCCTTGCCTGTAGCACCATGTTGTCAGCAGTCATAACACACACCAGAGAATGACAGCAATGACAGAAGGATATGCTACCTTCACTTTCTTCATTAAACTGACTAATACAATGTTAGGAAATATTTAAACTTGAAAAAAAAACCCACATCTGTTTATATTTTTTACAAAAATATTTGTTCCATTAGAAAAAAAAATCTTGGAATTAAAAAAATTGTGCTCATGATCTGACTCAGGACTATTATTTTTTTCTTGGCTTACTGTCTAATGTGAAAAAAACCCGTTTCTTCCCATGACTGCTGACTCATGTGCCTTCAAGGCCTCAGATGTCTGACAGAAAATGTGGTGTTTTCTATGCAAAAGAATTCAAAATGTCTGAATTAGCACAGACTTATTACACTGATAGCATTATTTTCCCCTCATTAAGGATGCCTTCAAGGCTCTGATTTGGCAGTGTCTGAGCTGCCAGCTGGTGAAATACCATTCCTCTGAATGAGAGGAGCACTCTACCTTCGCAGATCAGCAGCTTGTCATTGTAGAAGAAACCCACAGGACACTCGCATCGGAAGCTGCCAACCATGTTTATACAGATCCCATTTTCACACACTCCAGGAATCTCTCTGCATTCATCAATATCTGCAAGAATATTGGTTTTGTTACTACTTGTATTGAGCATTTAATGGAATCTTCTGCTACAGAGTATGTCCTTATGCATTTACCCTTTAAGATAATTACCAAACATATAATGCAAGCATCAGAATGTTCCCAAATGAACAGTGAGCAAGTCATTCCAAACTGTAGAAATTTAGGTATTTCCTGCTTTCTCAGGTTCTGATTCTCCTCTGTACTCTATTCTGCTACAGAATACAGAGGAAGACACATCCTTCCTCATGTCTCCCACCCACAGCCCTGATGAACCTCATCACCTTCCCAAGTGCCACAGTGGAGTCATCAGGAAGAGTCAAACAGAAAGACAATGGAACTATCTTTGGTTTAATATGGGAGAGCATGATACCCTGTTTTACCCTAGTTAATCTGTAAAAACTTTCATGGTCTTATGTAACAGTTTGAAAGTGCCAATGACAGGTAACATCTGAAGTGCTGCCAACATGCTATTAATCAGATTGATTAAGCCAGGCAGCCAGGGCTTGCCAATGCTTTATATACACCCCAGTTAAGTAACTGATTTTGGCAGGAAAAAAATCCAGCTGCTATTACAATTATGTCTTGCCTATTGGGTCCTTACATCCTAATATTCTGACATGAGAGAGTTCAGAGATTCCTCCAAAGCCTCTGCCTTTAGTAAACATTGACATATGCACTGAGGTACATAGGCATAGAATATGGTGGGAAATTGTCAGCTAACAGGAGTTTCCATCAGATAATTTGTTTTTGTTTGTTTTGTTTCTTGGGTTTTTGTTTTATTTTGTTTTGTTGGATCCAAGCCTTAATTTCCTACATTAGATTCTGTAATTTTGAGTCCTCTGATATATAGGATGAGTAAAAACAGAACTATTTCTGTTTCTGAAACAAAGACCTGGAGTAACTATATAGAACTTCAATCCACACAGAGTAACATCATTGGACTGTAAGCAAATACTAGAGGGTACACAGAGCACTGCCCCTGCAGAGGGCTCTGCCTTGATCCTGTGCCTGCAGGTGTAAGGGACGTGAGTAACCCCCGTGCAGAGCAGCAGGCTGAGTGCTACAGCCTGGATCCCAAAGCAGCAGGGAGGGCCGTGGTTTGCACAGCTGTGAGAAGCTGTGTGTGCAGCAGTCTCAGCACAGCACTGGCTGTCCTGGTGGGCTCTGCAGGACAGCCCTTCTGTTTCCATTGGCTCCTGAACAGCACAGCTCCATGCTGTGGCAGTGCAGACAGAGCAGCCTGCAACACCCCTGCACACGTCAAACATTGCAGCTGCAGCTTCTACCTGTGCATTTAGCAAGATCCAAGGGCTCCCTGCTGATGCTGATGAAGAGCTCAATTATCTTGAGCAGACTCTGCAACAATCTGCACAAATGCAAATAGCTAGAAGGGAAAACTTTGCTTCCAATAAATGACCTAGTAAATAAAAAATACTGTGCATTTCTGGAACCTCTTTAAAAATTACATTCCTCATTTTACTAGAAATATTTTCATCAAGCTAGCTAAACACTGCACCACAGCAACAGCTTCATGCTAAAGCATCTCATTACTGCCTATATGCCATCTCTGTTTATTACAGGGTACATTATCTGCTTTTCATTTGCATTTTAGTGTAAATGAAAACAAAAGGGAGTCCCATTAGGGATTTACTCAATTCCTTGTCCTAAAATTCCTCCTTCTCTCCCTCTTTTTGTTTTGCAATTTGTTACTCACGATTCAGATGTAACACACAATAACATATGTAAGAAATATTCCAGCTGAGCAGAAAAAAGGATTTTTGTGTCAAACCAATACCCAGGGGTACTGATGTGAAATGTCAGACTAAATCTTGCTTTAGTTTGAAAGACTCCCAGTTCCTCTCAGACCAAATGCTGGTTGGCCTTACTCCCAGACCTCTCATTCCCAGTGTCTGTGCCCTGCTCATGGAGCCCTGATTACAGTTTCTTTGGAGCTCTGTGTTGCCTTGATTACAAGCAGCAACTGTCACTGCTGCTGGCTAGGAGGAGCCAAGCAGAAAGTTTGCACTTAAGTTGGACTTAAACAGAGAGTTGAACTCCATTACACTGTTTCATTGTTATTCCTAACATGAAAAATAAACAACTGGGAAAACAAACCTCCCCTCTTCCCTGGGCAGAGGTAGCACGGAATTTAGTTCAAAACATAAATTACAGCTCACCAACTGGTAATCCTGTATAAATGTCAATGAAGAAGCCAGGCCTTTGACTTCCACAGAGTGTGGAGAATTCATCTGCAACAAGAAAGCAAAGCAGTGATTAAAGCATTTTGAATTAATCAACAGTCAAAAATTCACCATATGCTCTGGCCAAGAAAGTTCTTCTACTCTTTCAGCACCTGCAGAGAGCACAGAGGTAGGCAGCCCCTTTCTGAAACTCACCATGTGAGCTCCCTTGGGTTCCCATCCAGTTGGGATCACGTGCTTATGCCTATCCCTGTGCACTGCAATGTTTGCATGCAATTTCAGATCTGACTCTTAAAAACCTGAACTACAAGTTGGAAGTTAATCAAGTGTCTAGGAAGTTGCTCTTGAAGCAAACCACTTCAAACCAGAGTGGGATGTCCTGCAGTCTTACCCAGTGTGGAAGTCATGTATGCCCACACAATTAACAGAGACACTCCTACATCTTACATTTGGCTGCTCAACACAGATCATTCTCAGAGCACACCAAGGTATTTCTGTAAGCCCCTGGCTGCCACAAAGGCCCTTCATGGCAAACAGCAATCAAGGCAGAGCAGACCAGATACCATATTTGTTGGAGCAATACCAATAAAATCTTGGTCAGTGTCTTAACACTGGATCAACAAGCACTTGCAAAGAGATGGATTAATCAATATAGAGTGTGAGGTCTCTGAGACAGTGAAACTGGCACAAGGTAGGCACAACCCAGCAGCGTGGACACAAACCACTCCACATATGCCTTCATCATCACTAGGGCCGATCATCTCCATGACAAAGAGGCAACGAATCCCCTCATTTTAGACACACAACAGCAGAAAAAGACATAGCATCTCTAACGGTGTTACAGTCACTAATAGTAATTATGATGTTACCAAGGCCTTCAAATAGCTTTGCAATGCAAAAATGTACCTGTACTTGGGATAGGACACTGTTCACAAGGCTTGTTCCATGCACGTCCAATATTGTAGGAACAGCAGCACATTTTCTTGGTCATATTGAAGAGCAGCTCACCATCACAGGTTTGATTGTCAGCATAGTAATTTCTGTAACACAGACTTCTTCTCATATCTGTGAAAATGAAGAAAACCTCAGGCCAATGCAGCTCACAACTCTTAGGGAAGATGATCTCTCTATAGGTAAAAAAAGATAAAGAAACCCCAGCACATACCCATGCAGTTGTTTCCTCCATTGACTTGCATGTAATCAGGAGGGCAGATGCAGGTGTAGTTCCCAACAGTATTGTAGCATGTGCCAGGCCCACAAATGCCAGGTGTCTCACACTCATTCACATCTAGAAGAGAACAAACAGGCAGTGAGTGAACGGCCACAGAAGCTTTCATGTTGTGCTTCTGAGAACCAAAATGTCTCAGTAATGCCTGAGGTAGGAAGGTACTGGTGGAGAAGAGCTGAAGGGGGTCTGAGAAAGGTGGTGGAGTGAAGCCACACAGAGAAGGAAGTAGCAGCACAGGTGGCCATGGAAAGCCCAGCTGTGATGCAAAGTTGGGAACTCTAATATCTCTGGATAGCTCAGAAACAGCAATTTGGCTTCGGATCTGTGCACAAAAATAGTATTTGAGGATCTCCTCCATTCTGGAATCTTAGATCTGGAAAAGAACCAAAGTGGTCCCTGTGGAGTTCTGACTGATATTGGCTGACTGGGGAAACCAACACAAGATGTCATATTTACTTCATCAAGAGACTAAGTTTTGTTTAAGAAAGTCTAACCAAAACCAAACACAGCACCATCCCCAAAACATCTCAGTTCCCAAAAGTTAAAAAATATTTCCCCAGCCTTAAAATTTTAGAGTGCCTTTGACACACCACTCAGTATCTGTTGGGCTACATAAGCATAATGTGAATGAACCACTTTGGTTCAGCCTTAATTTAGGGCCTGAAAGTTTTGTACTTCTCCGGTGTTTTGCACCTCATAGGCACTACATTATTACTAACAAATAATAAAGCCTGGACAACAGGAAATTTTAGAACTTCATGGGTTGCTTAAGGTTTTACACCTTGAGAGAGGCACATAATGTGACACGTACTTCTAACTGTGCTACGGAAAGGAAAATGTTTTGCAGTACAACCAATAATTTCAGTTGACTCCTGATCAGCAGGAGTGAAATAAACAGTGTAAAAATACATGGACACACCAATCCACCAGATTCACGGGGAAAGTTTGCTCTTTTATCTGACTGTTTACTCATTGCCCATTACCAAGCACCTATTTTATAGCCCATTAGCAAATTATGTCTTACTTATAGAAAAAATTGTTGGGTTTTCAGGTTTTGATCAAAATATTTCAACATGGTCAAGAAGGAATTTTTATACTCTTAATGAAAGAGTTCAACTTGTTCAATTTTCCCACCCTAGAGCTTTACACTGCTTAGTCTAGTTATGCTCCTTTTCAAGGAAAGATTCATTCTCTGCATATTGATCTGTCATTATTTTCAAAGAATAAAGCAGAAAACTAGTTAAGTGAAAGTTCCATACCATCACACACTCGAGTCTCTTCATTCAAGTAGTACCCTGATGGACACTGACACTGGAAGCTACCAAATGTATTAATACATTTTCCTCCTTGGCAAAGTCCAGGCAGTTCTTGGCATTCATCAATATCTGTCCAAACCAACACATAAACATTCCATTAATGTTTTCAATTAAAAAAATAAGACCCTCACTACAGAGTTTCACAATTTCAGACATGTAAATATAGGAAATTGCAAACATTACCTTCTAATATAACTGTAATAGGGTTTGGTCGGAATCCTTCTCCTCCAGGGCAAAGAACCTTATATTCAGCTGAAAACAAAGCAGAGTTATGAGCATATGGTAATAGAAACATTTCAGCACAATTTTTTCTGAAAACAGATCAGATTATTACAGCTAATTTAAATATAAGTTTACAAACTAACCATCTAGAGACTTCAGGTTTTACTCTGTAACATCATCTGTGATTCCATTTCATAATGTAGTTTTCATTGTAGTGTAATAGCAAACTTGCTCAGAAGAGATATAATAATATTCTGACTAAATAATCTTTCTGAAAGGCTAGTAAAGTTTTTGGTGAAGACCAGTGGAAGCCTGTCCCTTGCGTTTCCACAATAAATCCACACCACTATTTCAGCTACCTGGCTAAATTAGGAAAAAACACACCAAACACAGGAAATGCAGACTTACTTGTATTCACCAGTGGGCAGTGCTCACAGGGAACTCCCCAGGCTTTGCCCAGGGAGCAGCAGCAGGAGGCCTTGGAAACACCCACTCCAATCTCATTGCTGCAGAAGGTGCCACCATTATCTCCCCGAGTTTTGATGTCCAGGTAACAGTTGCCAGATCGTGTATCTATTTACAATGCACATAATGACAAACACAGCTTAGGAGAGAGCAAAACACAGCAAAACCTCTCAGGGTGAGGGATACCTATAGATGGCTCCCATTTCTTGCAGGACACCAAAGTAATTTAGTTGTGTTGCCCAGGGGGGCCCAGCATTTCCTACTTAGGTAGGTTGTTGGTAGTGTTCCTTGGCTTTTTTGGACTTTTCACAAAATAGGAAATTTACTCATCGAGTCCAAGGGCATGTCAGCCAGGCTTTTTCTCATTTTCACTCACATTTTCCCTCACATTTATAGATGTTTCCAGTTCCAGATATCCACTGCTTTCTCCTCTACTTGAGGTTTACAAGCAGGAAAGCATCTACTAAATGTTAGGAATTTCAAACACATTAAAATTTGAGAAGCATCCCTACACCCTCTTAAACAAACAGAACCAAAAAAATATTAGGATTACTAAGCAGTTGGAGCCTAATACAAGAGCATTTCCATTGGTCATGAAGTTGCACCTAGCCAAGTGCACTCAGTGCTCCAAGAGCATGGGTGGCTTCATGCCACAACTTCACTTGCTTGCCATCTTGGGGCCAGCTGGATTGGACTTAAGTTTGTTTAATTTTAAAATTATCTCCTGCTGTAAATTGTGGACAGCTCCAACAAGCCCCAAGGGGTTAGTTCTGGCAGCAGGGCACTGCTGCATCAACTCTGGACATACTCCTGCTGCCCTATTACAGCTTCTAAGCCAGGGGCAGTGGGATGGGAATTGAAGAGCCTGATCAAGCCCTTTCCTATGACCTGGGACTTTATTCCTAAGCAGTCAGGCTTGCAGCCCCTCTGGAACTTTACTTGTAAATAGCACAAGGAGTGGTCCCTTACCAACACATCCAACTCGGGTGGGATTCAGCTCGAAATCAGGGGGGCACTCACAGGTGTAACTACCAGCAGTGTTGATACACGTGCCACTAATGCAGGTTGTAGGATCTGCACATTCATTAACATCTGCAAGAAGAAAACAGCATGTGGTAAGCAAATACTCAAGGACACTAAAAACCATTGATATGTCAGATACCATATGCTGATCACAAAACCATTAGTTATGAGATACTGATCTCCAAAAAGCTCTAAAAAATAAACAGGCATTTTAGAAGAACAGTAGTTTGAGATGAATTCACCATTTCATAGGAAAAAGAAAAAAAGGATTTTTCCTGAAAAAAATTAATCTATGAACAAGATTCACATAAAGTACTAAAAAAACTTAAGGGAAAAATCCAAGACAAGGCCATAGCTTACCATCCAGTCTGTACAAGGCACAGCACATTTCTGCCAGAGGGGCTCTCTCTGATCTGTTTTTCCCCTTCTTAAGAGGATATCAGAAGTGGACAAAGAACAGTAAAGAGGAGCATATAAAAGGACTGGAGAATCCTGTGTTATACAGTAGGGAAGTCTGTATTTTCCTATATTCAGTTTGATTTGTACAGCTTCTTAAAAGAATTTCCTAGGGAGCTGATTAAGGCACTGACAGAAGATTAAAGAACATGCTGTTCAAAGTTTTACCTGTGCAGTTACCACCACTTCTGTCCAACTCGTAGCCCACTTCACATTCGCATCGGAAGAGTCCAGGGAGGTTGTGACAAGTTCCATAGACACAGATGTTAGGAAGTGAGCACTCATCAATATCTGATTAAGGAACAGGAGGGGAAAAAATTAGAGGCTTTCTTATCCTCTTGAGATGTAGAGAACTGCAAACATTTTCAGCAGCATGGATCTGGAAGACAACAGCTTCTGCACACCATGTAAGACAAGAAAAAGTAACCTGGAAGATTTATGTTGGAGCCTAAGGAATCTAATCCATAACAATTTTTTTGGGAAAAAGGCTCCTTCCAATATTTCTGCAAGCTATGCCAGAAACTATCCTAGCTTATTAGTGGGCTAATCTGACAAGTAGCAATATTAAACATAGCAGAAGATATGCCTTAATAAAATGAAGTTTATTGTAAATCAGCAGTCATCTATAGAAAGCTGGACACCAGCAAGGGAAAAGCCTGTGCCCAAAGGCAAACTTCATGTTCATCCTCGGGTTTCTACATTTGACAGATCTAAAGTTTGGCAAGGAGACGCTTTTGTGCTTTTTCTACAAATCACCGAGTCTGAATCAATATTTATGCCACATGCACTGCACAAAGAACAACTAATTTTATACAATAAAATAGTGTGTGTTTACAAAGGACCTTAAAATACTGCACTTAGTGTACACATCTGAGACATGAAGGCAAGTCTGTTTTAGCAACAGGAGCTAGCCTCTAAAAAAGGTATTTAAACTTAGCTAAAAGGTTT
Source organism: Sturnus vulgaris (assembly GCF_052056855.1). NCBI lineage: Eukaryota > Metazoa > Chordata > Aves > Passeriformes > Sturnidae > Sturnus > Sturnus vulgaris. The sequence goes on from NC_142255.1 coordinate 10,194,257, forward strand.
GAAAGTAAATTGTTTCATGAAACATTATGAAACCTAATATTGGTTTCGTTTAAAGAAAAACTCACTCTCCAATGATTTCACTCAGATTTCTAAAAAATACACAGAACACTTTTCAAGGGGAAATAATCTTTTTTAAGTGATGTACTTTTGAACTCCATTAAATACCAGTTGGTATGAGTTATTACTATATCAGATGATAAGGTTGCATCTTCTTGACTGACTTAACTGATTAGTGTCATATCAAATGAGGATTTCAAATGTTCAAATCAAATATATAACCTTAATCATGTTGGTTACATGTTTATTATTTGATTGTTTTGAATCTTTGCATATGCAAAGCTCTTATGAACAAGTTGTAAATTGTTAACTGATAGCTCACTTTTGAAACTAAACAAATAGTCATACAGGATTTTTTTTTGTGTGTATGTGTTCATATAGACTTTCTCCAAGGCTTCACACTCTGACTCTGCACCTCACAGAAGCCCTCAAAGCATATGCCTTGTATTGGCTACCAAATGACTGTTTTTCAGCTTCATACCAATGCAAAGTAAAAACTTTTTTGTTTAACTGTTTTGAATAAAATGAAGAACCGGACATCAGTGATGAAGAAGAAATGGTAGCTATCAGTGCCATTTGGATCACCAATTGAACCATAAAATACTGTATCATAAGATAGGCTTTGAAAAGCTGTTCTCTTTATATATAGCAGGTAGATGAACATCTAGAGGTCCATAATAAATGTACAAAGTGCAAAAAAGCAAATGCTATTAAAAATTTTCATGCAGCTCTCAATATAACCACAACAGCAAACAATTGTAAAAAAGTGGAACATAAAATACTATTAAGGCAGAACCTGTTCAGTGTTGTTTAAAGCTTACAAAGAATTACCTTCACATGCTTTCTTATCTACACTTGGCAAAAATCCCATATCACATTCACAGCGATACCCTCCAGGGGAATTGAGGCACTGCCCATTTTCACAGAGATTCAAGTTTTCTGAGCATTCATCGAGGTCTGCAAAAGGAAGGGATATTGCAAATTAGCATTAAAGATGGTTTTCTCACCAACATTAGAGCTGAAACATTCAGTGTTCCAAGCATTTTAATTATTCCATTATATCTGAACATGTGCAGAAGAAACTGTAATCTAGTTACATGCAGAGGTTAATACATGTAACATGTATATTTCTGACATGTTGCAAATACAGCTTCTAATCAAAAGGAAAAATAAGAGAGGCACAGATTCTTAGAGCAGCTCCAGTTAATAACAACTGGAGGCAGTCACAGGGTCAAATTTAGACTCAAAATGAGCACGTGAAATTTATTATAGTTATTGTTTCTATTACAGTGAAGCCTAGAGGCAATAATTGAAAAAAACAAAAAAAGAGGTTTACTATGCAGTGAGCAAACACACAGTAATAGGCAGCTCTCCATGCCAAACATCAAAATGCTGACAAAAAGTTGCAGGAAAAGAACTTCATCAAAACTAAGCTGCAGGTTAACAGCTGATGAGAAAAACAGCCTTGCTACTGGACTCCACTCACCTTCAGATAGATCATGGCCCTTACTCTCTAGCTGAAATGTCACACATCACAAGAATACCTCCTTATTGCAACAGAGTCTGGCTGGCAGTGTGAGTTTTGAAAAGTCCATGGCTGGTAAATCAAAAATCACCTACCGGGGGAATGCTGCACACTGCAAACTGCACACTTTGGCAAAGGACTTACAGAATATTTGAGTGCTCTAGTTTGAGTCTGAGACACTGCCTGAATTCACAAACAATAAACTATCCAAATAAAAAGAAGTTCTACTGAATGCAGAAACTCTGTAAGCACTCCATCTGAAGGGTGTAGCTTACAGACTCCTGGAAATCATCATACAGGAAATTAACCAAGAGCACTGGGTTAGGAAGGCCACTGAGGAAGCTGAATCAGATTCAAGATGCAATTATACTGAGAGAATTAAACAGAATTCCAAGGTCTGCTTAGAATTTGGAATTATTCAAATTCAGCCTTAAACCTGATAATCCAGATTCTCAGGTGCTCTAAGAACCTGCTGTAGTTGATAGAGTGCTGCTGATTTGCACCAGCTGCAAACCTGGCCCACCAGCTCTGTCACATGGCTCAGCTCCAAACAGCATCACCCGCCACCAAGCATCCCCAGCAACACTGTGATCCTCAGTGACAGGGCAGGGCTCCTCATGACTAAGCACACATGAGCTAATCTGCTCATCAAAGCAGAAGACTGAAGTGTGGGCAGGAAACATCTCTCTAGCAAACTTTTATAATCTCATTTACAGTTTATAAAATGAGGCTTCAGAAGCAGCTACTTCCTTCATTCTACATGCCAGTACTGCATCCTGACACCAGCTCTCAGGATGATGGAGAAAAGAGACAGACATCACACACTCCCTTGTAGAAAGGACAAACATTTTAGATAATTTTGTGATGTATTTTTGATGCATATGCTCTATTATTTAAGTATTAAGATGAGTAGCCAATGGACTAGTTTACTAACTAGCTAAATTACATAATCAAGCATTGTTTTAATTATTTTGCCACTCACTTCAACTAGCAAGAAAAGCTCCATGAAAAATTGAATTTTATTAAGGGAAAATAGTAACTGATTCAGATTATCCATAATATATAATATTTCTTTTAAGCTATGGCAACCTAGGTGAAGGACAAGACAATCAATGATGACATATTAATGAAAATTTCAAATGTTTGAAAGCAGGTTTTGTGAATTGGATCATAGACTAACTTAGGGTGCATGGTACCACTGGAGTTCATCCTTTGCTTTCTGCAGACAGCTCACCTGTGCAAGTGAAACCATCCCCAGTGTAACCTTCTTTGCACAGACAGCGGTAGGAGCCCATCGTATTCTTGCAGTCAGCATCTGGGCTGCACATGTGGGTTCCATTGGAGCACTCATCCAGATCTTCAAAATAATAAAAAAGAGGGTAAAAAACCAAAGAAATACAAACAAACAATTAGTTAAAAAAACACACACGAACACAAACTTTAAATAGTATATGGCACACAGAAGCTCTACTTTAAATAATCTTCCATATTAAAACCCACACATATGTGTGGCCATCTGTCTGAAAAAGTGGAGAACAGCTCATTTGCAGCCCACCAAAGAAGTTTGACAAGGTAACTGTGACTGAGGAAGCTCCAGGGCACTCAGTACTAAGGCCTGTACCTTGTTTTCATGGGGAAGCACCTTGAGGCCCCTCACTGCCTCCCATCAGCTGCCCTCAAGCCCAAAGCATCTCTCTCCATGGTCCAGTCTGTTGTCATCGTTTCATGAGACAAATGTGAGATTTCAGTTATCATGGTGGAGAATTTGTCCTCCATCAGATGATGGCAAATCAATCTAACAACTTCAGTAACCATCTGTGTTCCCATTTTATGGGTGCGGTACTGGCTTTTTCAGAATTGTTAGAACCTCATTGTGGTCTGACCTTACAAATAAATACAAATGCATAAGAGCCTCACCTGTGCACTTGATACCATCTCCAATCCAGCCAGGGCTGCAGCTACATTTGAAACTTCCTGCTGTGTTTGTACATATGGCGTGTCTGTCACAGTTATGGGCTCCAATTTCACACTCATTGATATCTGTAAACAGAGATGTTTGAGGAGCTCATGGAACACACTTTCCCATATCCAGATAAGTGACACTAGAATTTCTCAAGAAAGGCAATATTAACGTGAAAGCAAGCCTGAATTTCTTTACAACATGACATTTAAAAAGTAAGCTGAAGGCAAAATCATAACAAAGAAAAGCAAAGAAAAACAAAGAAAAGCAAAGAAGCATGCAGCACATTTCAATCATGCTGCCCCACTACCTGTTCTTCTGACAGGCATATAAAGCAGTGCTGCTGCAGTTCACTCCATAGTCTACAGTCAAGAAGGAAAACAGTAACTTAGGAGACAGCCTTCCCAGTGTGCCCATCCTGCAGAGATGGGCAGAGTCTGCAGACAGGGACTACATTGCTGCCTCCACATTGCAGAGTTTGCTAAAAAGTCTCAGAGGAAACTCTGCTGCCCAGGGACTCGTGGAATGCTGCACTCCCACAGTCCCCACATATCTGCATGGATGCTGATGAACACCAGCCAGGCATCACCAGCTGCCCCTCGATTGTCCCTAGGCAGGGAATGAAGCAGCTTCTACTTGGCCAGAGGCTGTGTGCAAGGTGGGGGACAGGCTGTACCACTGTATTTACCGAGGTAGCTGAGGAGCTCATCAGGCAGGCAGTTTATTAGGAACTCAGGAAACCTGACAGTGGGAAGAAGTCAGCATCCTTGGAGACACCAGCAGCAAATCATCCAACATACACGGTCATACCAGCACATTCTATTTCAACAGTTGCTATTTTCACCTTATTTTCATTTTTGGGCATTCTCTGGCAAAGTCAAAACGTACAGACTGCAAAACCCAAATTGAAGTCCATTCGTCCTTCTCACAAAACATTATTAATGGTCCGTATAAGTAGTTGGAGAATGTATAAACTAAAAGGCAATTTTTTTCAGAAATTACTACTGGTAACTGAAACAAATTTTCTTGCCTATCTGAGCTTTGGATTTTACAGTATTTTCTGTAACTGAGCTATCGAACTGCACTTTACTCCCATGCAGGATGTAACTTACCTAGAGTTCACATCAAACCACTTAAAACTGATACTCATTTTTTTAGCCCTCACAGGTGTCTTTGATGTTGTAAGCCAAATCATCTCCCTCTGTAAAACAGCTGATGGAAAGGGAAAACAAGCTCACAACTCTATATGATTCAACAAAGAAAAACCCAGCTCAGACCCTATTCAAGAAGATTATTTTAAAAAGGCATCAGCCATCAAATATGTAACAACCTTCAGGATTTTCAGCCCCAAAATCACAGACCTGAATTTCCCTATGATTTTACCTGAAAACAATTAGCTCTTTAAAGAGGGCAAGGTTGTGGAGCTAATCTGGAAAGTGTCCAGGTATCACCTTAACCATTTCCTTTACAACACTTAGGTTTTTCTGTCCACACTTCTCTAGACAAAAGGCTGTGTCCTTTCACTATGCCTTGTACACATATTTTGCCTTTTCACAAAGGCAACACATAATTTCAAGAAGCAGACAACATCTGTCTATTATCCTAAAATTAAATGCTCAAGGCCAGAAAACACCCAAACAGACTGCTGGTTGGGAGGGACAGGGTGTTTGTTTACTGAGTTTTGTGCTTGCTTGGGGTTTTTTGTTGTTGAGATTTTGGGGGGGATTTTTGTGATTTGGTTTTGGGTTTTTTTGTTTGTTTGGGTTGTTTTTTGGTGGTTTTTTGTTTGGTTTCTTTTTGGTGAGTTGGATTTATTTTTCTGGAGGTTTTAGTCAAAGTGGAATTTAATCCAATCTTACTTTTCTGAGTCTCTTTCTAAGCGAGGCATTGCTTTGACTCAAAACTCCAGACATGAGCATTCCCATAATCTGAATGCTGACATCTAGATATGAATCTAAATCTGGCAGCTGGAATCTACCATTAATAAATGTTAACTTCACCAACAGGCCTGAAAACATGCAAATGGACATTTACTTTTTAAAACTTAAAAAAAAAAAAATAGTCAGGCGTGAATAATCTCAGAGCAGTTTTGCCTTTAGCATGTGCAGAAACTCATGTGAAGATAACATCACCCTAAACAGGAAACTCGTGTCTGTCAAAAATCTTAAGGGTGGCCTGAAAAAAAAGCAACTCATTTTGGCTTGGGGAAAGACTGGAAGGAATTTAGAGAGGTCAGCTACAGTATACACTGACATAAAAAAGCTGAGGCAAACACTCTATTTTAACCTTCATATGATTTTAAACCCTGAACTGTTAAACCACTGCTCACATTAAGACTCCACTGTATTTGATGATTTGATGCTTTGAAACATACAATCACAGGTTTCCTTATAGCCTGCAGAGCACAACAAAACACGACAAAAAAATCCCATCAACCAGTAGAGAGGTTTCTGCCAAGAATTTTTTATACCACCAGCAAACACAAACAGAAACTTGCATGCAACAGCTAGACCACAGTGAAGTCATGCTCAGGCTCAAATTTAAGAAAGCCCAAGCCAAATTTTCCACTCTCCATAAAATGACTGTGGACTCCATCCCATCATGCACTGACCCAGTGACACATTGTACCTGAGAACCCCCACTAACACCTCCCACGGCACTGGGGCTCTTGCAGTGGACACTTGTTCCCCATCGGCTGTTTGATACACACTTTAAAAAGCTGGGAATTTAATTTGGGATGAAAGCTGCAAGTATAAATCTATACCCAAATACGGGTATTTATAATGGGATCAACTTTCTCAGGCATTAGCCACTGAAATGTCATTCTACTTGCCTTGAATAAAAAAAACTTTGCTCCAGTAAAAATTTTTAATCGATTTCAATACTTTTTTTGACTGGGTAAAGATCAAATAGGGAATGCAAATTATATTCTCTAATACCATCTACCTTTAAAAGGACATTGCAGGGCTCATTTCCATGATGCATGGAAAGGTTTTTCAGATACTTAAATGAAAGCTGACTGATGCATTTAAAATACCATCACTGGCTTCATCCCAGATTTTACTTCTTTTCCTCTATGTGATGTTGTTTTGCTATAATCCCTATTCTCTCCTTTCATTGCACAGCTGAGTTGTAAGTCTACATTTATTGCATTGCAATTATTTCCAAGGCAAAAGAGATCTCAGACCAAACATGGCCCTGTGTAAACGGTACACTGAAATCAGTGGAATTTATGCCTGCTTATACTGGAGCTTAATATGGATTTATGCTGCCATAAGTATTGAATTATGGCTTCACAGAATGAAACAGAAAGGAGAATTTGAGCTCTGTAGGGGAAAAATTAACTCAGTATCTTTAATAAAAGCACAAGTCCAGCCTGTTCTGTCTGCATGGCAGTACAAACAGTACTATACTCTTCAAATACTCCAGCTATTTTCATTTAATTGTCCGAAGACAAAGGCATTACTCGGTCTGAGTAAAGGTATCATGACCCAAAGAGCACCCACGAGGACACTACTGGAGTCAGGATTTCACACAATGATGACCTATTCCCACTGACTTCATGGGGATTTTCACTAAAGAGTAAAGGAGTGAGTCACTGATTTATATCAACCTTCTCCTTCTGCCTCCAGCATGAGTCCATGACAAGCCAAGGAAAACAAAGACATTCCAGTCAGAGACTGACACTGCATCCTCAGCCGGTCCCACTGTGCCCCAGTGCTGCTGCACACATGTTCTCAGCTTTGCAATTGCACAACTCCCATTTATACTAAGAGTTGTCTGCCTACAACAGATGAGAATACATACAATAAATAATATGCAGGTCTGACATCATAATAATCCTAAGCACTCTGGGGAAAAAAACCTGTCAGTCACCCTGTTTTGTTGGCTCCTTCAGTTCTCTTCTTTGGACAAGTATTTTTTCTCTCAAGTCTTTGGCAATTAATAGAATGTCTCTCCCATTAATCAGAGTGGCACAAAATTTTAGGGCTCTCAACGTGTGCGCAGCAAAAATACACATCGTGTATACCTGTCACCCTTTACACCATGCTTGCAAAATGTGGCAACCAAAGAAAAGAAACTGCTAGCCAATATCTGCACAACACATCCTTACCCAGTCTGGAAGTGGATCACTGAAGCTGACCAGAGAGGAGTATGATAATAGGTCACTGTTTCCTCACCTATACTCTAGAAACATTCCTTTGCATTTGAACAGAATGAGAGTGTACCTTAACTGAAGAAAATTCACGTGGTCACCACTGGGCATGAGATCCTCTAGGTACTTAGTGGACTGTTTTCTGTTAGGTTTCATTGGGCTTCAATGGTCTATAAGAATCCTTAGCAAATTGTAAATTTAATTCAGACTCCACCTATAAATCAGTACTGTTTGTCAGGAATTATGCAAATCCCTTAAGCATTTTCTGACTTTTACATTTTTTTGGCAGTCTCTGACTATCTGTGCATTTTATCACACTGACTTTTCACTGGTATTTCAAGCCTGGCTCCAGGTCCCCAAGGGCCAGGCGTCTGGTGGAAGTCACAAGGCATTTCCTCCTCCTGGGTTGCTGCCCATGTAATCAGGTAGGAAAAACGAAAGCTTTTCAGAGGGAAAAGACTGTGAATTTCAACTTGGCACTCATACAAGTAGAAAAATATATGGAAAAATTCCCCTATTCTGATCTTCCTAGATGTAAAATTGTTTTCCCTTTTGCAATCACTCTCAGATTTTATTCAGCATAGTGTACTTTCGGAGTTTCACATGGGACAGTTCAGCTCTTGCCTGCTATCCATCCTTACATCATCAGCACACTGAGGCACAGTGTGTTATTGCTGGACAGATGCCTATTGCCAGTACACTCCTCCTATAATACCCTTCTTTGGTGGGCAGCATCTCATTATCATTATCTTCTGGTATTTGTCCTAACACAGCCAGCTCTCAGATTCATGATGGCAAACATATGCTTTACTGGTACCAGAACTCTTTTGTACCATCAAGCCTGGAACACAATGTATTATTAATGGCCAGAAGCCATTAATAATGGAGAGGAGAGCACATTATACAAGTCACAAAACATTATGGCTGCATTTCTGAGGGCAAACAACAGGCTCACCTCTTCCTTTCCCTGTATCAGATGTCAGACCTGTCTAGAACCAAGTTCCTGTCAGCCATGCAGGCATGCAGTGTGCACTCACTCCTCCTCTCGTATCCACTAACGCCGTCACACTGGAACATGTTCAACACCAAACTCTCCAAGCTCACAGCCCACAGCAGAATACCTTCCACTAGCCTCCCTCCACATGGCAATGTCCTTGTGGAGTCAGAGCCTGGTCTCAGCCTTCCAATTCCCTGAGCCTGCTGTGGAGAAATCCAGCTGACCTGTAACATATTTATTTTTGATCTGTTGGCCATGATGGGCAATTACTGCCCAAGTTCACCTCTTTCAGTTTGACTCTGTGAAGAGCACCCTAAGCTTGTGCAAGCCCCCCTCCACCAGGAACCAACAGGGGGGCTGTGCACACAGCCATAACTGCAAGGATGCATGGGAGAGAATCAGAGAAAAATTTGTTTCTCTTGAAAATATCAAATCAAGTTTAAGGCTCTACATCAACAGCGAAATATTGCAGATTTACAGGCAGTAATTCAGTTGTGATGAATCACAAAATACAAATGCAAGTGCCAAAGCAGGATTTCATTTCTGCTCAAGTACACGTATTCTTTATTGATAGAAAAAAGCAGAGACAAGGTATTTGTCATAAAGCTGGGTGATCTGGAACTGGGATGGGGAAAATGCAGCAATCTTCTCTCTAGTGGCTGCATACCATTGCCTGCCCAGGAAAATCGAAAATTAACTGCTCTAAGCCTATATTATCAGTTTGCCTTGTGAATGGAAATTAAACTGTTCACAGCACTTGATGCTGGAAAGCTGCATCTACAACCTGCATTTTTACATAGTATTCTAAAAATGATATTTTTGTTACTAAACTCTGTCCACATCCTAACTGAGAACCAAGGAGAGAGGAGAACTAGGGGAACTGTGTGGGATGGGAATGTAAGTCAGTGGGTGGATTCTGAATACTGTTAAATGATTGGGGGGAAAAAACAAGTTTATTTGTTAAAATGGAAACACTCAGTAATGACAAGGGAGCTGAAATATTTAGACAAAACTGGAATGGAACCCAAAGGACATGATTTAGTTGTTCTCATGAAACAGAGGATCTCCCATTCAAAGTGCTGTACATGTTTTTGTAACTTTTTTTCCCATTAAAATTCCTAAAAACTGTGGATGCTTTTGATCTGTCTGTAAGACAACTGAATTCTGGGGTCAAGGTGCTGTTGGTAAGGTCCTTCCAGAAGAAATATTGAAGGTTGCTTTCATGGTCTGCAGTACCTGAGCCTGGGAACTTCAACTCTGCTCTAATACTGTGCAAACAAGAAATGGGAAATTCAAAATTCTCCAGTAGTAAATCAGACATTTTAAAAAGCAGAATGTGAGAACCTACACAATGTAGTCACTACGGGATCTGCATCCACAGTTTTTTCATTATGAAACCAATCTAGAAATTTCCTGCTCTGCTTCCTGCTTTCCTATTTAAAGAAAAAAAAAATTCATCATTGAGTACAGTCCCATCTTAGCTGTATCAGCATAACTGATACTTTACCTTTTTGTCTTAGACCACTGGGCACTTGCAAATTACTGAGCCCCCACATATGGAATTAAGGTGTTCTTCTGTTATTCCTGGTGAGTGCCTCTGAAATACTGGCATGCAGACAAAAGCAGCAGAAAAGGTTAAAAATGTGTAAGGAGGTGGGAAGAGCCCTCATGACAGGCAGTGTCCATCCACCAGTCAGGGCTTGGCTGGGACCAGGACAGAGGGATTTCCTGGCCTCTCCTTTAACAAAAAAAAAAAATATTGCTTGGGACATTTGCCACTACCTTGAACCACGTGATGCCAAAATGGTGGCTACTTCCAGGCACTTCTCCAGAAGCCACACCTCAAATCCTCCCCTGTCTCCACAACCTTTCCCTGTCTTTTGCCTTCATCTCACTGCTTCATCTTTCCTGTCTGCTCCTTAGGCTGGCACTGATGGCTGCACCATGTGTAACTGATCAGCGTGACAGTTTTCAGGTCTAGAGTTCTGAAAATCTTCATATAATTTAGCACAAAACCAAAGAACACTGAAATGTTGGTCTAGAGAGTACAATTAGGGATTTCTTGGATTTAAATCAGTTCATATGTAAGTCAAAGGCAGCTGTTACTAATGCACAATTATTCATCCATAGTCCAATATGCAAAATACAACTCCAGCTCTCAGATTCTTCTGTGAGAGCTGTAAAAAAATAGCTTCATATATTTGGGGCACTTAAAGTATATTATGAAATCTCTACAATAAGGGCAGACTAAGAATAAAAGTGTGTCTCAAAGACATTGCCAGAAATGTGTTTACCCTACGTCTACATTAAAAATTATATTAAACATATGTTTGCATTCATATTTGGGCAAAGCCTAAGACTCTCAACACCTTGGCTTGAGACGCCAGCACTTGGATTATTAATATCATGCCATCAGAGCCTGTATATTTGAATCTCATTTCTGTTTGCTGGCAATACATGAAATAAAGCAAATTCTGATTCAGCTGATAGAATGTAGTTGTGTAACATTATTGTCGACACTTAGCAAAACTGAAAATATATTTTAGCACATATTTTAAGCCATCTGTGTTTGCCAAATAACACTTTGAACAGATACCTGTTATTTGCCTGCACAGTATACAATTAACTAATTTAAATGCACTGAAGTCCTCAGGAGTTTGTCAAGTTACAGAGAATGGCATTTGCTGCTCTCTTAGATGAACATTGTGCAGTAACACACCCAGTTTTGATCCCAATCTTTGCTCCACTCATTGCAGCAGAAGTAGCATCAGGCTGAATGCTGTACCACTGAAGTTTAGCAGAACACAAGCTCAGCAAATTTGGATGAGAGGCAAAACAGAAGCACAAGTGAAAAGAAGCACAGTGAGAGGAGGTTCTAAACACCAGAAAAGCAGACTGATGAGCTTAAGTAAAAATTAACAATTAAGCTTTAAAACTTACCTGTGCAACCAGTTGTGCCTTTCTTGCCTGAATATCCCATATCACAGTGACATATAAATGAGCCTTTTGTATTCTCACAGGTTCCACTCAGACAGATATTTGGATGCAGATCACATTCATTAACATCTAAAAAAACCCCATGAATTAAGGTTTATTAACACAATTCTTGAAAAGTAACTGGAAAAATCTCTTTGGATATGAATTGTGATAGAAAACCAGGTCTAGATATGCAAAGAAAAAGCTACTTATAGTAGTTATTCCTTACCTAGCATACAAGCACACATTTTGAGATCTGGGGTAACAGTGTTATATTACCATATCTGCATTAACATACCTTTAATGTCAGCTTTTCCTAAAAATAGCTACTAAGGTGCAGTACATTATCCAAAGAACGACTATGATTATTGATAATTTCTACATATATGTGTCTGTATACAATTATATATGCATGCATGCATTGTCTAGTTTTGTCAGACATTTCTCTTGAAATACACTCAAGATTTTAAATTAAAATGTAAAAATGTGGCTTTGGAGAAATGCTGTTTCACAACTGTGTTCTACCAAGGTACAACACTTCCAGATAGTTTTGTCTCAGAGACAAGTTTAAATCAGCACTGGTGATTTATCTTGCTAGAAATTTTCCACATCATCACCCACTTCCTGTCTGCAGACACTCTTTTATCTGAGCTGAGTAAAAACCTCACTGGAATCAGACCCAAAGGTGAACTGCCATAGATCATGCTTGCACCCCAATCTACAGGGATATACAGAAGATTCTATTTGCATTTGTGCAATAGGGTTGGTTCTATAGTAAGGTGACCAAAATTAGGAAATAAGAGCAATACTCTTCAAATATCACTGTCTGTCTACTTGGAAAGAGTACCTCAATAAATATTTTTTCTGTGTTTAATGCAGATTGGAATGTATGTACTTTCACTTACCTATGCAAGTCTTCATGTCTTCAGATGCCATGAATCCATCATAGCAAAGACACCTGTATTCTCCTGGGATGTTTGTACACTGGCCTCCATCACAGATGTTAGGATTGTCTTCACACTCATCAATATCTACAAGGAAAATCAGATTTATATATGTTACCTTTACCCAATGCAACGAACCATCATCATGGCAAGTAAACATTTTAATGCTCTGATAAACATAGTGAAGATTGAATCTTTGTAAATAACTGAGCAGTACATTGCAAAATTGTCCTGGTGAGTAAGCTCCTTGTCTCCAGCTAAAGTCAGGGGCAAAACATTCCTTTCTGACTCAAGTGGGAGGAACAGGAACCAACTTTTCCTTCAGAGAAAAGAACTCCAACGGAACCTTTGTCACATCACAAGGCCACATATAATTGGGAATTCTTGGATACAATCCATCATTGTTGAAATCAATGGAAGCTCTGAAGTCAAATTCAGTGACAAAAAAATATAAAACTTTACAGATCTTAAAAAAGCCATCATATGTCTAAAAAACCTCTACAGATCTCAAGGGTGGTGACAAACTGAAACAGTTCAACTCATGATAGGAATAATTACAGTACATACATTTATTTCACTGAGAGGTTTTTATGGTCTTATTTAGCATTTCAACTGACTGGCCAGGCCAGACATATAGTTATATCCTCTAGGATGAAAAGTTATTTTCTCAATTGATAAAATTGCCATCACTGATTGCAGACAAGCTGCAGAAGCAGATACCTTATTATATTAAGGCAACAATGCTAAGTTCTGGATTTTTTCAGAGCCCCTGGGGTTATGCTAGGGTTCCTTGTAAAAATCCCTAGAATCTTCCTGTGTCAGCACCAACACAGACCAGCAAGAGCAAAAATCAGAATCTCTGCCGAGTGATACCATGGGAAAAAAATCAGCACAAAAAGGACAAGATTCAGGAATCCTCTCCAAGAGAAAGGGTGTAACTCATTATGAGAGCAGTCTATTGTGGATTGCAGTAATTATGCAGCTGCAGAAAATGAACTCACATTAATTTAAAATATTATGTTCATTATTCTGCTGCATTTCTAGCAGCTAGGCTTGTGTAGACACACAACTTCTGCAAGGAAGAAGGTTGACCAGTCGCTGTTTATCTTAACAAGCAAATAATGTTGGCATCTTGGATCTTAGCCTGAAAATGTTAATTTGGAATGGAATTTGAATTAACATGCAAATTTAAGCTCTAGAAATGGGAATAATAATGACAGCAATAAAGAACTTTATTTACAAACCTGCCACTGTACCGATTTCACAGTTGGGGGAAAAATCAGCTGACAAAGAACCTGTTGTTTCTCCTAATTGAGCTGATTATTTATGCATAACCTCACCAATTCAAATGTGACCTACTACTGAACTACAGAGCATTCTTACCAGGTCAATTATCAGGAAATATATTCTGTGATGGCTTCCAGCTTTGTGTGATGTTAAAGATAAAAGACATGTTCACACACAGAGAAAACTCAGAATGTAAAATAGGTGTTTCACAATTGAAGGTCACAGTCCTATTTTATCTTGTACCATGCACAAACATCAGACAGTGCAAAACCAGATATTTAGTGCCACAAAAGCAAATGTCACACATTATTTTTATTCTTCTTAGTTTGGGCAGAGGCAAAACTTTAGTATGTGGATTTTGAATATTCACCAGATGTTTACATATGTAAATAACATCTTTTCAAGAGAAGGAAGAAGTGTTTTCAATACTAATAGGGCAGTGAAGGTGACTCCTCACATCTCTGGATATTTTCTTAGATTTGACTTGACATCTAAAGATGTCTGGTGTTTCTGCTATTTAAATCTTTTCATGTGTGGCTATTGCATTGAAGTCCTTATTAGAAGAGAGTATGAAAATGAATAGCTAATAGTTATTACCACTGCCTGTGAAGGAAATGTTTTTCACAGTCAAGGCTGAATATGTAGAAATAGATATGTAGAAATTCACAACTAAAGTAAGATTTGACTACAAACTTCTATGGATGTGTTTAGGGCCAGGTTAATGTGTGGACAAGCCACAGAGAATCTATCACCTCCCCACAGCAAAGGCAGATGTTTGCATTTTGACTTTGAGAGCATAAAGACGACAGTTTCCTATTCCAAAGTTTTTAGTTTAATATGCAGGAAGGTGCTGTAAATGATCAGTTTTGGGTTTAGAGATGTGTTTGGGTGGCAAAGGATAAGGGGGAGTAAAGCAGAACTGTTTCTAGCCAGCAGACTTGAGATCCCAAAGGCTGTCCAAGTGCACCTTTGGGTCATTTGGCCCAAGTCAAATCAAGAAGATGAAAACAGAAAAGTGGCTCAGAGATTCTGCTCCCCTCCCCTTGTCCCTTCCCTCTTGTGTAACTCTAATCCTATCACTGGGTTTAGATTCTGGCTGAGGCACAATTTCGATCAAACAGTTTTATTTTTCCATTGAAAAAGTGCCCCAAACACCAATGTTTGGGCAAGTTTTTGTAAAAGCTTGCCTTTTCTAGAAACTTGAACTAAAGCAAACTACTTCTAACCTAAATATTTTAGATTTTCAGGGTCAATCAAAACTACACTTCTTCTAGTTGAATTCTTTCTTTGAATGAGGGTCTGATACTTGCTGAAGGCTGGTTACTTTGCATCTTTCTGACAGAGCAAGCTACAATGTGGGGGATAACTACATTTTGCTGTGCTTTAGGGCTCTTTTATCTACAATAGTAGTGAGTGGCCTCAGGGCAATTGAGACCAT
Source organism: Sturnus vulgaris (assembly GCF_052056855.1). Lineage (NCBI taxonomy): Eukaryota > Metazoa > Chordata > Aves > Passeriformes > Sturnidae > Sturnus > Sturnus vulgaris. The sequence continues at coordinate 10,209,597 of NC_142255.1, forward strand.
GGTTCAAAGTCTACAAATATTTACAAATTCTAAATGTGAGCACTCTAATAATACAGCATAGAAAACTCTCCATTTGTTCAACTATAAAGGCAATTCTATTCCAAGGAATTAACCCTGCTATAATTCTCATGCTCTTCAAGGAGTTCTTGGATGGAATTGGCAAACAGCTGGCAAATATTCACATGCCTCATCAGGCCAGTAGCTATGAAGCAAGAAGTAAGAGAAAAGTAGGGTAGAATTATCTTTCCAGTAACTTATGTGGAAATCACCAAGTACAATTCACTTCCTGGGATTATGACTCCCAGACTCCCAAAGGAGAACACCCGGCCATAGGAGAGCTCTGAAAATTTTCTCACAAACCCTTTTAAGAGTGCAAAAGACCTGTTTCCTAAGAAAGATTAATACTATTCAGATTTCAATTTCTCTGCAAGTCATTCAGCTCTGAATTAATGCAGCATACTTGCACTTGACTAAACAAACAATTAAAAACAGGAATTTTCTTGCTTGCTTAAGAGCAGACACGATAAAACCACAGAACAGAGCAATCAGTTTCTTTTCTAGCATCTCTGTCTATCCTCTCTCCAACATAACCATACAATACACATACACAGCATTTTGGCTTCTGTTTGTGTTAATTTTTTTAATGGTCTTCAGCTTGTTTTGGATTTGGATCTACTACAATACCTTAAAGGGGAAAATTTATCTCCTACTGAAAAAAACTGAAATCTTTGTTATTAAAATCAGAGTCAACTTGCACACTTTTTGAAATTATCAAGAACCAATTCCCTCCAAAGGACTTCTTTCTGCAGTAGCCCAATTCTGATACTTTGGAGATATTTACTTCAGAAAAAGAATTTCACTTTCCACCTATTCTCTTTTTTTAATAGTGTATTTGTTACAACAGCTTTAAGCTTAAAAAGGAGATTCATTTTTAAACTATTTAAATAAACCATTTAAGCAGAAAAGTTCCCAAAATCTCCCTTACCAGTACATGTCCTGTGGTCTGGCATGAGTGCAAAGCCTTGTTTACAGCTACATTCATAGCTGCCCTCTGAGTTTGTACAGAAGTCCTCACAGCCACCATTCATTATTTTGCACTCGTCAATATCTAAAAAGGAGAAAATTACAGTTAAAACCCACAATACCTTTTACATTAAAGCAGATTTCAAGGACACACTTTGAGCCAGCTTTCCAGTACAACATCAATCCAGAATCTACGCTTGGCGTTTGCACACTAAGTGTTTGCAAATTTAGGCACTGGGATGGATTCAGGCAAACCAGGGATGGAAAGAGATGATACCTGACTGCATACACAAATACTCCTCTGCTTCTTCTTCTACAAATAGAAATAGCACTGAGTTACCAGAGGATCATGAAGGCAACAAAGTTTTTGTAACGATCAAGGTAAAAACCTACTTGGCAGAATTAAAGCCGGTGGATTTTTCCATGGCACAGTAGAAGGAATGTATGCAATTGAACCACATGATTCTATTTCATGGTCCAGCAGGAACAATGATTTTTAATGAAATATATAACTAATCTAATAAGTTACTCCATCTTAATCATCAAAGTCTGAAGTCTTGGGGCATTTAAAATAGTATGTGATTTTATGCATCATGATTGATTTACTAGAGAAAATAATCTGTTACTCAGCTAAGTGTAGCACTGCCATAACTTCATTCATTTCTCTCAAAAATGGATGTGCACATTTCTGAGATTTTTTATACTATTTTGGCAAACTGCAATAGATTTTTTTAATTCACAGTTTAAAATTATTTTATGTATGTACTAAATTGAAACAATTCTGTGTGTTTTATCTTCCCTGTTTGCTAGAACTCCCAGGTAGATTTTGTCCTTACCAATACAGTATAGCTTGTCTGGTGTGGACTGATATCCAGGGTTGCAAGCACACTGATACTTTCCAATCAAGTTGACACAGCGGCCATTTCGGCACAGGTTGGTGCTCAGCTCACATTCATTAATGTCTGTTGCAAATGAAAAAGAGGAACACATTTTCATCCTGAAAATGATACTAAAGCAAACGCTGCAAATGCACAGCACAAGAGAGGTACAAAATGCTGTGCATAATCTTGATTTTGCCTGCATGTCTCACCTACACATGCAGAGATATTTGGTGATATCTGATGGCCTGGAGGGCAGTCACACCGAAAACTTCCCTCTGTGTTGATGCAGGTGCCACCTCGGCAGAGAAGGGGATTGCGCTGACACTCATCAATGTCTGTGGGGAGAAAGGGAGGTACATCAGTGCAGGGCCAGCACATCCCTCACCACAGCCCCTCTCCCATCACCATCTGCTTTGATTGACCCTGCAGCCTGTCCTAGACCCAGTCATCCCTTGCACCATAATGCAGTTAGAAGAAAAAAATCATTCAAAAAGGCTTCTTCTAAATTTTAATTTTCATTAACTTCAAAGTTCAGGGTGGTGTCTCACTTAGTAAAATGGGGATTGTGGGGATAAATTTAATGTCCCAAAATCCTGTCCTTTGCTTATATATGCTTTGGCAACTTGCAGAAGCAGCAAATTCACATTTAAAGTTAACTTTAATAAGGCTCACAAAATGAGAGTGACCTAAACCCAAGCACAATCAAACCTTAAAAAAAAAAGCCCCAAATAAACCATGCAGAGCATGATTTAGCACATAGCATACTACTGCACATTTAAGGTCTATCAAAAACATACCCATGCAGTTTTTCATCATCATAAATCCACTTTCATAGCCTTCAAAACATGCACACTCAAAGTCTCCAGGAGTATTGACACAGACGCCTTGGCCACAAAGATCAGGAGAGATGCGGCATTCATCAATATCTGTAAGACAAAACACATTCACAGGATTTTCAGGAGTTCAGTTTTCCCTCTTCAATTCAAAGCTGTGAGAGAGATATCCATGAGCAGCATTACCTGTGCAGTTCCTCTCTTCAGAATCGAGGGCAAATCCACTGTCACATCTACACTTAAAACTGCCAATGGTATTTCTGCATTTTCCATGGGTACAAAGGCTGGGGAACATTTTGCATTCGTTGATGTCTGAAAATGAGATAGTGTGGACATATGATGCTACCATTGCATACAAAAACAGCGCACAAAAGAGCAATACTGACATCAGATCTCATCCTTTTTCATAGCAGTGACCCCTCCTTGTGGGAAAATTAGACCACACTACATAAACTGATACTGACTTCCCCCCAGCCAGCAGTGTAGACACTTTGTGCTGGAATTGTCAAGAACACTTTCTGCTAGAGAATGGTATTAGTCTGCCCTTTGTCCTGCAGGATCTGATCTGCAGCTCAGGAAGATTTCAGGGGACAGAGGATCAAGTTAAAGACAGCTTTCAAAAGAAGCACTCTGTCTTCTGACTTCTGAGAAAAAATGTGACTTCCATGAGTCACGGAAAACATAATGAGCATAAGTAAAAGCACATGTCACTTTTCTTTATGCATAATTAATGGCATAGTAACTGTTTATAAAATGAGGCTGAAACTAACAAGAGCAATCGTCATTCATATATATAATATCCCCTCATTTCACACTTCATGATGTTTAGTTTTTGGGTAACTTCTGACATTGTCCAGCTTAACCTCACTGGTAGCCCTGGAAAGACAGCCTTCAGCACATGATGCTGGGGTGTCACTGTGTGATTCCCATCTAATGCTGGAAGTTTACCAACAAGAGTCATAACACGACTTGGTTTACTGTAAATAAAATTCTCTGATTTGAGCCATCATCCTGGAAGATATTTCCTCTAATTCTCCAAGTAGCTTCACAAGAAATTTCCAAAATTATTCATCATTTCTTCATTGTTTCATATTATAATTAAAGTTACTGCACCCTTCACAAGTAAGGATTGCTCTTTCAATACATCCAAAGCTGACTGCCCAGTTTGTTCCAGTTCTCGTACTATGAGATGCCAGGAGGCAAAGTCAGGCACAATTTTACCTATCTAGTGAGAGACAAATTCTGTGTTTTGAGGCTGCAATATTCTACAGTATTTAATGGTCTGTAACACAAACTAAATCCTCTCGTATTTTATTTGGGCTTCAGTTGCCATGAAATCTAACTGGATTTTCAAATGTGCCTCAGGGTGAGTGAAGTGCTTATCAGCGGCATTTTCCAACCCAGAGAAGCTGTCCAATGGAAGAATAAAAGTAGCAGCCATCAGGATTTGCCAGCAATTAACCACAAATGGATCACATACCTTTAGAGAAAGGCTTCCCACTTATCTCTATCTTCGTAGAGAACCCAGGTCCCCTTGGGCAAAGAGCTTCAAACTCGGGAGTTCCCCGGAGAGGACACTCCTCGCACTCGTAGCCCCAGGCAGCCCCCACGGAGCAGCAGCAGGCGTCCATGCGGTGCCGCCCCGGGATCTGGGCCGTGCACTGCTCGTCCTCGTGCCGCAGGTAGCAGCTCTCCAGGCGAATGTCTGTTGGGCAATTTAACAACATGTTGAGAAAGAAAGAGAAAATTTAGTTCACTGCAGAGGAATTTTTTCCAAAATCCCTTCACAGGACAGCTCGCTCCATGTTTTTGTGGACTCAGAGGAACATACCAAGCTCACTGCGTAATTCCTAACAGCAAAATATTAATGCTAAACTCTGAAATTAACAGTTGAAGTAAGTCTAAAGCACCACTCTGAAAAATGGTGCTCAACACTTGAACTAAATTTTGGATCAGAAAATGATTTTAAACATTCCAGCTTGCCATACTTATATATGGCCTTTTAATTACTACAAGCTATGCCTTGTTCAGAGGCAAATCTTGGGCATCATTGTCATAAATAGACAAAGGTGCTTTGAGTGGACAGCATACAAAACTTGGATATTCTGTTGCACACTCCATCAAGGTGCACAGTGTGGCCAAGTCCCAGCCCAGAGCAGTGTGGCCTCCACTATTCCAGCCTTTGTGGAAGTTGGATTCAGCAGGGCTGCAGAGGAAGAATGCTAAGAGTATGGATGATCTGTATGGATGAACAATCTGGAACTAAATCACTGCTATTCACCAGCTAGCAGATGGTGATGGGCTTTAGCTACTACCATTGGAACATGTTCCTATTCCACGTGAACTAAGCTCATATCCCTGACTAATTCAATTTGAAAAATGGGCCAAAGTAATTTCCCTTTCTTGTTAGAAAACACAGTGCAACCACTGGTCACTGAATAGATCTGCTGTTCCCTAGTAGACCTGTACATGGAATTAACACCTACCAAGACAAGTCCGTCCAGAAGCATCTAAAGTCATTCCACTGGGGCACTGGCAAACAAATGATCCCAAGGTATTGACACACTGCCCATTTGTACAGACTCCAGGAAACACCTCACATTCATTGACATCTATTAAAGAAAAAAAAGAAGTGAGCAAGAGTAATTGCTAGCATGCTAAACATGAACAAATTAGCAAAAATATAAAAAATAATAATATGGTAATGTTTTTAGGATAAAATTTAAAAACACTGCAGTTTATGTGGCCTGGAAAAATGCAAAACATTTACCATTCCTGAAGCAAGTCAGCCAGATCCAATTAATTGCAGAAAACTGCTGATGATTGGAAATAATACATGTTGCTATTAGCTATTCCTACAGATAGTGAAATTAAATTCAAAAGCAACAGAAAAGGGAGGGGTGTTTAAAACTATATCCAGTTTCATACTCACTGTGGGCCAGATATTTGAAGCAAATGGACAAAGAAAGACCAAGGTAAGTGCAAAATGACATTATGCATTATTCCAACTAGATTCAGTATGTTTTTAAGATTTTTGAAAATTATCTCTATCTGCATGTCTAGAAACTACAACACCATTTGAAATCTGTCTCTATGACCTTGTCAGCAATTAGCAATTTTATATATATTAAAATAATCTCCTTACAACTACACACAGAGTTTAACTTCGTTAAGTAAAAACTGTATTTCTATATTTAAAGGCAAATTTACCACTTTTGGGTAAGGATAAATTGATTATATGCATTAGCCTGGCTTGAGCTTAAATAAATGTTTAGTAATCTAAGTGTGAGGTCCTCCCACCCATGTCCTTTGTGGAAAGCATATGCTTCACAACTGCCTTTGGGAAAAAGCTTCCAGCATTAAACATGCTGCAAGATGAAGCGTGACAATTTTTAGGACAGGAGAGGATAAGAACAAGAAATGGAAAAAGAATGACTGGCAGTCTGTAGATGAATACTCATATATAGTGTAACCAAGAAGTGGGAAGGTTGGGCTGGTTAGGCCTCCAGACAAAAGTCCTGGTGCAAAGAGACTGAATCTCTCCAAGCTCATGGAGCACGATGGAGGATAAACGCTGGGGGGCAAATCAGTGGCCTCTGCCCTTGAACAGATATTGTAAATTGACTGGAAGGTATGAAGCAAAGCCAGTGGATTATTAGAAACCACTGAAACACTGTTCACAGCCTGTGAGCAATATTGCAGCTGACAACTCCAGGGCTCACCCGTAAACGAGAGGAATGCTGCCAATTTAGTTTGCTTATTTCCTTGCACAAGATCTATTACTCATTTTACATGGGCTGTGTATGGGAGAACTGACTATCACCTTTTGGGAACTAAACTTATTCCTGTCTCTAACTTGCCCATAGATTTCCTAGAGACCTTTCCCTGTCTTGAAAAATGCTTACATTGGTTGAAAACCAAGTAAGGCTTCAGTAAGGTTACAAGGAAGGGAAACTACTCTGAAAAACCTGGGACTGTCCAGGTCCCATAGAAATGAGAAAGATTAAAGCATGTAATAGATGTAATCCGATGTGCTGGTAAAGTAAATGCTGAAAACAGTTATGTCTGCATCTTGGAAAGATAAACTTTCCATCCCAGTAGTGTTGAAAATGTTCTAAGACCTTCCTTGTGAAGAGGGATAGGTGGGCCCACTTTTTTTTTCTTTTCTTTCACTTACACACTCCAAAAAATGTTGCTGAGGTCAGATAAGTTATGTACAGTGGGTCTGCAGCACAGACGTGCCAAGATATTCAGTCATCATTTGGAAAGCAAAGAGTATGTGTGAGGGTGTTCCTCTTTTCTTTTTTTTTTTTTTTTTTTTTAAGGGAAAAACACAATGTTTCTTTATGGAAGCTACATATGGGAGTAATTTTTTAAAAATATTTTAACTGCAGTGTCATGTCAGATGTTGTCAGTCAGGATGACCCACAGCAGTTTGAGACTCTCTGTGCTTCTGCATATTATGTAAATATGCAGTACTTTTCCAGGGGTTCACATCAATTCAAACAGAGATGAAATAGGGTGGAACCTTCAATTCTCACAGAGAAGTATAGAGTCATCTCATACCAAGCAAAAACTACACATGTAAAATATTAACCTTTTCTTTAACCAAACTATAACTGTGCACTGATGTTTGTTTTTTTTTTAAAGGACAGTGAAAATATGTTTTGGAATGTGTAAGATTTCATATAATGTTGTATGGGAGAAAGCCAAGGTTAGGGAAAAAAACAAACTAATGTGAACTACAGTCTTTGAACACTCTTCTTCTAAAGCATAGTAATGGCTGATCATTTTGTATTACTTATGCCATGCTTTGTAGTATATATAAGACACATAACTGTAAAAACAGGTTACTCAGTTAACAATATCTGAAGAGAGAGAGACACCTCTTTATACTGGTAGACATTGTATTTGCAAGTGTATGCTTTGAGATAAACTGTGAGTATGCAGGAATGTTAAACAAACTGAAACCAAATTCATCCCTGACATAACTCTAATGAAGTCAATGGAACAACATAAGGTAAGAACTTGGCATAGTGTTCCTCTATGCTAAATTAACCACTTAAATCAAAACACTGGCATTTTTTTATTCAAGCTCTGATTTACGTTAAGGCAACAATAAATACCTTCACACAATGTTCCTCTTATTCTTGAATATCCCTTTTGACATATTGGGTCTGTAAAACAAACAGAAGTGAAGTTTCAGAATACTACCATCCAAAACTCACCATTAATTTATTGTGCAAAACTGATCATGTGAAACATTATCTAGTTTATTGCTATGAGAAGTCTGAGTGCTTAGACAGTATCCCAGTATTTTCTGAAATAATAAAGAGATAAGATGGGGCAACTACATAAACTATATAGAGTGTCAGCCTTTATCCTCTTTTGCTTCCCATGTGTCTCAGCTAGCTACCCTAAAAGTGGTTATGATTTCTGTTTCATTTGAACCAATTAATTCATTTCACTCGATCACAGCACATTACAACCCTATTTACCATGGATGAATGAGGATGAATTCTGTTAAGATACACAGAATGAAATTAACCAAAGATTTAAGCAAACTAGCAGCTTTCAGGATATAGAAATAACAACACATTTCTGCATTCATCAGCTTGTCCCTGAGTTCCCAGCTCAGTAAAAGTTCCACAGTTCAGTAAAATTATCAAATGAATATGTAGCAACCTCAACCCATATTTTGATCAACTGTATGGTTCTCTAGGTCATCAGTTAATCTACAGAGTATAATAACAAGGGCTACTCCCTCTCCTCCCTTCATTACCACACCAAAGATCCATTTGTTACAAACATTTCCTTGGGATCTCTGGGGAACATGCATTTATTGCTACATCATTAGGAACTCCAGGTCACTAATTATGACAAACCATGTAAAAGACTGCCAGTTACAGACTATAGGTGTGGTCCTTTCCCTTCAGTACTTAAACTTGTAAAATATTTTCTGTAAAATCCAGTTAGAGCCTTCTATAGCTACATGCTACCTCTCAAATATTAAGAGTTCTCTTTTTTTGGGACTGAATGAGGAATGACTGCTTGATAATAGAACAAGTAAAGCTATTTGTGTAGCCTGTGCCCAACTTCTATGACCTCATCTTCAGAGGCTCCTGAGGAAAATTAACAGCATTACCTCGTTCACATGGGGTACATGGGCTTCCCCAAGCAGCACCTAGTGAGGAGCAGCACTGGGACTTCAGAGTTGCTCCATTGATATTTATTTCACATCTTCCATTGACTATGTTCTGCCAACAGGTACCCTTGACAGTTTCTGTTTGGAAAAAAAAATATATTTTCATGCAAATTCTCTAGCATTATGCATTACTGTATTTACAAACATGTGAATTTAACCATGAAAAGGAATCATCCTTTCATTAGAATTTACCATATCATTAAATTTATTTTAAAATCTCTTAATTTAACCTTCTCTGTGCTGGACTATAGCCTGAAATCATTCCAGCACAGAGCTCTTGCAAATCCTAGTTTATGCTTACTGTCCTTAACAGGGAATATATCAACACCATTTAAGATTTGAGTCCCTGTATTGATTATGACTCAGATTAGGGGCACATGCAGAAAAACAGAGTAGATATGAACTCTTGCTACACCTTCCATTATTCTACTAGATGCACCAGTCTGGCTATCTTCCCATATAGGGAGTGGCAGGAGATAGCTAAGGATCAGACAGCTGTGGGCCTACAGCTTTCCTCACTGACTAGAAAAGCTATAAATTTCTGTCCCAACAGAATAGGCAAGAAAGGAAATTATGAGCCCACAGAGTATGTGAGTCACAGCATTGTCCACGGATGCTCTTGAGCTGCTCTGGACTGTGCATAACTTGTTCATGCTCCATCTCAAATACAAAATTCTTTCCAGAGAGCAGATCCTAATTAGAATATTAGAAATGTTCACCTTATTACAGGAGAAATTAAGGAGGTGAGTAGACCTGAAGTACTAGTCCTAGCATTTCTGTGTTGGTTAGAAAAAATGTTAACCTCTCTCAAGTTTGACATTGAAGCACACCAAGCTCCCAAGTGCACTTCATGCTCCCAAAGAGATGGTGAAAACGAGTATTTTTTAACATTGTTTCTGTTACGTTTAATTCATGTTTAATTAATCTACTAAAGTTATTTCAAAGTCTTTTCTTAACCTGACGCACAATGTTCGTGTGTCACTGGACATTTTGAACCAGCAAACATAAAATCTTCAGAGGAATAAATACCTATGCAGATGGTTTTGGTTGGATCCAAAGTACTTTCAGGAGAACATTCACAAACAAAAGAACCTGGTGTGTTTTTGCACACTCCATTAACACAGGGGTTAGATTCACATTCATCAATATCTAGAAAAGAAACACATTGCTATTAGTGCCAGAAAACAACAACAAAAATACATGTGGCTCTTTTCAGTTTAGGAAAAAGGAGATTAAGCTTTCTCATAACCAGTCTTGCTGATATTCCCCTTTTCTGTTATGAAACCCTTCACAACAGACACAGATGCATGTGTCCCAAAGACAGACTAACACATTAGAACTGTCTGTGGCTCATAAAGGGCTCAAACTACGAGCTCACTGGTAGTAGTAAATAGGGAGAGTAAACAGAGGCTATTCCATGAGGTTATCTAATAATTTCATTTTGGCCTTGTCCCTCCCTCCTCATTCTCCTACTTCCCCACAGAATTTATTTATGGTGATTTTTTTTTTTCAGTTTCATACATTATATCCCTATGAAGGTTCAAAGGTTCTGCCACAATCTGAGAACAATCCAAATGAATAAAACTAGGATGAAATGGTGTGTTACCAATTACCTTCACAAGTTTTTAGATCAGGGGTGTATACAAATCCTTTTGGACAGGTGCAGGTGAAACTTCCAGGGGTATTTCTGCATTGCCCATTGTCACAAAGCAGCATGTTCAGTGCACATTCATCAATATCTACAATGAAAATAAAGAGCTTTATAAGAAATAAAACATTTCTGGAATAGAAGTCAGGACAGAATTTCCCTCCCAACAGCCACTTTTCAGAGGAGACAAATAGGGCAGGAAATGTGGTGTGCATGGAACATGAATTCTGGATTCTTCTTTGTAGACAACACACAAGAGTTTGTACAAGAGCTTGGACGTTCCTCACATATTCAAAGTATGTGACAGCCACATCACAGGTCAAAATAAAGCTGGGATTCACACCTTCATCCTGCCTTTATTGTGGATTAGGTCTATGCTGTCTCTGAGTCACTGCACAGTTGCACCCACAGTCATGACAGACACAAGGAGAGGATTGGTTTGAAAAGGTTTGCTGATCATCCTGGTCTTGAAATCACCATTTTTTCCAAGCTGGCTCTGAACTGTCTTAGATGTTATAGTTAAGTTAATGTAAGTCTACACTTGCTTCAGAGATGAAAAATTTAAGTAGAATTACTAGTGCTAAATTTAAGAACCCTGAGGAAATCTTTGGAAGAACTGTGGTCATTAGGGAGAAGTTGCAAGAAGGTGGCAATGGGCCATGAATAGCAGGTGAAGACCAGGAGAGACCCAAAGAGCAGACGGGAACAATTGGCTAAGTCAGAGAGGCCTCAGAAAGTGTTGAGAGAAGTTGGGAAGACTCAGAGGGTCAGTGCAGCAGCTGGGAACAGCAAAAGTGCTAGGAAAAGAAGGGAGACTTGCAGAATAAAACAGACCATGTGGGAAGCTTCACAGGAGTTCAGAAAAATTGAGACAGGGCCAGGTGGAACATTACGGGAGAATGGGAAACAGCTGTGATGGAGCATGGATGTGGGCTACAACAGGGTGGGCTGGAGAGCATCTGGAAAACTCACAGATGGACTGGGAGAAGAGATGCCATCAGCTACAAGCAAACACTGGAATAGGACATGGATAGTTAAAGCCAAAGAAGCAAAAGGGAAAATGGGATGAATTAAAGTGTGATTTTAATCTAAGAAAGATCAACTCTTCTTTTTTTATTTTTTTTTTTTTTTTTGGTAGGATAATGGATAGTTTAGACTGGGATAACACCCATGACTTAATCTATTTAGGTTTTAGTAGAGAATACAGAACCCAAATAAAATTATGTAAGCTGGAGATAATATAAAGGAATTTAAGAATTTTAAGGTGGTTCCAGAGCTGGACAAAGGAGAGATTACAGTAGGATATATAAAAAAAGAGAATAATCATGGTCAAGCGAGGATATTAGAAATGCTTTCAGGGATCAGACTTGGGACTGGTCCTATAAAATATTAATTTTAATACAGAAGTAAAAAATTAACTGAATCAAAAACTAAGCTGGGAGTTACTACCAATACAGAGAATCAGGCAAGGTTAAATTAATCTTGACAACATGAACAAGAAATATAAGATGAAATATAATCACCAACATTCAAAACTTTGCAATTAGGGACCAGTAACAAAAACATGCTAGAAACCAGAACTCATCAGCTGAAGGCTTGTGAGCAAACTCTGGATGTAACTCCCAATTAGAGGTTGACTTTGATCCCACAGTAACATGTAACATGTATTTGAGAAAAGACTAATGCACTCTAGAATCAGTTTAAGCAGGATATTCCATAGGGAAATGGAGAATTTCTGGCACAACTATACCAGGCACAGGTCAGACTTCATCACAACACTGGTGAGATCAGTTATGTTCAAGAGAAGGCTGCAGCCTCTATTTTATGAAAAGAATGGAAGTGTAGACTTGGATAGTTTAGCCAACAGAGTTGAAAAAGAATATGATGATTCATTATAAATACTTTGAGGATAAGACATTTCATACCAATGCAGTTTTTCCCAGTTGAGTCTACTTCATATCCAGGGTCACAATAACATTTGTATGTTCCATGTAGATTCTCACACCTTCCATTTGGACAGAGATCAGGATCCAATAAGCACTCATTAATATCTACAGAAAGGTAAAAAACCCAAACATCAGAGCAGTAGTTATTGAGGGCTTAATTCTCCAAACTAGAAAAAGACAGTTTCAATATCATTAACAATGGCTGCTCTCTATAATTACGTAGTTCTGATTAGGAAATTCACACCTAAACATTCACACTCAAGATAAAAAAAGCACCTCTTTATCATTGATTTATCTCTAGCCCATGGTCATTTAGGAGACTTTCAAATGTAGGTAAGAACTGGGATATTAAACCACGGATCAGAGATTAGATTTAGAGAGGCACATGCACTAATACTCCCCATATCTCCTGATTCATAGCATTCCCAGATGGCATCACTTGCCAAAGCATTAATGTCCCTCCTTTCTGAGTGCTTTTCCCTATCTACTGCCAGCAAATCTACTAGTGAGCATTGGCTGACTTAAGAGTTTGCAGTTTCACAGTTCTATGACTACAAAGCTTTTATTGTAATAATTTCCCTCTTCTCTGTAATTAAACAAATCCTGGCTTATTTTGACAGATGAAAACATGAGTAAGCTCCATGTTCAATATGACTTTATTCTTCAGGATGATTTCACCTGAAATATGCAAATATGACTTACATATAAAGTCATGTAGGTAATGACACTTCTCATAAATTTTTCATTATTTTATAAAGGCACTTACATACACTCCATGATGTAAACCAGAGAGGCCTCACTGGTGAAATGGCATGATCCTGAACTCCACACTCCATTCATTTCACCCTAAGCCTTTCTCCCACTCTCTTCTGTCACCATCCCCACCAGCATGGCTAACAAATTAAGGATATCAAGGTAACACTTTCAGACAAAAGTGCTATATATAAATTTGAATTACATTAGGTGATCTTACCATTTCCTCCAGCAGTCATGCCAGTTCCACTGCTACACAGAGCCTGATATTCAGCTGGAAAAAATATTTTAAAACTTATTGGAATATGCTTTCTTAGGTCATTGCTTTCAGCATCACCATTTACAGTATGGCAATTAATTATTTGGAAGAAGTAACATGCCTTCCCCAATTCTTCTCAAAACATTAATTACCTCACAGTATTCTGAACCTGTGAAGCATTTTAGCAGATTCAGGGTCTGAATCTGCTTATGAAGATGGATGAGTAAAAACTTCACATGATGAACTGTGGCATTTAAGAATAGACATAAACTTCATGCTGGTCTTCCTACACAAATGAACTATAACATATTCACAGCAAGATTCTCCAGAACTTTACGTCCAAGTCCTTGCTCAAGGTGCATGTTCAAAGAGACCAGGGAACAGAACATTTTTTCCTATAAATCTGCCCCATATTTAACTCCATTTAGCAGGAGTGTCTTCATGAGTTCACAGCAGATCAAGGATATCTTATTCTTAAAAAAAAATTAAATTAAAATATGTGTCTAAGCGTCTTAAATTTCCCACTTACTGCTGGGTTCAAATTCTTTTTTTGAGTTCAGGACAATTAATAGCATGAACTGAGAGTCAGCTCAGCATTAATTATTGCCATATAGGTCAACATTTTTCAATATATTTGCATTATAATAACAGCCAAAATACTTACACTCATCAAATCAATAAATATTAAAAATATTTATGGAATTAGCTGTGTTCTCTTTGAGAAAATTTCATGCAACACATCTCCCACTACTAACATAACCAGCAAATTAATATGTACCTTTGCCTGAATCAAATAATCACTGTCATTGTATGTGAAAGCAAACCTGCTCTGAACATGCATCAACACAATTTAGCCTAGAATGGCAGGAGCTTCTAAAATTGCTTCTGAGGAGCAGAGGGGTCGTCCTTTCAGGAATATTTTTCAGTCTCTCTGATACAATGCTTCTCTAAGAAATCTCCTCCTTCCCTCCCCCACTAAAAGCCCAAAGAAATGCTACACTTCGCCCTACATGATGATCTTTTTTTGAGAATTGAAGAGGTGAGGAAAACAATAGAGGAAAAATAGATTACACACATGTAAATGTTCCCATAAAGGTAATCAAGTATAACACAGAAGTCAATGATACAGAGCCCAGTATTTGTAGAAAATTTAAACTCTACTGTACAATAAGAAGGGCTCACTAACATCACAACAGGCTCTTTCCTATTTTGATAACATGTCCTTGGTGTTTTGTTATTCTAAGCAATACACCAAGTTATAAAATGGTCATCAGCAAATGGTCATCAGTTCCTGTTGAGGAGCTCACATTAGCTCTACCAGCCTAATTTGTTCCAAGTGAGTTTGGCTCCCTAATACTTTCATAAAGCTATCAGTTAAAACAGACTTTAGAAATAAATCTAGAATTGTTTTTTGCCTCCAGAGCAAATACCAGGGTAGTATGAAATGCTTTTGAACTACATATCAAAGGGTATACTTTGTTTATGTGCAACAACAGATTTGCTGAGTGAGAAGAATCACATAATAAATTGAGGTTTCAAACCAGCTACCTGCAGTCGGTCACCTCCACGAAACCAAGGTCTCTTTCATTTACTGGCTTCACAGCAAGGACTGTGTCAGCAGTCTCGTTAGAAGAGTTTTCCAAAAACACTTCTGCCTATTAGAATGGTTAGGATTGCTTTCTTGCCAGAGAAAAGTTATGTCCCAGACAACTTCACTTGGTGGGGATTTCAGTGACAGACTCAAGTATTCACAAGAAACTGAACTGGCCATTTGTCTGTGCATTGACTTCCCAAAGGCAAGGTACTGAATAAGCTACTTCAGATCACTTGAAGGATATAGGAGTTATGCACCAAACATCTGACTGGCAGGTATACATAAGGATTTGAATCTATTAATTAATTTTTTCCATTAATAACTTGAGTTAAAATTTATATTTTTTTGTCATCTACATCTACCAAAATATGTTTTGTTGTCTGAAAATGTCCTGTTTGTTTTTCACATGCATAAAAAATCTGGGGCCAGATATTGCAATTTACTGTTGCTTTAAAAAATTATCTCCTGTAGTCTTAAAACATATAGAAAACAAAAGATTGCTCGAAATATATAACATATTATACAACAATGTAATCACCTGATTTAAGTTGCAATGTTAATATAAAACTTTCTTCTACATTTCTAAAAATAGTTTATCAACAGAATTCATGAATTAGAAGATTTAGCAGTGAACATGGCATACCTGAGTTCTGTGCTGGGCAGGGCTGGCAGGGCTCTCCAAAGGCATAGTCAGTGCTGGCACAGCAGCACTCTGACTTTGTGACTGCACCCGTTAATGGCCTCACACATTGTCCTCTCTTGTAGCCACCATAGCATGTGCTTCGCATATGTGTATCTGAGGGAAGAAATCTCTCTTAATCCTGCCATAGCCAACTATCCTGCCATAAATTATAACAAGTATTAAATGTAGCTCGGGTGTCATAAACACCATAAAATAGCTATCAAAACAAAGTATCTTCCACTATTTCCCTCTGCTTTCCAGCCACCCATACGCCTCCCTCGACTTGGGACAGGAAATTCTTCCTCACGCTCCCAAGAATTAAGGCATACAAATAGTCACTGCATTTAATGACTTAACATGCACTGGTGAACTACTAGGGAAACAATCAGCTCTTAACCTTGAACTAGTGAGAAGCTAGTAGGAAAAATGGACAAAGTCTTTGCTCTTTCTTTACTTCTAAAAAACCCAAGGAAAAGTCATTTATGCTATTCCAGTATATAAGACTTCATATGTTTATGTTTTCAGGTCCAGGGGTAATTTTTCTCTTTCTTTAAGAACTGGCCTATAAATGGCTTTCACACATATTAGTATTTTATAATCAAACATGAGCTTGTACAGAAATGGGCAGAAAATTGGCTATGTCCCATGTTAAAAAGAGGTGATAGAGTAATTTCATCTTTAAGCTTAGTGACAAATGAAGAATTTTACATTGACAGAAACAGGGCAAATTCTCACCTACTCAGAACTGATGCAGCACTAGTCACCTCTACTCTGTATAGTCTACCTGATCTTGTGATTTGACCCACACATTTTTTCTCTTTAAATAAAAAGGAAATGAAAATAGAGGAAAATGGGCTATTTACAGTAAACATTCCATATCAGCATCCACTGTAACTACTACCCACCATTGCATGAAAAAATGGTAAATTCTACATTCAAACTTGATCTGTCCATCAGTCTAGCACTAATATCTTAACCTTGGTTAACTGTGACTCCATTAATTTTGTCTTACCAACACAGACACGTCCATCCAGTCCCACTGCAAGGCCAGGGAAGCATTCACATCTGAAAGAGCCATCAGTGTTCACACAGCGCCCGTTCATGCATATTCCATCTGTCTCACACTCATTGATGTCTGTTGGAGAACAGAATGAGCTTTATTAGAAGTTAAACTACGTAGTGTTTGATGCCTGGCTGAAACTTGCATTTGTGCAGCTTATTTTCAATATATCCTATAGAAAAATATCAAGGGTAAACGGAAAGTAGATCAAGTAAAGATTTTGTTAGGAATAATGATGAATTTGTTCTTTGAAATAGAATAAGAAAATGCCAAATTCAGGAGAAATAAACAGACTAAAATTATTTTGCTCTCCTTGGAGAATGAAAGGGACTACATATTCCCAACTTGTTCCCAAGAGGTATATGTTCCAATTCAAGGGTCATTTAGGCAAAATCATAATTGGAGGAAGGAGGAAACTGGCTGCTAAGACAAAGGACTTCTGTAGAATATAACAGGACATTCCCTTTCCGTATTAACAGTAGCATGCTGTAAGAAATCAATCCAAATATCCAATTGAATCTTTCACCCCCACACAAGGTGCCTCCACAGGGCCACCAAAGAATTTCCTTTCCTCCTGCTGCACATCTGAATCTCCCCAGTCAGCCCCTGCCCACAATCCCTGTTTCTCTGGTGATCTGCATGACAATTGGGTTTTCCTATTAGATGCTCATTACAGCCCATTTTATAAACTTTCAATTAACAGACTGCACTCTAGCCTTGAAAGGAGTTCATTAATGATTTGAGCCCTGAACAACTGCCCGGCACAAGCCACCATCTTTGTCCAACAATGGCACATTGGACAATAAGGCCCACAGCAATGAAATACAGGAATGAAACTTCAAAATATTAAACTATCACAAAGTGATGTTAAATTAGCAAAAAAGCTATATGGGCTGTGTATCCTGCTAATAGTAAGATAATTCTGTAGATGCAGAGAGCATACTATCATTTTAGAAATTATAAAGAAAAGGAGTGTTACAAATACTGTTTGGAAGTATGTATAACCTTAATAAAATAATCACTTCATAACAATTCTCCATACTATATACAAGAGACAGTGTGTGTGACAATTTCCTTTTTTCAGACCTTAAAAGGGCAAATTGAGAGTGAAACACCTCTGTGTTTTACTTCGTTTGTGTTGTTTGGCATAAAAAATGGCTTGTATGATCCAAGATTCCTTTTTCAAACTGCATTTTAAAATAAAAGCTATATTTAAGTACATGGGCTCAAACAATTTTTACTTCATCCTGCAATCTTTTATTCTGTTTCAGACAAATCTTAAATGCTTATCACACTTTTGATTTAGTCCTTACTCAGTGCAGGTAAAAACGGAGTTGGGATTCAAAATGAGCCCATGCTCTTTAATGGTGTAGACAGTTATTTTGGTAAACAACACTGAACTCCTATAACAGATTCTCCTACAAGCAAAAAAAACGGAAAAAAGCTTTCCTTTTTTAAGGTTATTTATAGAAACAGAAAGGCAAAATTTCTTCTTTCCCGTTTCCTGTGGTTCATTAAAAAAAAAAAAAAGTTTTTGTAAGCTAGTCAAGGGTGAAATGTGTCATCTATTTTCTTTTGTACTGATTTATGAATGTGTTGGAAATATTGCTAGAGAAGTTTTTAAAGGTAAAGTGGGTCACTTAAAATGGTGCAAGTCAGCTGAAGACCTGGCTCCTATAAAGATGGGTAAAAAGCCCCTGCTTTTACCAAACCTGAGATTTCACAGAGTAAATCAACTTCACCCACAGGAAGAAAGTCCAAATTTCTAACCTTGAGAATGCTCTGCTGTCTTCTGTGGTAAAAGTCACCATTTGGACAACTTAAATATACTCAACCTGGTTCTGGAAAATCAACTAATGGATTAATTCTCCATGTTCAATGAGTTTTGCCTTTTCTGCTTAGCCTGCTTAGTAGTGCTAGCTGGGTACACAAAATCCTCTGGTTTTAAAAGGGAAAAATTCACTCAGACTACAAAATTACTATTTTCAATTGCCTTGCAATGGATTTTAATTTGGGGAATTCCCTGTTTGATTTAAAGATGAAACAATCTATGGAACATAAATAATGCTTCAAGCTTCCGCATGCTTGATATAAATGTTTCTGAAAAACCAAGCAAACCACCATTGAAAGAAGCTAATGGTGAACAAATTTAGCATGTCTTGTATTTCAGGGAATATACAAGACTATGGTGTCACATTCATTTTGGCATGTTATTTCAGTAAGTCTAAGTGGAATTTTTTACCAGACAGCCAAGCATATGCCCTGTACTTATACTTAAATTCCAATTTTATGGAACTAAGTGTTAATTACATTATCCCCATCTTTGGGTTAGAAGCCCTTCCTAACAGCTGAAAACTCAGCTTAGAGTGCATCAGACAAGCCAGTTACAGAAGCAATGAGTTGCACTCTTCCATTCCTTTGTTGGTCCCCTAGTTTGGCAAAAACACATGTCCAATTCCCTATCAAAACTGCTCAGGCAGGAAAGGAATTTGCTGCAGAAATGTCAGTTTGTGCATACACTCCCTGCACATCCAAGGGTTTTGTAGCAAAGAGGAACAAAGACACATGGACCTCCTTCTTGCTTGTTCCACATAAGATCACTTATTCACTTACTGCAACAAGCCAAGCCTTTTTATGCTCTAAGCTTCACCAGAACAGGCACACACTGGCTGCCTGCCACTGCACTGTGGCTGCTCCTTTCCCAGAGTGCTTTCACTTGCTCACCAGAAGTGAACAGGATTTCTTATCTTGCACAGAGTTTTAGCTTGTGTAAGATTTTAATGCATGCACTTGACAAACAAACTTGGGATATGCAGTGTCAACAATGAGTGTTTCAAAGACTTGTCCTACAAAAACTGTAGGACACAAGTTATTTACTTTGCACGTTTGGCATGTACAGATAGGACTCAATAAGGACAAACATCAAAATATACAGGAGAAGACATTATTAAAGACCACACTCTTAAAAATTTAGTAACATGACTGGAGGGATCTGTGCTCCTCTAACTACTGAAAACCTGGGAATTGTTTCATGATACTTTGGACAAATGGAAAGAGACAAATATGAAGAGATTAAAAAGTGTAATTTGGGTGTCCAGGTTTCAAAATCTGGTTTGATTTTGACCCAATAACAATTTTAATATGTAATAAATGCTTGCATGCTCATTCATAAAGAGCAAGGCTTACTTCAAGTGCTGAAAAGCAGAGGGAGAAATCCTTCTCTTTACTATGAGTTTTGTTCCAACTTTCAGTAGGAATCAGTTGAGTTCTCTGCAATTTTGGATAATTTTCAAATATTCCTCCTTTAATGCAGAGAAGTAACATTTCTCTAGGGCCAGAAACCTCTTTTTGACTGTATCCATACTCCTGGCCAGCAGACACATAACAGAGACTGAACATCTTTGTGTTTTAAGTAGTCAGGTAGAGAGTTACCATCTTCTTGGATGGCTTTTCAGGGAGCAGACTGATGTAATTTAAAAAAAAATAAATTAATAAATGCTAAAAGGTACTCAAGGCAAAAA
The DNA here is from genome assembly GCF_052056855.1 of Sturnus vulgaris. Lineage (NCBI taxonomy): Eukaryota > Metazoa > Chordata > Aves > Passeriformes > Sturnidae > Sturnus > Sturnus vulgaris. The sequence continues at coordinate 10,230,002 of NC_142255.1, forward strand.
GAATGAGAAGCATTTGGGCTCAGCTGAGCTTGCATCCATGAGTCACATCCCTGTTAATGACACAGAGAGCAGCCAGTGATCTCTGGGAACACAACTGGCTGATGTGCCATGACCTGATGAGCATTGAAGTCTCACTGATATCCCACACAGAGACCAGCTGGAAAACAAGTTTTGGCAAAGCACACACATCCCACATGGAAAACAGGTAACAATTGAAATAAATGCCATTGCTCTAAGTGTGTGAAGGCTGCAGCCAACACAGCCAGCAGCTGTTAGGCTGCACTTGCATAGTAATGCACAATAGTTCATTTGAGAAACTAAAGAACATCCCAACCAAAACAACCCTTTCACAAATCCAGAATGGGATCATCTCTTTAGAGTTACTTGATTCCCTCACTTGAAGGCTGGGTAGCACTCTCCTGCATACCTAGTGCAAGAGGTATCAAATTCAAGAGAAGTTTCAGATGTTTTACATGATTTATTGTCCCAATTTTGATCTAAAGTCTGTTTTAGACTGGTATAGTAGTCAATAAGCAAAAGGATCCAAATTGATTCACCTTTCATGCCACTAACTCTCAAAACCAAATTATTCAAACATTTACTTCTGCTATTGGTCCACAAGATGTGACATTTTAAAAAATTTGCCAAAGTGTAATGAAGCACTTCTGCCTTGATTCAAAGAATTAAAAGATTATGATTTTTTCAAAAGAAAAATCATAAGTAACTTGGTCCACCACTTGTTTATTCTTTATTTTGACTTCTGCTTTGTGCCTGTAAAACCTGTTAAACCATGAAGATTTATATAGACAAAATTTCCATTTCCTGATGAGACAGAAGAAAACTCTAATGCCATAATTAGCAACCAGGAGGCTGCAGTGTCTCCCACAGGGGCTATTGCTGAGCTAGTGCAGCAAATGGAAAAGACAATCTTGCTGTGGTGCTCATGTCTGCATCTTGGTCACACTGAGTGCTGGGCACTCCTCAGAGATGCTGTATTGAGTAGGAGCACCCAGATAGGAATGGGAGAAAAGCCCAAAAAAGGCAATAAGTCAAGATTTTTTGGGGTGGCCAAAGGCAGAATACTTTCTAAGGCCAAACACAAAATGTGAGATATACTGGAGCCAATCTGCAGAAGATACCATAGGCAAAATACCCCCAGAGTTTAACTAGGTCAGATCATGCAGTCCTTGTTCAAAGAATATTTCCCACTGGCTGTTTGGGGTGGTTGCTCAACAATGTGGAAAAGACTGAGTGCTGTCTTGCACAATGACAAATAATTCCAGCTAATTAAAAAAGGATATCTGCTGAGAATTCTGCCTAGCACCTCTTTCTTGTTCCCAAGAATCACTGTAAGGAAATGAGGTTATCCTTGAAGCTACCCAGAGAAACAGGACTCACATGTTTTGGGAACTCACAATTTATTGTGCCTACCTGTGCAATAACGTCCATCAGATGCTAACTGGAACCCTGGTTTACAAATGCATTTAAAACTGCCATCTTCATTGATGCACATCCCATTGAGGCAAATGTTCCTGATGCTGCATTCATCCATATCTGAAAATGTACATGATAGACATAATGCTCATAATGTTTAACATAAGAACTCTTACTGGTTATATCCAAAAGATAAACCTTAATTTTTTTATTAGTTGTCAGAGCTATGAGGATAATCAGAAACATATGATAAGAAATACTTCACTGTCCTAGAGGATGTGTCAAAGCAGTGACTCCATTTTTCATAATGAATCATTAACATAAAAAGGAATTAATCCAAAAAAGAAAAGAGAACAAAAAACAGATGAGAAACTGGACAGCTTAAGAACTTCCAGTTGGTAAAAGCCACCAAAAAGTGAGAAATGGTGTAATTAAAGAGGGTTTCCAATCCTACTCTACATAGAAGCTAGGTTAGAAGCAGCCTCCTGTTTAGAATGTAAACACAATTTTATGTTACTAAGAAGACCTGAAGGGACAGGAGTGAACATTTGCATTTGGATCGAAACCTTTTGTGACCTCCACTGGACAAGTCTAAGATTTATGGTATGGAAGACATCCCAGCACTGTGCTCAAGCATGAATTCTGTGGGCACTGCCATCCTCAACTTCCACTTTAAATAAAACCTGCCCCTTTCCTGCATTCAGTATGACAGGCCATACAGAAGGGTATTTACCAATTATAGCTTCATAAATGCATTATTCATCCTCTGACCTAATGGGATATCATGGAAGATTCAAATAGGAAAAGGTGGAGGTCTCAGACACTGTTATTCTGAACCCTGCACAGTTACTCACAAAATGGGAAAGAAAAAAAAAGGCAAGTACAGAGAATTCTGTGCTTGATTTGAGTAAGCTTTTATATCCTCTCAGTCTTTACTTCGTCCTGGCGCAGATGGAATCAGTTTCGGATGTTACATCCAAAAAAAATCAGGAGTATTTACCAATTTCATCTAAAGAACTACACACAGTTACATTAAGGTATGGCACAATGCCATGGTCTTTACTGATTACTGTGTATGCATACAACTCAATGCATTACAATGCCAAAGATGAAACTGTTTCATAAGTGGATGCAACAGACATTCTGGCAGCACATGCAATGGAATTAAAAATGTTTTACCAGACTGCCGATGTCCTGGTTTTTATTACTATTAGCACATGGTATTTGGTGGGAAAGGAAGAAATCCGAATAGAGAGTTTTTTCCTCAATAGTCTAATTTCCAAATATATTTAGTCAATGTACTTCCATAATAAGATATTTTAAAAGCAGCTTATGGTGCTAAACTGTATATAAAAAAGAGTCAGGAAAAATAGAGTCTTAAAATGTCTGTCTCTACCAAGGATTAACAGAATCACTACTAGCACATAAAATCACTGGATCATAATGACATTACAGTATATTCAGAATCGTGCTATTTTCCTTAATATTGCAGCTGTCTTGGACAGAAATTACACTTCTAGACATAGTGTGTTTTCTTTTTACTTACAGGCTAAGTCAGACAAAAATAATTTATGATTTAAAAAAAAAATCGTGTATCTATCCCAACCAGGAATTTTGGCACTAAGTCTTTGAGCTGAATCACTGAGATAATATTCTGCCAAAAATGTTTCTAAGAACAGTGCTTGAAATTCTTTTAACGTATGAATAGATCATTGGGAACCCTCCCAAGGACCTTGGGAAGCATGATAAAGAACATTCTTCTTTTTTTCCCCTTTACTAAAGGTCTGGGAGGTAGGAACACATCAATTATGTTTACAAATTTTTGTTAAAACAATTTTTGTAGGTCAGACCAGCTTGCATCTACATAAACCACATTGCTAGTCACCCGGTAAGATCCCATAAAGCATGCTGTTAAACACACAATAAAATCAGGCAGCATGTGACTTGTGCTATGTTTTAAAATGTACCACTCCCATCAAAGAAACTGCATTTTGTGATAGTGGTATGTGCTATTTCTCCTGCTGGACAGACATCCCGTTGAGGATTGCCAAGCCAATGCTCCAGAACTGGCTGCAAAAGACATTTTACTTGCCCTCCCAGATACAGCAAAAGGTATTTGGATATCTGACTCCTTGCTCCTTCCCCCCACCAGGAGTCCTTTTCTTTTTCATTGATGTGAATAACCTCTTGGAACTGTAATTACTGATATGGAATAACTTCAGAAAAGTCTTACCTTCACAGTTTTTCCCATCAACTGCCACTTGAAAGCCAGCATTACACACACAGTGAAAACTGCCATCTGTATTTATGCATCGTCCATTATTACAGATACGACCATTCTGCAAGCATTCATCGATGTCTGAAAGTCAAGCAGAAAGAAAAATAACATTTTGGGGGGGTTCCTTTTTCATACTCAAGAGGAATTTTTCCCATTTACCCTTCCCCTAGGTTTCTAAACCTACATGGAAACTGTATTCACCTGAAAACTGATTTATTTTGATTTCCATAACTGAACGTTATGGGGGTGGAAAATGTTTGCCAGCTCGAAATTTCAAGTTGCTGTGAAAGAATTTCAGTGAACGTACCCTCCAGCTTTTCAAACAAGAATCACAATTTTTGGGGTTTCTTTTCATTTTTGCTCATCATTAAAATATTTTTACAGAACTTTAACTTAACAGTAGCTAACTACTTAAGAAAAGATGAGGGAAAGCTTGTCTTTTGCTGCTACTTCGTACGATAACAGGAAAGTTCAAAACTTTCCCACCTCAGAAGAATTTCTCCTGCTTACTTTGTATTTGAAACATCAGATCCTCGTTCCCCTTTCTCTGCAGGAGGTGCTTGGCAAGTGCTGTGGAGGACCTGAAGAGTGATATCACACGAGGCTGGCAGCTCTCCATCTCCTCCAAAGGAGGGGAGAGGAGATGCTGAGACAGACTGTCTAGACATTTTTTAGATTGCTCAGTATTCTCCATCAAGGCCTGGACCATCTCCCAGAGATTCCTGCACACAGGGGACTCTGCTCACAGCGATCACAAGCAGCCCATGCAGACCTATCATACACCCACGCTTCCCAAATACCCTGGGGGTGCCCTTCCCCAAGTCCTCTCAGTGGAAATGCATTGCTGACCTTCAGGAAGAAGTGGAGCACAGGATGTCCTCCCAGATAACACTTGGGTCATGAGAGCTGATGCCTCTTGAAATTGTGACCCTATACTTGCCTTCTTAGCAGCATGGTAGTTCTGTGAAGAGTCTAAGAAATCCCTGAAAATCACTGTTTTGCAAGCAAGCAATCAGGCCAGCAGAGGCCCGAGCTGCTCAGTGACAATTCACTGCAGCAGCAGCTTGCAGCCCTCCACCAAAAGTGTACAGGCTTGATAAACCTCATTTGATAAACAAGCACCACCAAGCAGCAGTGCATAAATGTGGGTCTCCTCTCTGCTCAGTCTCTTTTCACCCCACTTTTCTGACCCTTGATTTGCACCCGCATCTGGCTTCAGCTACTCCACCAGCTTTCTTCCTTAGGATGAGCAGAAATGCCATAGCATCTCAAGGCCTTTTAATTTTTAGAGCTCATTAGATTTTGCATTTTTATGCCCCTGATGCCATTTAGATGTGCTGAAAATTAATACTGAATCTCATTGTTCTTTACATACACACAGCTGATCAGAGTCTCACCACTAGACTGACATATTTCTAATTTTCAAATGAAATAACATCACCATTTTTTCTTCTCAGAGAAACTTGCAAAAAATCAAAGCCCTCTCTCTTAATGAAATACCCAAAATTGCTGTCATCTCCCTGTAAGATCTGACCTCCTCTCATCAGAAATGCTGAGCAGATTATAGTAAGCACTTAGCTATTAAAGCACATAATCATAGCTAATCATCATAAAATTGCACCATTTTTGAGGTCCATTTCATATCCTTTCTTCTGCAATTGAGAAGCATTTTTTTGTTCAGATCATTAATCACAACATGACTTTATTCACCTATGTCTCTAAGATATTAATTCAGCCAAGCTCCTACTAGAATTATAAAGGATCCTAAGAATGGATGAAACAGTAGCTTGCAATACAAACTGCAGTCAGAGTCATCATGCAGGAAAAACCCTCCACTGGAACCTCAGAGCAAGGAATAAACATCTGGTCATTATGGAGACTTTGTTTTTCAAGAGCAGACGTAAGGAATACATTTCCAAAAGCGCATCACCACAGACACATTTGTGCATGCAAAAAAATAAAATCTCAACATCCAAAGTAGTCATGCAAAGTAATTCTACAGCAAATGCTGATTTTGGCAGGCACTAGTGCTATAGGTACATTTTGCCAAATGCACCCCACTAGCCTTTTTCTTTTCCCTACACTGGCCTAAAAATTCCTTTAGAAAACCAAGATTCTGCTCATCGCAGCATTTTCTGCTCTGGCTGTCAAGCAAGCACAGCTCCCATCGACTGCAAAGGAACTGCTAAGTGACCACACTTAAATGCCATTAAGCTACTGGGTTTCTGACAACCATGTGTTTGTGTAATGAATCAGTCAAATTAAAAGCGTGTGACAAAAATGACTCATGAGTAAATTCATCACGGCTGAGGCTCCCCTTCATCACTCCCTCACCGCCAGTCAGCTGAACTATGAAGATGCTTCCGCAACACGGCTGCTTGGCAGCAATTAGCTCAAATCCTCCCCAGCAATGGAGCTGGCTCTGCATGTCCTCCTGGACTGGAGAGCAAGCTTCTGTACCACAAACACCTTTCTGATTCACAAAAGGAAGGAAAGAAATGCACACTAATATAGGTAACTTTCTTCTGGCTTTTTAGAAACTTTCTGCCTCAGACTGAGTGCATGCTTTGCACCCTGCACTCAGTGCAGGAAGCAAAATATGAAGACAAGCTGTGACTCTGAGCATTCAAACATCCTGTTTCATTTAGATGCCTCACTTCTTATGGAATATCAAAGCAATCATTTATTCTTCTGCCAGAAATCTTTCATTATGCCTTAATTACAAAGGACTGCATCCATCCACCTTCACAGTTGAATCTTTACCCCAATTTGGGAGTGACAAAACCCTGACAGAGGGTGGTTGACCGCTGAGGAGTTATGTAGTCCTGCTCCCATAGGAAGACAGGATGAAGATCATCAGGACTACAGTCGAGTCAGATCTTCAAAATAATTATGAGGATTCTGAGGCGTCCCCACCTAGACTTTCCCAGTGGTCCACTCACTACTTTTCCATATCTAAGTTTTCATCGCTGTAATTTATGTTTAGTTCTTTCTCTGGCAGTGAGCAGAGACAACACACAGGCAGGGTAACCTTATATTTACCCACTGGAAGTTTTATCTTTCCCCTAACTTCCTTAGTCTTCTATACATAAAGGATTTTTCCAAAGAAGGGACGTATAATTGTCCTTGAGATCTTCAAGCAGCAAAAGACAACGTCTTAATACTTAAAAAACCAAAACCACAAGGTCAAAAAACCAAGAAAATATGTCTCTTCTATTTCAAAGCCATAAGTGCCAAGCTCCTTTTAGCTCAAGACAAAATGCCTTTTCTCATAACCCAGTCTGTGAACAGACAGCTCCAGCAGGTCAGTCATTTTTGCTGCCATATCTTCTGAAATTTTTTTTTAAACTCTCATATTTGACCCATCTGTTAAATATTGCTTGCAAACTATTTTCCACCCTTATATGTAGACAATAGCAGATGTGACTGTATGTCCATTACCTCGGCACTCCGTTCGGGTCGCTGTGCTCTGATACCCAACACGACACTGGCAGACGTAGGATCCTTGGGTGTTCACACAGTCTCCACCAATGCATGGGTTCCTTTCACATTCATCAATATCTGTGGAACACAGACAACACAATTTTACTACCACACTGGCTGAAAGTTATTTTTGCCTGCAGGGGTATTTTATCATCTTGTACTTGGAGAAATAGTGCCCTTCAATCTGTAAGAAAAGGGGACATCACTGAGGTCCCCCCCCAAAAAAAATGATCCTGTCTTTTAAAACAAACAGGAGCTGGGGAAAATTAATATTCAGGAAGATATTGCATGTGTGAGAGGCAGAGGCCTTAATCCCCCATCTCCACATTCCCAGCTCCACTGAAGATTTTGAGAGAACCAAAATCTTGCTGGTAAGAGGCAGTTTATTTTGCTTCTGTCGTTGAGCTGTTGCTGAGTTCCAAACTTAAAGGTCTCAAAAGCCCTAAAAGATACTACTCATGAGCTTAAAGAGGACTTGCAAATCTTACTAAGCCTAAGTTTATGTTTTTTCAAACAATATGTCGTTTCATACTCAAAAATCTGGTAGCATTTTAAAGAGATCATTTTCAATAACTAATAAACACATTATAGTCATGGGTTAGTAAAATAAGAAATCCTTGCTTCAGTATAATTTTGTTACAAGATTTGTTAAATACTGTTTTAAAGGCAAAATTGTTGCAAAAATAACTTTGCCATTGAAATCAATCAGTTATTCAAAGTCTCTTTACTGGTTTGGTTTTTTTCCTTGAGGCGGGGCTCTTCTATTTAAGAACTCAGTTATTACATTGTGTGGAGAAGAATGTTTTTTTCTCTAAAATGAAATTCCCCTCTGTGATTTACAGCAGAAGACCACATACCAAGGCATTCCTCTCTACCATGCAGTTGGAATCCTTTGTTGCACTCGCAGCGGTAGCTCCCAGGAGTGGGAATACATCGGCCATTACGGCAGAGATGTGGGAATGTTCGGCAATAGTCAGTTAAGTTCACCGGCAAGATCGCTGAAATAAGAGTTGGAAAAATATTTTAATAGTTCATCATAATAGCTTCTGATAATCTACAAGTTGAGCAGGATTTTCCACTAAAAATCAAAGTTTACTTTCCATGGTACTGTGAATTACATATTGAAATGGGAGAGAGAAAATGGCACTTTGACTCTTACAGATTTGTTTGAAAACAGCTAACAACCACAGAAATTTTTATTGAGGCAAGTCTGGTTGTGTTTTTCTCTTTTGTCCTGTCAAAGAGGACCACGTCTGCTCATATCTAGAGGTAAAGTGAGTGTGTGGCACTGCAGGGACTCTACTAAAAGCCTGGAGTAGGAAAGAGCAAGCAGACTAGCTCATTATTTTCGCTTTCCCAGATAGCAGTGAGGAGGGCAGGGATAACCCTGGGAATATGCCTATACTGTCTTTGGCAGGCAGGCGTGAGCTGGCTCTGTCCCTGCTACCAGCTGACCAGAAGCTGTGCAGCTACGTCAGTGCAGTGTCAGCCTGAGCTAAAATACTTTACCTCTTAGGCTTATTAGCTCAGCTTGGTGCTGAACCAAGACTAAATAGTTTCAGCTGGTGCCAGTGCAAGCAGAGACTGCTCGCATCTGCACAGATCATGGGCAAAATCAGCACATGTTTACTTGCAAAAGAGTATGTGGCTATGCCATATGATTTCAAGTGGCACATGCCTACTCCAGACTATATGGGCATGTAGTAAAGTATCTGAGCAAAGACAGAAAAAGGACTATATCATATTGGTATCTGGCTCTATATTGGTAGTCTGCTCTGGCTTCCTTCTTACTTTAGGGAAAACTAACCCATCCATATGTATCACTAAAAGAGTTCTTTTTGTGCATTGGCTCAGTCTCAGTGTCCAGCAGAGTAGTGTTTTGATCAGTAGATTTCCTACCTGGCCAAGTGCGAGTGAGGAAAACAACCTGAACGATGTTGCTTTCTCACAGGCAAACTCTTTAATGCAAATATCTTTCACAACATAGTCAAAGAGTCATTCATACTCTGCAGTGCTGACATGCAGGAAAGTTCACAACAGCCTTAAAATAACAGTAATGTAACTACTACAATATATGAGCCACAGTAGACAATGTAATTTTTGAAGCCTCTCTTAACAGGGAAAACACTACTAATGAGATAGATATCCTGCCATAAGGTACATGGTAGGCAGGCTCTGATTAAAAGGATATCCAGAGCCTCCATGTCCACATGAAGTAAAAGACACCAACAGCTGAAGGGAGCACACTGCTCTGGGAAATGCAGAGAAGCAGCTAAAAATTAAAGAAGTTAAATGCACATGGTGCAAGGAGAGATTCTTTCTTTCTCTCTTACGATGAACTGGTGGAGCCCGAGATGGATAGATGATTTCTGGATGTGGAGGAGGGTAAACATCAGGAATCCGTGGTGGAGGGATGACATCAGGACGGACCGGAGGAAGGTCAGGTCTTGCTGGCAGCACAGCAGCTATTGTGCACAATTTACGATACTCGTCTGAAATATGAAAACATGATTGCTGTTTTAGACTCTTGCAGCCTGCTCCATTTAATTCAACTCTCCTACTTTTTGCAGTGTTTCAGATTAGCAATAGCAAACCTTAAATAATCTGGAAAATGTGAACCTATATTTTTTTTCATAGCAACAAGCTTTGCTCTCTGAATTGAGTCATTAATTCACAGAATCTCAACACTACTTGTCAGAAGACTGCCAGTAAAAAGGTAACAGAACTGACATTCTGGACATGAAACTGAACAGTGAGGCAAGGACCTGATCCTAATCTACTTAGTCTTCTTTCAAGCAAAAATCTTTGGTGAACTCAGTGTGAAGTTTACCTAAAGAAGGACTTCTGGATTTGATCCCAAGTTAATTTAATAGAAAGCTTGCCACAGAGTTAGAAAAATACTGAATAGGGAAAAAAGCCCAGTTTCAACTGGGTTTCTTAAAAGTTAACCTCCTAAAACAAAGAAATACAAATATAAGCAATGAGGCAAAACCAATTAGAGAATGAATACACTAACACTTTTTCCCTGTGAAAATTAAGTTTGCCAATAAAAGCAGAAACCAAATAAGGTGCAGTTAAGCAGTGTAGCCAAACAGAAACCAAGTCAGATCCACACAAATTCATCCTTTTCCAGATGAAGGGAAAATGATTTATTTTGCTGTAAGCACAGTCTATGCTGAATGTGTTGTATTCTCATACTGTTTATCTCTGATCTGCCCTACTGCCCCACTTTTCCTCTTGCCCACAACTCTTTCGTCTTTGGGAAGTGCAGGTTTGGAACTTGTGATCCAAAAAATGCACACAGAGTATCACAATTAAAGACCACATTCCAGCGGACCTAACTCATGTTCACAATTTGTGTGCACATAAAGTAATTATTTGTGTAGCCAATACCTTTGAACTTCAAAATTTAAAGTCTGTGGGGTAACAGGGAAGAGGAATTATATGACAGGGAAAAAAATCTAGAGATTAATGAATTCCTGAAACAATATGAAAAATGAGAACAGAAAAATAAAGTAAACGTTGGGAGAACTAAGCTGGCTATTTCAGCCTTCAACACTTTCATCATATCTGCTTCCACCTGTAAAACACATTAGAAGCTGTTCCTGAATCACAGAGGATTTGTTAAACAAACATCATCGCCTAAAGTTCTGCTTTTCCTGATTATGATGTTTGCATTTATTTAATGCTGTTGGGTGATCAGTTTGTTTCATGTGCCACTGTATTTCCCTCTATTGTTCCTTTCAGTCTTTAAACACTGTCAATGGTAAACCCTGTCATTAACAATTGCCATAAACAATTCCCGCCATGTTATAAAAAAATACAGTGCAAGCCTTTTTTATTGCAACTTTAATTTCCATGTGCAATTTCTAGGAATTTTGTAGCTACTATTTTGTAGTAGCAACTGGGTCTACTGCCCACATTTAAAATGCAGCTACTTGGTTACACTATGCAGCTAGTGTACCCTTTATATTGTAGTTAATTTCCATTTCAGAGTTAAAGATGCTTTGGGCCACTGACAGCTTTAAATTCCTTGTCTTGCTTTCTCAGGATACACTAAGTAAGGAATATCTGAACTTGATTCAATAATGACAGCAATACCTTAAATGCATGTAAAGCTTTTCAAAGAATTTCAAAGCACTTTTAAAAAGAATAATTTATAGTCTCAATTTATATCTCAGGTCAGAAGCAAAACCAAAAAAGAAATGGCATGTAACCATGATCTGGAAGACCTTGCATGGATTTATGAGTCAGGAAGTCCTGGGTTCTAGTTCCTTCTCCATGACGTCTCAGTCTGCAGCTTTGGCCAAATTACTTTACTTTTCCACCCAGTTTATTCACCAGTTAGATATAAATAATTAGAAAGTATTTGAAGAAAGCAAGAACTGTGCTAAGACTGAAAAATTTCTCCGAGTCTTTCTATTTCAGATGGTTATCAATAGAGTGCACTATGTTTTTAGCATTATTCTAGCCAGTTTTGAACTTTTAACATGTTTAAATATTATGAATAAGACAGTGACAGAAACAGAAAGTCTCCCAACAGTTCTGATCGTAGATTTCTGCTCCAGTATTATGCAGTTTCACTCAAAGGATTAAAAACAAGAATAATAAAAACTCCCATATATGATCTCTGACAATTTTTTCAGTTACACTGCTGTACTGTTACAATCCCATTCCGACATAAACTCTGCATCCCCCTTAACCTCCTCCCATAAATTCTTAAATTTCTATTATTCTCCTTTTCTAAAGCATTTTATTAGGTCTCCAGTCCTAAATAATCTCAAAATCATATTCCCTCCAATCCCCCATACCTAGGTTAACAATCTGCTCACTAACTTCTCTCAATTCAAGTGATATATTACCTGAGGATCTCAATACACAAACAGGCAATAAAGAAGAGCACATTTTGGTAGCAGAGAGAAATCATCTTTTGTGTCAAATTTCAGGAACATATGGCACCTCAGAAAACTTGTCATGAGGAAGGAAATCCCAGTTTCCCAATGAGAATGAAAATGCAGAGGGAATAGGGATGTACTAGAAGGGTCTAGAGGAAGTAATTTGATTTTGACAAGGATGTTGAAAACAAATACAAAACAGGTAAGGTCAGAATAACTTGGCTACAAAACACTAATTAGCAACCAACAATTCTTTCTGTCTGCTTGCCCTCCTGGGGGTCCTGAGCATGAGGTCTCTTCCATCGGAGGCTTTGCTTGAGCAGGGGAGATGGACTGAAGAATCTGTCAAGGTGCCCTTCAGCCTCAACCATCCTGTGTAGTTCTTTCATGAAAACATTACAGCTAAAAACACACAAAAAAGAAACTACTGCTAATTCGGTGTTCAAGCATGCTGATGAGAGTTCAGGTGGGTTCATACCCGTGGATCTGATGGGGCACATTTCTGGGGCGGTGGCAGGAGCAGAAGCCCAGCAGCGGCCGCTGTCACAGCAGCACTGCATCTTGGACAGGGGCTGCGGCAGCTGATTGCCACAGCGCCCGTTGCTCAGCGTGGAGAAGCAGAATCCAGGGCGCACATCTGCCAAGAGAAGGAAATTGAACTGTCAGTTCAGTGGGGAACGTGGCTTCCACAAGAGGGAAAGGTCCCATTTTTCTGGAATGATTTGCATTATCAATTACATTGACCTTGCAACATTACAAGAATTAGAAAAACAAAAAATCTAGACAATATTTGGGCTGTTTTGACTCAAGTCTAACCTGTGAGAGAGCTGCAGTGAAATATGGAGCAGCAATGCATTAACAGAGGCAAAAATGCAGTAAAAATATATATTCAGCATGTAACAACATATGCTTCCATGGCCCTAAAGAAAAATTGCACTACCATCGCTATCAAAGATAATACCAGATCAATTAAGTCTTGATTTGACAATCAAGCACTAAATTCACATCAATGAATTCATTGCAGCTTGCAAAGCATTAGTTCATTTTTCATGAGTCATGGCTTCCCCAGCTGAACTATGTAGTGATTTGACAAGATAAGGGCTTGCAGGCAAGAAACAGCAACACAGTTTTAACTGGTGCAATCACACTGTTTATGGAGATCCGTTGGCTTTCTGTCTGAAAAGGGTAAGCATGTGCTGTACAAAGAATGTCCTGTACCCAGATTTTGTATACTCAGCTCTGTGCAATGTTGTTAGAGATAGCTCAGCTTAGAGAAAGACAAGAAAATGTGGATGAGATTAAAAAAATCATAAAAAATAATCTCACTATACCATCTGAATCTTTGAGGAATTGTTTCACAATATGTCACATCATGTCAAACTCGATATAAGCCATAATGTGATTTGACACTGCATGATAAACCAGACCATGTTTGTTTCTAAAAAATACAAATACTTGCTGTCAAAATGTAGCGGAAAAAGTTGCAGATCCAATCTTACAATAGCAGACATAATTTTCTAAAGAAAAAGTACCTCAGTTATCCAGGGCATGGTGGATTCACCAGTCTAGTACCAGTGCTTTTCAGAATTTACTAGCTACACAAGTGGATATAAAAAAAAAAGTAGAGGAGTTTCTTACTATTTTGAGGAAATTGACATACAGTGATCTGTTGTGAGAGTCTGTGATAGTCCTGCCTTTTATTAGCTGGAACCCTAAATATGGATATTACTGAGAGTACAGCTAAAAGAGTCAGTTGGCCTTTATTTCCAAACTTTATTTAGATCACTAATACTATCATATGATGGGAATCTGAAACAGAGGAAAAAAATATCAGTTTTCAGTTCTACTACTGGTTCTCCATTTTCTCCTGGTGCCCAGCTAAACTCCCACACATGTTTACTCCTTCATCTACCCCCTTAAAAATCAAATAGAACTCCTTGAAACTGTTCTCCAGTATACCCCTGGAGAGATATTCAGTTGCTTGGTGTGATGGTGGGGTGGATGGGAAGAACGAAGTCATCTAACAGACCTGACCATCATCTTTTGTAATTCATCCTTCTCCATTCTGGTCAGTACCAAGTTTTGAATTATTTAAGAGTAGTAATGGAAAGTGGAAAAGGAATCTACACAGGATCTGTGCAAGTAAACAATGTGCCATGAAGAGATAAGCAAGCAGCAAACAGCTTTATTTACCTAAAGGTATAAGGATGCATTCAAAAGCCACATAATTTTCAGAAAAAAAACAAGCAAGTTTATGAGAAAAATACCAAATCTTTCCATATTCTTAATCAGACGTTATTATTTTCACTTTTTTCCTCTCCTTTCCTTTTGTGTTCCAAATGGTAAAAACACACAAACCAGGACAAGAACAAAAGGAAATAATTTTATCTGTTTCAGTTTTTAGTATTTATTGTTTTTACTAAAAATTATAGTCTTCTGAAAAGACAAAAAATCACCATGAGACTAAATTTCAATAAAAACGTGTCTCTCAAAAAGAAAAAATTTAAAGAGAGACCATCAAAAAGAAACATAGGCCAAACAAATTTCTGTCAGTTGGAAGCACCAGCTAGCAACTTTCTTCACTGTACTCTTCATGCACTTAGGATGAAAGGCCCTGCTCTTGTTTCTGCTCTTCAGCTCTAGGAAATAATTGGTTTGCTTTGTCTACTCTTATTTTTAAGGTTGTAATAATGGAGCTCCTGGTGTATCCTTTGGATATTTAGCCCCAGTGTATCCCTAAGGGATACATTTCTCAGAAGCATTTCCTCCTCTCTAACAGAACAGACACGTCCAGCTAACACTTTTGACTTAAGACAGGCATGTTGCAATTAAATCAAGATTACATGTTTTGCCCAGCACTAACACAGATTTGGGCTCTGTCCCTGTAACTATGGCAAGTATGAGTCTGCATATTAGACAAGAATCCAAAATATCTGCAGACATTGCAATTCGTAGTGCTTCATTTAAAACTCCAATTCCTTAGCTGAACTACTTCAGCTTACAAATACAGGGGGTAAAAATGCTGAGAAACTGCAGGAATATGACATGGGTGTGAATGTTGGGCAGTTCTCACTGAATGATGACTATAAAAAGTAAAAAGCAAATGCAAGTTGTGCATCTCTAGAAAAATTTTGTTACAGAAAGGTAAATCTTGCTCACAAATAATAAGTACAGGCAACAATCACTGATTTAATGATCCACAGCAATTTAGAAGCTATTAATCTGAAGCAATAAAAGGAATTCCCATTGGCATTTTAAGTATACAGTATGGATTATATCTACAGAAAAGCTATTCCTGATGATGGAAGAAAAGCAGTTTATTTCTTACAATTTGCAGAAATTGAATGACACCATTCAAAATTAATCATAACCCAAACTACTTCCAGATTTCTTGGGAAAGTTATTATTTGGTATTGATCTCTGTGAAGTTTGGGATTTGGTCCAAATTTTTTTCCAAAATTATTTCCTACCAAAGTTACTAAATACAGAATGTTGTCTTGGTTCCTAGTTCTGGCACTGTGTAAGAGCCTTCAAATAGATATGCTAAAACTGAGGAAATAAACCTGTCATTTTATTTTTGACCAAAATTCAGTACTGGCACTGAAAAAATGAATTACTGCACAAAAATAAGAAAAAAAATTAATTAACTACTAGACCTGCCTCAGAGCAGGCTGTATGCTTCCCAGAAGCATCAACTGCTAAGACTGCTCCTTCAGGGCTTTGGCAGTGCAGTGCCAGTCATTTCACTCCCAAAGTCCTTTGGTTCCTAGTCTGGCCTTTGGAAGACAGTTCTGCTGTACCACAGTGAAAGTCTGAGAGAACAGCTCTGCCAAATCATCAACACCATAAAAGCACATTAAAATGTCCCATACTCAGTTTATCACATTACTTCCTTTAATGACAAAGACCTGCATTAGGGTTGTAACAGTTAGAATTCAAATTTGCTTTTCTAAGTGGGTGCTAAATATAAAACAGACTAAAGACAAACATGAGAGCAACAATAAAAGGAGACCTTTAAACAAGTTCTAAGGCAAAAAAATGACATAACAGAAAAACTGCTGTAGAAAAATAAAAGAGAAGGTCTCAAGGAAGAGGCAAAGAAGAAATATCCTGCGAATGGAAAACTCATTTCAGAATACATATACAGGCACGTGATGTACTTCTATATAAAATAAGGATTTTAAGTTCACAAGTTGAAATACGTTTCTGACACATTATTATCCATTTTAGATATTAATGAATTTTTATAACATTTACTGTCCAATTGTTCACAGGATTCTACTCACCTATGCATTTTAAGCCATCGGGAGCTGTATAAAACCCTGGAGGACACTTGCAGAAGTAACTGCTAACTGTGTTTGAACACTCTCCTCCATCACAAATTCCAGGAATGGTGCTACATTCATCGATATCTTTAAGACAAAAAGAGATGCAGGGGTAGGTTAGCTAAATGAGCTTTGGCACAAGAAAAGGTATTTTACAATTAGTAGTAATGATCAAATTCAGGGCATAATCAGTAGTTTTGAATTAGCATCTTTCATTAGACATCTTATAAACAGAAATGAAACAGAACCTAAAAAAATATTGTACCTGCAAATTAAAAATACAGTATCTGTAGATTGCAAAAGTTTTACTTCTTAATAATGATAGATGAAAATCTAAAAACTGCAGAGATTTACTAAGTGTAAGAAAACTGTAACTCATCCAGTCCGAATTCTGCATATTAGAATTAAGAAAATTGTGTTGGGACCAGAATAATGACCATAGGAGCTTAACCATGACCAGGAGCTTCACTACTATCTCCAGAAGCACAGCATCTCCACACAGGCACTGGCTCAATACAGACTCACAGGGACAGGCACTACCTTCTGAATTGCCTGTCCTTCTTACTGCACTCGGCTTTGTCTTGGAAATCCCCCACACAAAAGCACTGAGCAGTTAGGTATTGTTCAACTAATGCAATCTGACAGGACTACACCTCAGACCAGGATGACTGCAGGCAACAAAAATTATCTTCCCTGACTTTTTCCACTAAATCAATGTTCTGAAGTTTCAACAGGTTTCTAGAGTGTAATCAAAATATCTACTGCAGAAACCAGCGGTGCCCATAATTCCCCCTAAATTTTGTCAGTGATTTTAAAATAAAGTTTTCATATCATGACTGTCTTCATTAACAAATCTCAATCCATACACTAAATCATCATCATAGATACAATATAGAAAAATTTTCGAAGTCTGCAGGAAAAAAATCCAACAAATTCTTACAACTCATCATAGATGCACAGAGTGAACTTGAAGGATTTCTTCCACACATAGTTTACATAATCTACAGCTATGTGAATAACGACCTATGTCAGCCCCAAGTGTTCCTTAATTACCACCAGTAGCCTGCCTGTGATGTGCAGTTACTTTCCCCTTGGTTTCCAGTGACTGTCTTAACAATGCAGCTGTATCTAATTAGTACTGCCCTCATCTCCTAGGAACCTGGAGCTCTGCTGAGCTTAAAAACAGCTCACTCTTGCCATGGTACCTACAAGACAAATCAGCCAAACAGAGAGGAAAGGGAGGTTATTGATCAATGACATCTGTTTGTCACAGCCATCTACAATCACCCAGCTGCTCTCCTGACAGGGAGCATCCAGCTAGAAATAACGGCATCACAGGACTCTACCCAACCTCTCCTCCAGAGATCTATGAGAAGACAGACATGTAACTGTAATAATGATTTCACCAACCACAAAAATTTCTGAGATGAAATACTGCAACACCACCCAACACACCAAGGCAAGGAGTGAATAATACCGTAGTCATTAAAAAGGACTGGAAGAGTTTAAATGTAACGCCTAAATTGGAATTTGGCCCCAACAGATGGGGGAACACCCAAAGTCCCACAGGACCATTAATGAGCATTTTAGCAAGTAGAAAGGATCTAAGTTCTACTTCTTCTGTAAAAACAGTAATATAAAAACTAACAGCTCCTGGTCTCCTAGGTAAAGCGTGGGATGCTCTAATATTTTTGTGGTCCCTTGCCTTTGCAGGAAAGGAGTGGAGGGACTGGGATGGCACACAGATAACCCAAGTTTGCAGGCTCAGCCATCCTAAGTGGAGTGGGGCCCTGGGTCCCCTGTGCACACATTCTTCCCCAGCATCTTGCTAGTTGTCCTGATGTGGGTCACATTCCTCACTTGGGTGTGTGAGAGGGGTGTGACTTTTTGTTCACTGCTACTTCGAGGATGTTGCCAAAGCCTCAAGCCCGAGTGCCCTGGGAGCACTGCTAAGAGACTTCTGGCTTCTGCTCCAAGATTATACACCACAGGAGTCCCACAAGTCTCAGTGACAAAAAATGTGGAAATTGAATTTTGGTCTGAATAAAGCCCTTAATTAACAGAGAAAAATGCAATCTTAAATGGATCAGATTCAAGCATTTTCTGACTCAAAATCACCAATGTTTATCTTAAAGTCAGTGTTGCCACTGTTTACATAGAGTCCGACCTTTTTAAAAGCAAAATCATCACTCTTCATTTTAGGGTTGAGCCTAAACCAAACAGTGTTTCACTATTTATATTAGTGTTGACATCCATATAAGCAACACTGTGGTTGCTAAGTATGCGAGTTTTACAAAGGTAAGTATACTTGATGTACTCGCAGACTTAAATGTCACTCCAGGAAAAATAACTCCCCCAGTCACCACAAAAAATAGAATTTACCTCAGCATTACTGCAAATGGGAAAGAAATTGTTATATCAAGCAGTGAAATAATGTAGCAGTTAAAAATGCAGATTTCCACCAGCTAACAAAGAGAACCTCTGCCAAGCCCCCTCATTTTCCATCTTGTTTATTGTCTACCTGTCCTTGACAGTTGCTATTATGATCTTACTTTAATGGAGACCCCCTGAAAAAACAGTACTGCTAATTCAGCCAGTAGCTCCCAGCTGAACTAAATCAGTGACCAAGGACATGTCACAACTGCTAGAAGTCCTACTTGCTAAACAGAAAGCTAAACCAAGCCCACAATCAGATGTTATTCATCATGAATCAGAATCAACTATAGTTAATTACTGTAAACCAAACAACTTGTCTTATATTGTCTTATAAAATTCAAAAGATAATTTAGAAAGAACAGAATGGATAGGCTGTTGTTGGATGATCATGCTCTTAAATGTTGTGCTTCTATCTTATTTCATGCCACTGGTATAAAGATGGTAATTTTCATTCTTTGAATTGTATTAATACCTACACAGCTTTAACTAAAATTGCTCGATACATACAATATGAAGATGTACTGAAAGTAACGCTCTATCTGCAAGGGTTCAAAAATCAATAGGTATGAATTTGAAGAAGGAAAGATTCATCTCATTTTTGCAGCAGGTGATGATTACTGCAAAGGGATTTCACAAATGGGGCAGGAAATTTGTGGCAGGATTTGGGAACACAGCGACCTATACCAGGTTCTTGAGTGCAGTGCCTTAACTGTTAGCAAGTGCAGGCTCTGAGGGTGGAGGTTGTCTGGGTTTTTTTTGTTCTTTGGTTGTTGGTTGGGGTTTGTTTTTAAAATGATTCAGCAACTGAAAAATACCATCAAAATATTTATGAGATGTAGCCTACAGCTCTCAGCTTTTCATGTACTAATACTTAACAAGGCACATGTTCAGTCTCTCCTATTCACCACATTCTTGGTACTTCATCCACAGAAGGAAACACTTGCAATGTTGTTCTATTCTAAATGTAGGTTACATTCTGCCAAAATCATTGGCAGGCAGTATGTAAACCATGCTGTGTACAAGCTCTTATGAAATTGCTCTCCCTAACCTGCAAATAAATTATAAAGTTTTGCCTAAATAGCGATTTTTCTTTTGAAAGAGTAATTCATAATTCTTCTAAAATGACTAGAAAGTTTTGAATGCTTCTTAAAGGGAGCTTGATGCAAGAAAGGATGGTGAATGTACACCTTTCTCTCACAAATACTTGTACTGAAAGGTGGCATTCCAAAATCACTAGCTACTTATGAAACTTGTCTACTCAAGTTAATTTTAGTCTAATGACTGAAAGTAGAATCAGTTGCAAGAGTTTAAACATTATTTGGACTTCAGAGTAAATACAAATCAATAATGTGCAACTAACACATTTTAGTATTATGCTCCTTATGTACTCAAAATTCTCTTAAAGCAAAGGAGACATCTACGTTTATTATATTAGAAATTTTTAAAATACTATCAAATCACAGTAAAAAATAGCACGATTCTATAATTGCACACTGCAAATTTCCACACTAATATCTAGCACCTGCTGTACCTCGAGGTTAGGATGACTAGTAAGAGCAGATAAAATGTTTGTCCTTCTGTAACATATGCAACTGTAAGGCTGAGTTCAGAGCACAATCCAGCAGTCTTCACACAGCATTGTCAAACTCCCACTTATGTTAAATACAGTTCACCTGAGTAGGTAGAAATGTGTTGAACCTTCCAGTCATATACACTTTTTGGTCAAAAAATCCACAAAGAAACACGTGCCTCAAGCATTTCTAAAGCAACATATCACTTAGAAAGTATTTTTAATGTTTTCATGTTTAATGTTAGAAGTACCTTCAAGTCTGAAATGTTTCATAAATAAAAAGGCTATAAAAGTTGCAGGGCCAATATTTAACATTCTCTGGTTTAGGAGAAAGAACCCCTATTCATATTTGTTATGAATAATGCTACTTGCACACTCAAGGCAAAAGAGACAGTAAATTTGTTATAAACTTTTAAACCAAGTTGGTTCCCCAAAAGTAGACTCTCCCTCCTCTACTTTCAGACGAAAGTTCTAGAAGTTCTTACCATCACATTTTTGTGTTACTTCATTAAACTTGTGTCCAGCTGGGCATTTGCACTCAAAAGATCCAACGGTATTAATGCAATTTCCCCCTTGACAGATCCCAGGGATGGCTTGGCATTCATCCACATCTGTGATATAAAAAAAGGAAAAAACACCCACTTTTATTTCATTTCTCAAGAACAGCCATAATAATTTGTCTACACAGAAATTAAATATGCCTAAATCCATTCTTCACCCATCATAATATTATGATACTTGCTTGGGAAGACAGACACTAATTTTGTAATTACTCTATGCAAAGTATGATTAAGTACAGTACTCTAAATATTTTCTGCAAGAAATCACATGGTTATTATTGTTACAGACATTAAATATCTAACTGCTATTGCTTTGTTTTTCCAAAACATCTGGGGAATGGTGTGCAGAAAACACAGCCTGCCAGAACTCAAGTTTCTTTGAAGTGTCTAAAGTTGGTCACCCAAAATCGCTTGGCCCCTCAAAAATCTTGGCAACTCCATACAGTGCTCAGGCCACCAGCACAGAGGAGCAGTTGCAGGGTGCATGGAGGGGGCCTCATGGAGAGGCACAGCAACTGCAGAGTCATTTCTGATGGAAATTATTAACTTGACACTCCAGTAAGATCAGCACCAATGGCATTAGACTGTGGCTAGGATTTAACTCAAAAAGTTTCATAGCCATAATTAATGTCTCAGGAGGAATTATTAACGGCCTGCTTAGACATACATAAATCTGAGGGGTTTTTCCCTTTTAGCTTTCTTTCTTTGCTTTTCACTTTTTCACCAAGGAAAATGAAATAACAAAGATGATATCACAGACTAGGTAGTAAGCTCAAGACAAACATTTTCAAGAGGCCCCAGTTTCTGGCCTCACAATTATTCTAGCACAACAACATGTGTGTCGTCACTTAGCTGCACAAGTGTTGCTATGGCTCAATAACAGCTACAGAAAAGAGGCTAAAGGAGGCGGAGGAGTGGCACTGCAATAGGACACTGGGGAAGTCTGGCTCACAGTCCCCAGGGGCTGCCCTGTCTCTGCTGCTCAGGAATTCCTTCAGGAGCACAGAGCACTCCACTCTCCAATCCAAATGCTCATTCTTCCCTCATCTCCTAAGCTGCTGCTGCTAAAAGCTGGTTGCTTGAGTTCTTGGGCTTCACACTGACATAGGTTTCAATGCAGGGACTGAAGGAGTTGATGCCTTCAAATCTCTATAGATCCCAGAGAGACAGCTGTAACGTGTCTTGAAGTCTGAAAAGCAATGTACTATGTCTGCACAAAAGGCTAAGAGGCAAGTTTCCTGAGAGCCACAAGTAGGAAGCCTCAGGAGCACCAAGGAGCATATCTGCACCACATGGCAGTGTTATGCTGAGACCCCTGGGTGAACCGATGCAGGTCAGGGGTGCAGCAGCAGCAGAACAGAGCTGTCCCTGAACTGCTGTGCTGGGAGGTCACAGAACAGCACAGCCTCAGCAGCCACACTGCTGCTGCTACAGCAATGGGCTGTGCTTTAGCAACAGCAATCAGCCAGACATCATGGCACTGTGTTGACTTTAAAAAACCTCAAAAACTAAAGAAACAGAAGTCATGCCTCTGAGTCATGATGTCTGTTTCAAAATCCCACCTTTTGGTTTTATTTTTCTTCTTTGTATCTTTGAAATCTCTGCTGTTATATTAATTTAACTTTCAGCCAAAGTCAGACTTTGGGCAGTGATATTGTAATCACTTTTGAAAATAACCTTGCCCTCAATATTTCTTTACTTTTTTTTTACTTCTCCACACAATAATAGTGATCCCTTTTTCTCTCCGAAGAACCTGGATTTTATTTAACCTGTTTTCCTTTATTTAGATTGAATATGGATGTGAAATCCTTGAAATGTCTTCGGTCTGAATGGACATTATCTGATTTCAAAAGGATTTAGTATAGTTGCATGAAAAATAAAGCTAATTTCATATGTAATTCCATAAAAGATCAACTGAAATTACAAACACAATACTTAAGAAGGGAAAACTGGAAAATACAAGTCAAACATATTGGGCCAAAACTGTGTTGGCACCACATACAGATCAGCATCAATGTAGCTGCTTGCTAAGAAACATGCAGTAAGCAGAAGTATCCTTATTCCAAACTGCACAAACCCACTGGAGAGTTCACTGCAGCTTTCCCATGACACAAACAAGAGGGATATATCTAGGTGTGGCATAAATTCAGGGGTGTGGGCCACATATTTATGTACATAAGCTTTCAAAGTGTCCAGAATCTCAGTTCACAGATTCCTGCACAATTTAGTCCTGACCTTTACAGTGAGAGGAGGAACAGATTCACTGAGGTCAAAATATGGGCACATCATGCAGTGCACACAACCATGTTGTCCATCTTGAAGTTCACCATGTCTGTCTGCAGGCACCAGCCATGACTTGGCCTTTGACAGAGGGTATCTCCATTTTTAATGCAACAGAATGCCTTGAAGTTCTTTCATAGGAATTTCATGGTTATATAAAATTACTCATCGATTTATAATCTTTATCTTCCCTATATTCAAAAATATTGTAACTTATTAGAAAATGTTAGACAGACTAAAATAAACTAGTCCCAAAGATATGGTGCTGGGAATGTATAATCTACATCAGTTTAATACATAGTTGCCCCTGTTAACTTTCTCCTGTTTCCTGTCAGACATCCAGACAATAAAAGAATTTATACAGCTGGAAGTATTAGAATAAAAGCCAAAAGCAGTGTAAGGACTTTCTATGGTAAGGCATGCTCTGAAAGAAGTAAGCAACATCTGGGTGGATTTTATGATTTGAAACAAATGCAAATACATTTCCAAAATTGTATAAAATATATAATAAGGCATTACAAATGGCACGACAGGCACTTTTCTCCAGGTCAAAGCAGTGTAGCTCAAGAGATAAGAGATCCAAGATTAATCCAAACTACACAACTTTTAGCTAAAAAATCTCACACCAGATAACTGGGGCATTATTGCCACAGATTGATGTTTGCATGTTTTGAGTACTCTGAAACAGAACAAATTCCTCCATGGAATGATCGAGTGGTACACTGAGAAAAACGCCATTACAGAACCAAGGGAAAGCACTGCTGGCAGTGAGAAATTCATTAAGATGCTGGCTGCTCTCACACGACCTGAGTTACTAATGTACTCACTTGAACATCAGGCACTCACTGAATCATGAAGTAATGCATCTGACAGTGTTTTTCCATTCTTCACACATATAGCAGAGAATGGCTTAGGACAGGTTATTCACAGCAGTGTAACTCAATTAAGATTAATCCAGTAACAATTTCAGCAGCTCTTGGGGAAGCTTTGCTGCTACCTTACCTTGACAGGCCCCGGTTCGGATGTTTGGAATGAAGCCGCGGCGGCAGGGATGCGGCTGGGCAGGACACATTTCACAGGGATGGCCCCACGCTCTCCCAACAGTTGCACAGCACAGGGTTTTTGTGCAGACAATCCCACTGAGCTGGCCCTGGCACATCTGGTTCGTTACCAAAGTGAAGCAAGGGCCGGTCCTGTAATCTGTGCCAAAAACAGGAAACCTGATCAGCATCACAATAAAAATACATACCAAAATTCTTAATAAAGCAAAACAACAGCACGTTTAGGCAATTCTTTTTACACAAATTGCCCACCAACCCAACAATTTACATTAGAAGTGTTCTACGGAAGATTTTTTTTCTCCCTCTGTAATTCAAATCCACTGAAAACAAACTGTGACTATTTTACCAGGAATGTTACGTTACATCTGTAGGTCCCCTTTGCTGCTTTAATCCCTCATAATATTCTTCCCAAGGTTTTTTATCAGTTTCTTTTAAATATTCAGTGCATTAGTTGAAAGAATACTAATAAAATAGTTAGGATATATTTATTTCCACAAGTTGTTCTTAAATGAGGCTCAAGGGAAGTGAATAGAGACTACAGGAATTTTTCTGAGGACAGTTTTCACTCATATTCAGGTGTATGATGTACCAGATATGTGGAACACATCTGCATTGATTTGTTTGTAGTAAGACAGGCTACAGCCAACAGACAGAATCAAACTAAGATGTTAATAAAAAACTAGTAGGCTTCATTTTGTTCCATCCTCCAAGGGCAAAAACCAAACAGTGGTACTGCCAACTCCTGCTGTCTCCTGTACATCTGGGATGTGCACTCCAGTCAATTCTTCACAAGCAACTCTAAAATGCTTTTTTTGTTATGGTGCACCAGGACATCCTGTAAGCATAGCCAGCAAATGATGAACCTGTTGTTTGTTTGTACTGAAGTAGTTACCAGATACTTCAGCCACACTGAGTAATCCACACTGCCTTAGAGTCCCGTCATTATAAATTGCTCCAATTTTCATGCCACATTCAAACTTTGTTAACAATAATATGTTTTCACTAAACCATTGTTTAAAAGTGTTAAATAGGGCAGAAATGAGAATGGATGTACGTCCCATCTGCTCTATCTCCCCACACCAGATGCACCCTGAAGCCTATCATTTAATTAATCTTCATGCCAACCAGAGATGCTGTGTCCATATGCTGTAATTCTGATAAGTAATCAAGCCATTCTGATACAATTAATAAAATGGCTTACAGAAATCCTGTAAGGTAAACAATAATGCTATATTGCTACTGTTACCTTCATCAATTAACATGATGATATCAAAAGGATATTGAGTTAGATTGAAGGACCTTTCTCTGATGAACTCCTACTAAATGACACTAAATACCATTTATTCTTCATTAATTATATATCATTCCAATAACTGGTTTTTTATCTTTTGTCTGTTTAACACACCTATAATCACTCAGACAATCTCACTTTCTTTTAAAATACTGGATCAACAACAATTTTCTTTCAGCCTCTGGAAAACTGTCTTATATTTCCAGCTCTATGGAGAATTAACCTGTGAGAACCCATTAGCTATTTTCAGGCTCCCTGGTTAGCTGGACTAAAATATAAATATAAATATATAAATATATATTTATATATATATATTTATATATATTTATATATTTATAGATATATTTATATATTTATATATATATATTTATATATATATAAATATATATATATAAATATATAAATATAAATATAAATATAAATATAATAGCTATATAAAAATGCATAAATCCAATTCCTGCTATTTCATTTCAGCCTTAAAGTCTGGCAGATTTCAGGTATAAAATTCCTGTCTTATCCCCTCCAAACAGTGCTGAACATTTCCGCCACCCTTCTCCAGAAATTCCATCAGCCTCATCATGAAAAGAGTCAGAATCTCCAAAAACATCTCTCTTGCCCTTGATTACTTAATTCCTTATTATCATCTTAACTTTCTTTGACTTGGTATTTCTTATTGTGTCCCTTCATTTCCTATATGAATTTTCTACACTATAGCTTCTATTAAGTTTTTCCCTATTTTAAAGCTTTTTTGTAACTGCTTTGATTTTCCCAGGCTTGTTTTGCTTTTGTCAAAACCTACATTGCCTTCTTTCTCATTTCTCATTCTAGAAATGCAGCTTTGGAAGCATGCAGTACAAACCCAAATATTACCAGCTTTATCTTATTCCTTCAACACAGAAATTAATACAAATAAATAATGACCAATTATACCTATCAAATAAAAAAAATTATTTCCCAGATCAATCTTTCATCCTTGATCAAAATAAGAATATGTCCTTTACTCTATGCAAAACTCTCAATGTTATAACTCAAATATTAAAACAAGAGACAACAATTTCCTTAGAAATGCCATTGTTTTGTGTTGGCAACAGGAAATCTTCTGAGTACCTCCCCAGAATGAAATCCCCCATTGTAGCCTGTCCCTCTGCAGTTTATATATAGATGGCTTAAAAAGGAGTCATTTTGTTCTCCGTCGCAGTGGGAGCACGCGTCACACAGAAGTGAATAACCCATCCTGTGTTTTATGGTGGGATATGAATGGATCAGCATTTACAATTGTTTGCTTTCAAGCTATAAATGACTTAGCAGTGGCTAATATGTCTTAGAAAATGGTGAACCCAATGAAGTTGACTCCATAATCATGCAAATCTTTCCACAAGGTCTCAGTAACAAGACATGGGTCAAATATGCACTCAAAACCAAGCAAGTCTGGCTCCTATTTGATATTATTCAAGTTCGTAACACTTTAGTATGGCGAATTACAGATTCTATTTTCACCAAATATTTCGCCTTGATAAATTTTATTCTTAATACTCAGTTTTCTTCTAAATACAGCTTTCCTTCTATTTTCTCAAATACAGTCTTCCACATTTTCACAAGTAAGATTTTTTCTTCTCTGTTCTTAATGGAAAATTCTAAAAGTCAGAAAATGCATATGAAAAACATCATTTGAATGTACATACCAGGCTAAGGCCAGAGAGAAATCCACACATCAATCCATTTTTTTATACAGAGGCCAAATAAAAAGAGCCTTAAAATTTAAATGTTTTAAATAGTGAGTTTAAGATTTTTTTAATTACTACAAGATGAAGGGTCTATGAGTAGAAAATAAGATTCTACTAACACAGTGACAAAATGAAAAACGGATATGAGCTTAAAACCCCAATCTTTATTTTGTAGCATTGAAGTTTCATTATATATTCATGTCATTTGTGATTATTGAAACTACTTCAGTAATTAAAGCTCAAACACAAGGTACCAGTGACCAGTCACGAGCTGGAAAGAGAGAAGGAAGGAAGGAAAATATACATGGAAAAGCTATTACACAATTTGTATGGGTTGTTTTTTTCTCAGGGATATCTTCAATTAGCTGAAGAATATTGAGGCTTGAAATTACTTTAGTAAAATTTAAGATGTGCGAATGGTAGTTAAAATCTTTTGAGTTACTTCTAATGCAAATTTCAGCACATGCAAGCAGCCTTCAGTAAGGCAGTAGCCACCATGATCTAACAATTTTATCTGCTTCTTCACATACTTCTTGGCTATTTTGATAAGGAATAATTCCACAGGGATCTTTAGACAACTCAGAAGATGGTAGAAACTGTAAAACCACATTAAGTTTACATATTGTCAAAAAGAGCAAGAGGGCACCGGTTTCAACGTTCAGCTTCTTAATTCCACAGGAAAGAATCAAGTTGCATTTTGATCTAGAGCTCATTCCTGTTCCAGTCGAACCATCAAATAATTTTAGTTATCTTCTCAAAAGATCCTTTATATTCCTAAAAGCAGCAGTGAGGCTGCTGAAATATGTAGTCCTGGCAGGCTTTGATCAAAATCAAGCACAGCAATAAATAGCGATAATTGTTCCAAGTAATTCTGGACAGCACCAAAGAGACTACAGGCACCAGGACAGTGCAAGACTTCTGACACCAGACACACATCTTAAGCTCCTAGTTCACAATAACTTCTGCTTAGTTTCAAGCACAATATAGTTTTTAACATAAAGTTTAAAAATGTTGCAAAATAATGGAACCTGGATTAAACAATTATGCTTATGCAAGGAGGCTGGATAAAATTTGGTCCCTCTATCCTCTAGGATTCACTATAAATATCCTAAAAAGAGTTCTTGATGTTTCAAATTAACAGCCTGGTTTTGCAAATTGATAACCACCTGTTAAGGGAGGTTGACAGACTCCCTCATCTCTCTTCAAATAAATGAAAATGGAATGAGTGTAGAGGTCAAAGTATGAGACTAGCACGCCAGCATTTATCTGATCATGATCAAGATCTCATTAAAGAAAACCAGAAAATGCCATTTCTTGCCATCAGAGAAAAATGGCTAATGATCAAATGAGCCATGTATTTCCAGCTCTCCACACACAGCATGCACAGCTCACACAGGATCTTGGGCTGCAGCACTGCCTAAGCAGCAAACCCAGCTCCTCCGAGCTGTTAGCACCTCACAGGGGGAAATTCAGCATGAATTCAGCACCCCCAAGCACAGCCAAGACTGCTGTGCAACTGAAAACCCCTCAGCAACATAAACCAGCAACTTCCCCTTTCTTGAGTACAGGGGGAAAGGGAAAGAAATATTCCATTATCACACAAATAATGAAAGGAAGGTCAGAAAGGGCTCTAAGGCAAGTGAAGTACCTTAAAGCTGATCACTAGTACAACTTATTTTCCTGCCTAGCAGCAGTTTTGTTTCTGCTGTTTGGAGGCTTGTTTGGGTTTTTCACCAGCTGGGGATAAAAGAGGGACACTGGAGGAGAGACTGCAGAGGCAGAAACACCATCCCATCTCTGCACAGCGGCTCAGCACTGCCCAGGTGTGACCCACTGCACTTGGCAGCCTGTGCCACTGCTCAGCCACAGGTCAGGAAAGGGAGTCATAGCCACTTGTACCTGAGAATGCTCCTTTGGAACCTGATCCCACACAGCTAAAGAATACACAAATAACTATGCTGTCAATGGAAACACACAGCATCCATCACTATACATTTCACTGTACTTCAGTTATTTTACTCTCTTCAGAGAAGGTAGCAGTACGCTTGAAGATGCTAGAGAAAACCACAATGTGCCTCATTTCAGAAGGCAGGATGTGCTGTGTCTGAAATGAGAATTTTTGCAGTGCAATTCAAAGAATTGCAGAGAGTCATGGCACTGACAAGAAAACAGCATGACCACACCAACTGTAGCAGAGAGCATCACCATAACACAGAGTTACAGAACACAAAGGTTTAACCCTTCAGGCTTCATTTCAAAATTCATTTTCATTTCAAAATCAAAGTGATTCTAGGTATTTTCAGACATAGTAAAATTTCCTGATAAGGACAGAGAGAACAAACAGAAGGCTCTACATGCATGAACCTCATAAAAAATTAAGGCAAACCTCCGTGTGTCACTGTACAAAGGAAATAGGGAAGAGCAATGAGCTTGTAACTCCACCTTCACTTACAAAATTTTCTTGTCAGTTGCTTGTAGACTTGAAACGATATTGATCATGAAATGATATTTTGCATACAAGATCTTATGATTTTTAACTGCTGGTCACAAAAGTGAATGACCATGCTCAGGGATGACCATGGGGTAACTATCATTTACTTCCATCTTTTCTAATAAGGGACACACCTCACATCTCAATTCACAGACCAAACCAAGACCAGGCCCCGACGCATTCTCACATTAGATCAATAAACTGACTTCCAACTATTTAAAAACTCAGACACAATAATGCTCTGTCCACAGGTGACACTGAAAGGCCAGTTGATAAATGCATCCAATCACAACACACTTTTCTTTCCACACAGGCCATTTCCTTAAATAATTACTCACTGTTAAGCACTCCCTGTCCTCTCCTCCCCCCAGCCAGACACCATTACTCACCCCAGTCAGATCCCAATGTGTCATCATTGGAAAGTACATGGCAAAGATATCAGAGAGTGTTCAGAAGGAAAGAAAACAAAACTCTGTAAATATTTAAAAACTTATTTCCTATGATGTCTGACACTTCTTACCAATGAGGTTTGGTAGGTTTGGACATGGTATGTGAAGAAATTATCACCATGCCACTTCTGTCTGCTCCCTTCCAGTGCCAGAGATGGTTTTACATATAAGCAAGACCATTTCCCAGCTGCTGCAGTGCACAGTGCAGCACTGAGCTCCAATAGCTGAGATTTAACACTGGCTAGTGCTAAGATGTCACTGGAACCAGGGACTCAGAGTGCAACCATTCAGGCACTGTTTCTGGCAGGGATATAAACCTGGCAGAAGAAATGTCTCAAACTACTACAGCTGTGCTGCGGACAGATCACAGCTCCAAGTTGCTTCTCATTATTTTCACAAGAGCAAAAAATCCATGGAAGCATATCTAACACTGGTACCATAACTCTTCTGTATTAGGCAGCCAAAACGTTAGTTACTGCCTCCTATAATGCAGCCCCAGGAATATTATCCTTTAATTCATGAATCTGATGACCCCATTTCTTCATGTCTTCCTCACCTTTGCTTGTTGCAAATTGTTCTCATATATTGACTTGCTGGCACACTTCAGCCTAAATTTATTTTCCATTCTGTAAGCTGCTTCACAAATCCATTTCTGCACAGATGATCTGTTTAACACGTCTATCTAGCAAATATTATCTAGTCTTCCTAGGATACTGGTTAAAGAACAGGACTTTGAATTAATAGCTTACTAATAATATGAGACTAACATTATCCCTTACATTTGATGCACAGAACAATTCCGGCTGACTATTTTATAAAGTATGTCGACAATCTATTTTCCAGAACAAATATACAACTATTTTCATGCCAATTTTGTTCTTGCAACTGACCCAGTTCTCAAAGTCTGTAGCTGAAAAGTAATAACATTACAGTAATAAAATAAAAAAATAATGTTCAAAAATTATTATTACAGAATTGGAGTGATTTGTTGCACACATTTTAATCCAACACGCAGACTAAGCATTTCACCAAAATCAAAGCCTGAGCTCTGTTGTTCCCAATTATGTGCAGCAGCAATCCAAATACAGAAAATTGTTACCACATTTTATTCTTTTCCATGATGAAGAAAACAGTAAGCAATGCAGCTAAATGTAGAATAACTTCTCATTTCTGAATAGACAGTTACCTGACAAACTCTAGCCTACCCTACTTTGCTGTATAAGCTGCAAAGGACCATGTCTTTGCAGATTTTAATTTTTCCAATCTCTTTCACAGGCCAGCAACAATTAAATAAAATTCTGACTTGATTTTCATCTCCCATTTTGCTAAAAAGCAACTAGCTTTGGTGACATTCATTGTCAAAGCCAGATGATTATTAAGGAGAATGGATTCTACTACAGAACTTCGCAATTTTCACTTAAAAAGAACAAGCTGGCTGAAGTTTATCACTATTTTTTCAAAAGTGTTCTTAGGAGTGCCACGTTATAGAAACTCTCTTTACATACCACTAAGTATTAACTATGAACTAGCAAGGTAAAGACAAAGTTGGTAGGTGAGCTCTGGGTATTTTTTTTTCCCTTTGGCTTCAAAAGACACTGACTAAAGTAACTAAGACTATCCAGAAGTAGTGCAAACTGTATAAGAAAAATAGATTTTAATGACTTACAGAATATTACATGGAGTGGCATCCAAAGAGAGGGAAAAAGCTTTCAGACAATGCAAAGTGTACACTTTAAAGAAACACTGCTCGCATTTAGAAAGGAGATAGAGTGGTACAATACACTAGGAAGAACCTTTTCTTTTCTAAAATACAAATGCTCGTCTGCAGTGCCATGAAACAAAGCAATTGCAGAGCACTGGAATGAAACTCAGTCCACAACTGAAAACTGGTTATAAATAAAAAGAGGAGGTGGAAGAGAGAAAGGGAACTGATTTTCAGTGCTCAAGCTTAGTGAAGCACAGCAGGAGTAAACATACAGCAAGAACAGAGAGAAGTCAACTTGCTTTCAGTGTGGGAAGGCAGTAAATGCAATCATGATGGCTTGGGGGTTGCAATGATATATTATCTAGTGATACATACACAAATAGGTTTCGTAGTCCTAACAGAACTCTGAACTTCTGAAGTCCTGGCAGCTTTTTAACAAGGTGATTAGAACAATCAGTATCTTACTCCTTTATAACAGGAATCATCAAACTTGTCTGAAGCAAGCTCCCTCTTTCCCATAATCCAAAAAGAGCAGCACTCTTGAGAAATTGTAACAGTGGAAACCTTCCACTGAATGAAAGGAAGGGGCAAACAGATTGTATCCCTGTAGAGATTCTCCACATGGCAGACAGCTCCCTAGCCAAATTTCTTCAACCAGACACTCACTCAGGTTTTTGTATTCTCATACATATGTATTTCTGTGAAAAGATTTTAGTGATGACAGACTTGATACGATGTAATTTTTTTTTAACTATCCTAAAGACTTTGGAATAACTAATACTGTTCTACTTGCATAAGGCTGTAACACATAGTTTCATATTTTATACAGCCAGCTAAAAAGACATGAAAAATATTTTAAAAACAGTGACAAGGCAGAGTATTTGATTTTTTCAGAAATATTTTAACAATTATTTCATTTAATGGTTGCACAATAACCCACAAAAAAAACCTCAGGAAGCGTTAAAAATGTAAGTCAATAATGTACAAAAATTGCTTCAGACACTAATACCTCACCTCTAACTCTATGGTGAAACACATCAACTACTTGATGGA
Source organism: Sturnus vulgaris (assembly GCF_052056855.1). NCBI lineage: Eukaryota > Metazoa > Chordata > Aves > Passeriformes > Sturnidae > Sturnus > Sturnus vulgaris. Next base: position 10,263,037 of record NC_142255.1, read on the forward strand.
AATACCATGCAACCCTCTGTGTTACAGGATCAGATTCCTTCCTCAATGAAACTGTGGCATAACTCTGTGTGTACACCAGTGTAATCATGACCAGAATCTGGATCATTTTGCATAACCACATATATGGGATTTGCATTAAGACTGTGGTCCAAAAATAAACACAGCAGTAGCGTGCACTGTTTAACTCTGAATAAGCCTGAGACATCTCTGTTGAAATGTAACGGAATAAATGCCATAACTCCAGAATTATTACATGCATTCCATTTCTATTACTAGAAGTAAAAAACCAAGAAGGTAAATGATCCAATCTTGATTCACAAGTTTTCAACTAAGGAAGTGTAATTTTATTAAATATCTATTATACTCACCAATATGAAGTGCATGAGATGCTAATACATGTGTTTCATTACTCATATTATTGTTTAAGGCCTTCATGGATCACTTGGTTGAAGGAACCTTCTCTTTGCTTAACACTAATAGGTGGATGTCCCCCAGAGTCAGTAAATGACCAGCCTCAAATGACTGAGGACCATCACATCTTTAATCTAAGATTACAGAAAATATTTATGACAATTGTCAATTAAACTCCGTGTAAAACCATATCAAAAGTCTGATTTTCCCAAGCAGTTAAGAGTACAGAATAATAAGTATCTTAAAATAGGAAGGATGGGGAGGGGAAGGGATATCAATCCACAGACAATTCTCAAACTGAGGGTCGAGTTCTCTTCTTACTTGCATGAAGCAGGAGAGAAGAGCAAAAGGTCTTTACTGACTCCTTTTAGTGCTGTAATGAAGAGCACTTGTTGGTTCTTTAAGTTAAGATATTAGTCAAGAACAACTGCAAAGTTTTCTAAAAGACTTTGAATTACCATGAATACTCTGTATAAATATGGGAAAGGTTTCATGCATTTACTAAAAGTGTAAGCAACTCCACATTCTTAGCATATTGTTTAACACTTTTAAAGTTTTTTATAGCATCTGTGCTGATGCCTTTGGCCTTTTCTCACTCATCACACTTGCTCTGTATACACTATTTTAGTCTAACAGATATTGCAAATCTATTTTTACCTCAGCACTGGAAACTGGCATTTCTTCTACTTGTTGAAGGGAATGTCAGGTCTTAAGATTTCATTTGCCTCCACATGTGGGACAAATCATTAAAACTTGGAAACAGTCACCAGCCTGAGTGTCTTCAACAGAAACATTCAAGATCTAAGACTACAATCCTAGCAGGATGGGGTTTTTTCCCTCTCTGTTAGATAGAACTGCTTGGTTTTGTGGGTGCCCAGACATGACATCCAGCATGAAGCCCAGGTCCCAGTTACAAGGGAAAGGTCAGACTCACTGACTTTGATGAGAGAACGATCGTTCAGAGAGGAAATGCCATTGCCTTTGACTGCATGAACACTCCTCACACAGAAAACAGCCAGTGTTTGGGGGGAGGTGTTGGGGAGGAGAGACCCACCCAGCTTCAGAGGCTTCTTGTCAAAAGCTGGGCCACAGTGGTTCAGCCAAAAGTGACACATTCCAGTTTTATTTTACTGATTATGTGCTTACAAGGAATAGCATCAGAATCCTGAAAACTGTCGTGTGTACTGAATGGTCCATTACACTGAGCACCATTCTGAATAATTTCACATAATTTATTTTAGAAAACAAGGTTTCTCTCATCCTCATGCTGCATAAATCTCATCAAAGCTGTTTTGTTTTTTTCCATGACAATAACTGAAATTTATCTGTGTAAATGCACACAACATCTGGCATTAATGGTTTCAAATAATGGAGGCCATAAAGTGGTGCTCCAGAACATACATGAGAGCCAGTGAGAACTAGATAAGTAATTTTTATTTGGGGGATGTGGGAGAAAGGAAACAGGGGTGCAGCAAACAAGCTAGGTGTCTGTGAATAACTAACCAGTGTACTGAAGGGAACAAACAAGCTCTGGCCTGTTCTTTGTAGACCACCACACACTAATGCTGATTTCATGCCCAAAATGGGAGATCCCAGTTGAAGAAGGGGGATGGTTATATATCTACATATATTCACTCATAGTTGCACTTCTTTTATCCTCCTCCATTCAGGGTACAGATTCAAGCTGAAGTTTTGTTACACTCTGGCTACACAGAGATGCTCCAAAAGATAAGCAAATACCCAACATAATAGGAATCACTCAGATTTAGGTCAGCAAACTGCAAGCCTCACTAACTCCCAACACAGGAATACTTAACCTTTGCATAACACTGGAGCGTTAGCCTGTCATGCGACCCGAGCCTCCCTCCCTGAGCTTGCACTGCGTGGTGCAGCACCCTGCACAGCCTGGCCCAGCTACACATCACTGCTAATGCAGCATGATGGATGAGCAGCACTGGAATCTAAAACACATGACAATCAGAGAGCCACAGACAACAGAAGTCCCTTAAACACATTTTCCATTCTTAAAAATCATTAAAATGCGCTGATCTTAAGTACAGTCTTTATAAATTTAACGATGTTATTTATTGATAAAATAATAATTTATGTAAATTTTACAAAGCCCTTACAGGCTTTGCTTCTGTTTACAGATAAAAGTATCTGCAGAAACTGCTGCTGATCCAGATGCCTGTCTAATACATAATACTTCACAGCCTTGCAAAATGCTGTGTATTAAAGGTTGGAAGCTGCTTTTTGGCCTACATTCTACACTGACATACTGAAAAGGAGGGAGAGTCTTGTGGTTGAGACACTTGGCTGGGACTGAGATGACCTGGGTTCAGTTTCAGACTCTGCTACAGACTCCCAGTACATCCTTACACAAGTGACTTAATCTCCCTGTATATTAACTCCCCACATAGAACATGGGGCTGCCAATACTTCTGGATGCTGGTGGGGCTTTTTCCTCTTTAGACTACACAGGCTTTGGGATGCAGACTTGTATGTTTTCTGAATGATAAAGGGAGCCTCAAGCTGAGTTCAGACCTCTTGGCATTACTCTAATAAAATGAGAAAAGAAATTTCATGTAAAGTTTTTTGTGCTATGATTCTTCAAGGTTTTATGGTTGGTTTGGGTTTTTTTCTTTTTTGTGGTGTTTTATGAGGGTTTTTAATGTTCAATTAATTGTCAGTTTCTAGTAAAAGAGAGAGGAATTTGCTCATCGAGGAGATTTTCTGTACTGGTCGAGTGCAACAGCAGCAGAACACATTCCATGGAGGAACTCATGCACAATCAATTAGGTCGTCTAATTAATTTTCCAACTCAATAGATGCTATGAACTTTTTTCAGAAAAATATCTATACACATGTGTAATAGCAACCCAAAAACTTTTAAAATGTTAGAGGAGAAGGACTGATGATATTCACTTGAAGGGAATGGGCTGCTACATGGGAGCAATGTCCTCTCGCATGAGATTCCTATTTCTGTCATGAAAGGAGAAAACACATATGGGAGCATAAGAGTATTTTCCCATTGACAAGGTTGTGCAGTTACCATTAGGGACTGACTTGTTAAACAGTATTTAGAGTAATTTATGATATTAGGTTACCTCATAATTAGGGAGAATAAAAACATGTGGAAAGAAAAAGACACGCTTGAAAAATAGGTTTGATTTAAATAGGGACAAAAAATGTAGATATTTACAGGGAGTTTAACCACATATTACATCAAGTGTGCTACATCTAACATGTAGCATCTAATAATAGGAATCTGCTTCTCCAGTCCTAATTCAGATAAAACTTCAATCAGCATCACCCGGAACTGTGTCTGATTAAGGTCTCTGGAACGAATATCGAAATAAGCAGGAGAAGAACGACCAGAAATATTTTTGCCTTCTCTCATAGGGTCTTACAGCAGCACATTTTCAACTGCCATGAATTTTCTCTGCACTTCCTTTCCCACCATTGTGATCACCCAAAAGTCCTTATTCCACACTAATATAATGAAGTGTTTGTGGGACCAGAGTTATAATTGTGATGTCTGGATTAAAACAGCAAGTTGTGACATTTCTAAGAGTCCTAAGGGAGATGACAGTGAATTATAGAGAATACACAGATACTTGATAATCCACAATTATGGGGGGGGAAGGCACAGAAGCACAATAAAGTGCTTCAGTTGGGGTTTTACTGTGGGTGTTTCTATGGAAGCACAGACTAGATTTATAAAGAATTTATAAAAATATCCATAGTAAATAAAAAGTGATAAACATTACAGTTTCTCCAAGCTGTAGCACAAATCAATGTCCTGTTAGTAACTGTTTCAAACAATGTGGCTGCTAGACCAGATGAGCAGACAGAAGAGAGACAGCAAGCTCTGGAAAAGATACATACTGCTTGTAGGTAGGGGAAAGCCAGAGCAAAAAGCCTTCGGGGAACAAGTGTGAAGGAAACAAGGATACAAAGAAGCAAAACAGCAAAAGAGCAGAGGGACGAAAAACAGGAAGGCAGCAAAGACGGGAGGGATCAAAGCAAATCTAAGAAATGAGTGGGAGGCACAGAGACAAGGAGAGATAAACAGTGGGAGCCAGCAGACACCATGTGTGAGAAGGGGAGAAAAGAGAAGGGAAGGGAAGAAAAGGCTGGCCAGCCCAAGAGCTTCACCTGCCAACCAGGAGAGAGAAGTTTGCCAGGTCAGGCTGGCCAACCAGCTAGGGAAAAATGAGGGCCAGAGAGCCAAGCAGCAGAGAACAGCCAGGCAGCCACAGCCATCCAGGACAGGAATCCATGTATGGAGCAGGGTGGGCATCCTGCACCCAGGAGCTGGGTGACCTGCAGCAAGCAGGGGGAACGGGCAGGAGCAGCACAGCACTGGGCTCCAACAACAGCCCTGAGCAAGATGCAAAAAGATGCCTGAGAACCTCCCAGCAACAGAGTGAGCACCTCACTGACACATCTGGTTATGCACTCTGGAACACTATCCACTAGAATCTTTGGGTGGCCAAATATGAATAAACAATGACTAAACAAATTGCAGATATTAACCATCCATTTTCCCAAAAGACATCTTCCTCACATTTGTAGAGCTGATATCTATATTTGTTTTCTACTTTGATACATTCAGGATGACAAAGTACAAATTATGTACCCCAATATCATTTATATAGTTCAATGTCATAATCCAAAATCACAAAAAACAAACACCAGGCCAGTGATGAATGAGAATATAAGACAAAAAAGGTGTAACAAACCACATGAAGAATGGCCTAATCTAGCAGTGACAACATACTGCTTATCTGTTCAATTAGGCAGTTCCTAATCTATCCATCTCTAAGAAATAAAATTAGCTGTATTGAATAAGAACAACATTGGAAACTGTTACTAAAGGATTTCTACTAGATAGTAAAAAAACTTGTGCTATCTTCTGAAATATTTTTTACACTAAAAGAATAATAATTTAACAATAGAGTGGATTAGAATAAACTGTGACAAGGTCTAACTGTGTTCCTATCTTCAGAACTAAAACTTATTTTTTAAAAGAAGAGCAGTAAGGGGTGTGTGCATGCATGTGTATATGTATATATATATATGAAAATTATTTCTGAGAAGAACAAGCTTCATTTCACAGTCAAAACAGACTAAGTGCAGCCTGTTCATTTTTTTTCTCCCCAACAAGCCTTCCTGGTGTAAATCAGCATCAAACCAGGTATTTAAATTAACAGGTAATCCTGTCAAGGAATCAGGACTCAGAGAAAGAACAGCAACGAGGTAATTCAGGTGTAGGCAGTGTCTCAATGTTTACCCTGCCTTTCTGGATATAGGACCTGCTCCACACCACCAAAAGTCCTGAATATGTTTTTCTTTTTAACTTCACTGGGCTTTGAATGAAGTACCAAGCCATTAGGAAGCCAGTGATTCATTAAACTCCTTTGCCCTCAAACCAAAAGAGCTTCACAGCTGGGACAGATGATACTTCATGTATTACAAGTCAAATTCTGCTTGGGACTCAGTGCAAGAGAGCAGTATGTGCCAGGCAGCACCCTGGGGTTCCCACAACTGACAAGGTGAGAAGGTAAGAGGAGGGAGGGGAAGGAGAGCAGGATGGAAGAGGGAAGAGAGAGCACTTTCCTACTGCTGAGAGCAGGGAAGAGTTGTGAGGGGGAGCATACAGAGAGCAGCATAACACAGTTTAAAGTTCCTCTGTGAGACCTCTGCCATCTGCCTAAGGTGCCAGGTTTAGCAAATGCAGTGCCAATTCAAATTTGTACCTAAAAATGTTTTAATTTTTTGTAGAATGGGTACATTTAGCAATCTAGGTGGTCATCAATACATATGTGAGTCACTTACAGAAATGTTAGTGGAACAACAGACTGTTCTACATGGTGTCTAAAGTTTCAGCTGCTTGTAAACCAGCACTGTGGGAAAACTTTTAGGTGGCTTTTAAAAAATTCTCAGGAAACAGTAGAAAGCTCATAATTTAAGACACTTCAGTGGAAGAGAAAACTTCCTACTGATTACCAGAAATATTTTTCACTATATCCAAAAGGCAAGCAGGATTTTCTCCAGAAATAATGTCTTTTATCCACATCATTCTTGTCAGGAAAGGGTCTGAATATCTGTTTTAATAATTAAGTTTCAGGTTTCAACTACACTTGTGATAAATAACATTCACAGGAGAAAAATGTTTTTAGAGCATCAAATAGTTTAGTCTTATAAAATAAAATAAGCTTGTGGTGGTTAAACTACCCTTACATAAGAACATTTTATTAGTGTGTGAATATACTATAAGCTTAAGTTATAATGATATTTAGCCCACACATATGAAATGAGATAACCACTGGATTGGAACTCTTGCCTGGCACCATGCTGATCTCTTTCTTCCTCCCATTTCATTTAATTAGGAACTTGAAATTGGATCAGCAACTTTTAAACAGCTGATTAAAGCCCTGTTCACAAAAGTGATCTTGGTTATTTTTCACGTGAGCATCAGGTTGTCCCTCTGCAGGGCAGCTGTGATCTCTATCTGTGATGGGATCTCACTCTGCTGTGATCTCATTCCACTTTGGAAGAGGTGTGGACAATCACAGGCATCTTGGGCACTGCATCTCTGCATCAACATCCCCCCACTGCAAACCACACACAACACTGACTACTTGAATAAAAACAACCAATTTAAAAAAAAAAAAAAGACACAAGGACATAATCTCAGCAAAAAAGGAAAGTCCAAAACTCTTCCATCTTTTCAAATTTGAGCATAACTTAAAAACTACTAAAATGCAAATATCTCCTTTAGATTTAAAAGGACTACTTCATCAGAGGCTATTGGAGGACACATATACAAGCTTGTCTAAGCATTAATCAATGCTCATTAATACACATGCATTCTAAAAGTGCTTTAGAAATTAAAATATCACATGAAAGAATGTGTATGTAGCATGTAAGCCCAAAAGGAAAAGAACAGTATTTTATAAAACTGAAAGAGGCTGTACTGATTTTCTTTGATATTTACTCTACTAGAATATTTCTCACTCATCATCCTGAAATCCCTTATTGAAATCTGGCTGACAAGATCTGACCAGGTCTCTGACTCCTGATTCAAAGCCCACTTAGGTCTTTGGGCACCAGTTTATTTTATGTGAGTAGGTTTTGGATCACTGCAAAAGTCACTGCAAAGTTCCATCCAGGCTTCACTTCACTGAACAATGCCAAGACTTTGGGTTTAAAGTACTGCCCAAATGTCTGAATATAAAACTGATCCAGGCACGTGTGTGTGTGTGTGTGTGTGTGTGTGTGTGTGTGTGTGAAATGCATGTATGATCTGCCTTCTGGACATAGTAAAATCGGCTGTAGAATAAACACAAGCCATTCCCTGCCGGGTTTTGGCAACAGTTTACACTAAGTGGCAAATCATTACTGCTTTAGATGTTCATTGAAATGCCAGTCACCTTGAACTCTTTTGGTATTTCCTGGGATGCAATGGGCAGTTGCCTAGAAATTTTGTATTGTGGTATTTGATGCCAAATCACTGTGCAGCATTTTATAAGATTACCTAAATATTTATGAACAAAGAATAAAAGTTATATATGCACAAACCCCATCTAATTTGTTTAAATAATTTTAGACACTAAAAAACTCAATTCTCCTATCAAGAATTCCTTCAGCAGACAAACATGCAGCAGTCTCTCAGTAGTGGGAGATGTTAAAAGGAGCTCCTGTAAGCTGCACTCCAGACAACTGCCACTCAAAACTATCTTGAGTCTTCTCACTAAGTCTCTCTTCCATTATGCTGAATTCAAAGGAAGTGTATTTACTCATTCATTTATTTCAAAGAGGACCAGGATACCAGTCCTAATATATTTGAGGGATAGTCGAATCATGGATGCAAAGGCTTGCTGCTGCTGCAGAGTAACAAAGAGAAATTCCTCCCAGCTTGAACTGAAACGGACATCAACAACGTAGGCTGCAGGAAGTTGTTATTTCTACTCAAAATTCTAAACAGCTGTTTTCAAGGCAGATTAAAAGATTTTTCAATGTTTGGATTCAACTCAAGAGCTTTATCTAATGCATACTTTGTATTTGAGTATTTGTTGAATTAGAAATTTAATAGAGCAGCTGAGTATTTTAAAATCTTTTGGAAGATGTGAAAAAGGGATGTGAACTCTAGCACACCCTGTAAAACATAAATTTCTTACCAAAAGAATATGTTATTCATGTGCTCTGTACATTAGGTCAATTATTACTCACTTTCTTTGGAGAACCACCAAGTGCCTCCACCCTTTATAACAGAGCACTCTAATCAACTGTAGTAAGAATAGCAGAATTATTTTAATACACACCGGTGGCTCAGGCCTGAGCTCAAGAAGGCTTGAACACTAAGAGACTAAGATGGATTTGCCATCATCTTTCCTTTTTAAGTGGGAAAGAAATTAATGTTTCCTTGTACACCTTTGTAAATAATTTCAATTGCACATAAATAGGGAAAAATTTATAAAAAGGGATGCTGTAAATTTGCCCTCCAATTTAAACACTTCTGTTATTTAATGAGAAATTCCATAAACAATCTGATACCAAAACTTTTTCCACAGCACGTCTTTCATTTCCGCTAACCCAATTTAACCTCTCATCTTCCTTGCACTCAGCAGCTGTACAAAACTCTTTTTTTGTACTGACATCAGCAAGTGACTGAAGTGCTAGTGCTAGATTTAAAATGCCTTCTAAAGCCATGAGTTTTTGTATTGAATTTGGAACCAAGTTTGATACAACTTGTACTGTTAGTTTAATATAGTATCACCTTTCATGGAGCCATATCTTGTTGGGTTCCTGCTGGGACCTGAGAACTGAAATAGCACAAGGTTTAATGCATGGCACTTCATTTTGTCCAGCCTGGCTCAGGCCAAGAGAAGCATTTCAAATTATTTAGATAACCACACAGATTAAATACCCAGCAAGATAGCTTGCTAAGTCATTCATCATTTGCCATTCCTGGCCTGTGCTTGTGTCTAGCAATGTTTTTACTAGAAGAACCATTCAGATGAATGGAATGCACATCTCCACTAGGTCTCCCCTGCCCAAGCAGCAGTCTAAATAACTCAACCTGCCTCCAGTGTTCTTTTCCCAAGATATGTGAAAACTGTCTGGCTAGGTCCTCTCTGTCATTATCTTCTTGCCTATCTTCCCTTCTCATCTGTTTCTCTTGCTTATGTTTTATGATCCCCTATAACTCTAGAAAATTTCAGTGTATTAAAACATTACCCTCTCCATACTTCAATTCCTCAAAAAGTTCACAAATCATCCTCTTACTACTCTAACTCCTCAACTCAAGAATCAAGTTGCTGGAATTAGTTCACACCTTGTGGTGTAATTCAATTCCAGACAAAGTATCTGCATCATTAAGCTATATCTTATAGGTTATTGGAGCTGAAGTAACTGAATATCAACCTCTTTTTTCACTGAAGATCTTTTGGCCTTTGAAGCTTGTGGCTTGGAAGTAATTTTTGACAATGTGGCTCCTTCTGAAGCCTGTATTAATCCAACTGTAAAGCTGCCCTACTTGCATTTTATGAATCTCTCCAAGTTACCACCCATACTGTCCCACTAGGACATGGAGATTCTCATAAAGGCTTTCCTCATATCCCAGCAGGACAATTATACTTCATTGCTTTCTGGTTTTACTATTACCTCTTATAAACATTTCAAATCCAAGCAGTGTTCTGTCACTGTACTGCTGAAATGAGCTAAGACATCTGGACAATCCAGCCAAGGGACCAGTCCCATGGCCCTTGAAGAAACAGTTCAAGGTGTGTCTCACTTTAAGAGCCACCTTAATTGCACTTTGAAGAAAGTGCACAGCATGCTCTTTCCACTGCATGGTTACCACTTTTTTCTTGCTGTAGTTCTCAGAAACATAAACAAACAGGAGCTATTGAGGTCCTAAAATCTCCCATCACTGAGGGACCCAGCTGATTCCTAAATCAGGTGAAATTACCAAGTACCTAATAGGTCTCCCCACCTTTTGGATTAAGTGACAAGCAGGTAACTACAATTAATGTCAAGTGCAAACAGGAAAACTCCTCCTGACAGTGTGTCTGTTGTTATTAGCATTACTCGGATTTAAAGCCATTCCCTATTCCCCATGAACCACTGTAGTTTTGTCAGCTTATTCTTTATTTTTAAACTAACTGTTCCATTTTTAAAATTTTATTAGGTAAGTACATTAGAAATCATGAGCATAACATGTTCTTGCATTTCACAGCACTCAATCAATCACTGCCACAGGACACTCGGGATAAGAAAACACACGAATAAGAAAAAATGCAGAAAATCTGGAATTCTGAACACTTTGACAATGTTAGCCCTGGATCTTCATTAAATAGCTAATAGGTCTGAAAGGTACAGCTGGAGGTGTTACAAATGACAGACTAACACATATTTTAGCACATTGTCCAGGAGTGACTGGACACAGTCCTGGGCAATCTGCTCCAACTGATCCTGCTGAGCAGGGGAGTTGGACTAGGTGATCTCAAGAGGCCCCTTCCACCCTAAGCAATTCTGTAAACTGAAATACTGTTAGAAATTACCCCCTCTCTCTCTAATTCTTACAGTTCTATTTTTAAAATCATGTAAATGCATTATTTGATAGGTAGGAGTTACCCCACTAACCAGCAGATAGGCATTTTGGTGTGCTGTCTGTTTTTGCTGAAGATAAACTGATTTTTTCAATAGATTATCAATCAATTATCTATCAATAGATTCAATGAAGCAATTGTAAGTAATGGGACTGAGATAAAAGGACCTAGAGCAAAAACTGAGGGCTTAATCTTGAAAGAAAAGAGCACTATGAAGTTCTTGTGTATTCAGAAAAGGAAAATGCTAAGTCTAGTAAAATATCACTGAACTTATGACCACGACTGCAATGCCAGCAAGGATGCCTCTGGCTTTGTGCCATGCTGTGAGAAGTGGGGCAGGATGAAAGCATCAGCCACCACTTCCCCAAGGAGGCAACAACTGTGAGCATACAGGTTTCTCCTCAGCTCCTGCTTCCCTATGACTGTCAGCACTTCTGTGTCAGAAGCAAAAGCCCTAGAGGATCACAGAAGACCATTCATTCCAAGGAGTAAAGAGCAAATGGGGACAGTACTGAACACCTGGCAATCACTGGGTAAACTTTGCAAAAAACATAAACATTGAGGACAGGATCATTATAAAACATGACTAAGATCACTTGGTAAGCCAGGCTTACTTGAGTTAAATACTTTTTAAAAATTGAGTCACACATTAAGTCAAACATTCAGGGACAAGTAAAACCGTGCAGAGACCACTCTTTCAAAATGGGAGGCTTATGGGAGACCTATAATCTGAATTACACCACCACGGAAAGAAATGAAGGCTATGGCTCAGCAGACTCAGTTCCATTAAGAGACCTGTGCTAGTTTAGCTTGGGTAATGCCTGCAACAGATAGAAAGTAAATGTGTAAGGTCACAATCAAAAGTCTGGTGCTTAAAAGGGTTTGCATCTCTTAAAATATAAACCCATGCATATATATGTGTAAACACACATGCACTTTTAATAACTTTCATGCTTTTCAAAATTACTTATCCCTAGCCTTTGCACACCTTCCTACAGGGAAGGGAAATACTGAATCTTGGTTTCTTTATCTAGTGAAATCCCAACTTTTTCCAAAAGAAGTTTCTTCTGGATAAAGAGTGCAAAGCCAAGCTATGTTTTACAGCATAGCAGAATTTGGAGAGTGATATTTCTCTCAGGGCTCCTTTCTTTTCAGACCTTATTTAGGCCTCTTTTCTTTTCCTACAGCATTTCTCTAAAGTGCCAAACTGTATAAGCTATCACAAAAAAAATATATAAAAACTACTCAGTCATTATTCATGAATCTCTTAAGGGCAACTGGAAGTGAGAATGTGCCTGTCCTTACAGCTGCTCTTAGGTAGTTGTTTCCCACAATTTTTTGCAGCTTTTATGCCGATACAGGGTAGATCTCTTTCTAAATCTAACAGTTTACTTTAGAAAAGTTTTATTTTTACAGAGATTTCAACAGCTCTGTTATAAATACGTAGCAAAAAACTTACATGTGTCAAAACAGTTACACTGACCACTTTGAGCACCTCTGTTTAAGATGCATTTTCATTAGCATTTTGCAGCTGACCTATATAAATGAATTGTTTTACTTGGAAATGCCTTCATCAGTTATCCTTTCATTAGGTTAGATCTATGTTTCAAAAGAGGTTTCTTTGTTAGAACTGACCATCAATAAAGTTTTAGATCACTTGTAAAAACAAAGAAAAAAAAGTAAGTCCCCAACTCAACTGAGGCATCATGCATACTGATACTTGTTTCTGTGGCAACTCTTAACAAAAATCCTCAGCTTACCAGCCCAATCAGGAAAAAAGCTATGAATGGGTGATTCACAGGGAAAACATTTATTTTCATTATAACAAATGAGAGGATTTCAGGTAGCAGTGCTTTCTTATATCAAAACATATTGTAGCCCAGAGAAGGAGTAATTTTCTCCATAAACAGCTAAATAGGCATTGTTAGGTAAGTTCTCAGCTGCATTTACTAATTCCCTATATGATGTCCAACTTCAGAAGTCACCATTTCAAAGGCATCTTTTCTTTGGAAAGTTCCATGAGAAATCAGTTATGCCCAGCTATTGTATTTTTTGCAAGTTTTGGCTGAAATTAGGAAAATGGTACAATGGTACTGAGAGGGGAAGACCAGCCTAAGATACACATTCTGAATGCCTCAAATATAACACCACGCTGCAATGACAACCAACATCAATAAAAGCTGATTCAATCTTTCAGCACACACACACACAAAAAATTAACTCTCGTGATACAACACATGAGAGGGATTCTTTCCAATTCTCCCTGGAACACTGTGGAGCACAGATCTGGCAGTGCAGGCCATTCAGGGAAGCTGCAGCCTTCAACTGTCTGCACTGTGTATACAGAAGTTGTACCTGTATGATCTGCATGTAACATCCCATAATCAAACACAGATATCTCTCTGTGTTGGTAACTTCTGCAAAGTCTCTCCTCCACAGGCCTCCACTCTTCATTTCTCAAGACACCACAGGGCAGACCACAAGGCAAGAGCCACATGCAGGCAAAGCCAGTGCAAGGTCCAGCCTGGCTGCAGTGAGAGCTGAACCCAATCTCTTGCACAGCAAACAGGAGGCAGAGGCTGCCAGCACAGCTGCAGGTAGGAGTCAAGTTCTACAACAAAGCTGTGTGCAGTACCAGAAGAATGATCTAGTGAGTCTCCTGTGAGTCCTTTCCATGTCCTACATACAAGAACCAAATCTTAACAGATTCGAACAATGCAGCTATTTCATTCAAATGTTTTAATGATAATATATACTAAATACAGACTCCACAATTTGTGATTAAATTTGTATGCATCTCCACTGCTGCGACTAAAATCAAAACAGAGCAAAATCCAAACAATACTTTACTGCACATCTAAAGGTCAGTGTCCTCAGCAGCCAATCAAGAAGGCATGGAAATCTAACAAGGTCTGCCAAATAGCTGAATGAAAACTTTAGATTTGTTTAACTGAAATCAAAACTCAATTTGGAACAAAATGCAAATGTTCAGCTTCATGTACAAGAGTTGGAGCCTTCACATCTCACAAGAGACCTAAGCCATATGTACTTAATCATTTATGGATCTTGATTTAGCTTATAAGTATATATCTGAAGAAACATTTTAAAACTTGCATTATGATATTTTAAGACACACAAAGCATAGAGCAAACAACACAGGACCAGTCATGGGATGCACATGCAAGGACCAGAACAATGGATAAAAGCCTTCCTATACACAAGACCCCTAAAAATGCTTTTTGGCATCCAATAACAGACTGAGCTGAGTCTTGAGTTCTGATCCAGAGACCTATTGATTATATTGCTAAGTATTGCAAACCACCTAAATGACACACAATTACTCTGTAGAGGCTGACTTCTCCACCATAAAACTGCAGATTCAATTTTAAAAATTAAAAAACTCATCCAGCTATCTCAACTTATTTTATAGAAAAGATAATCCAAAGGAAATTTTATTCTAAAAGTGAAAGGCATCAAGGGTGACATCCTATACTGAAATTATTTTAAAGTCAATAAAACATCACTCTGTGACCAAATATATTGATCTTCGGTCTGAAGCCATTTTTCATAACTTTTCAGGGGGATACAAATGTATGCAAGAGTCCTTTTTGCAGGCCCTCAAGTTTAGCCATCCTTCAGTTTGCTGCTATAACATTGTACATACATTCATGTTACAGGGCTGCAGAAATTACATGTCTATGTCAACAGATGTGTTTCTTGGAAGAAAGCAACAGAAATCAAGTTTATTCAAATGTTTGCCAGCTACCATATGCTGCAATACTACTTTAAATGCAACATAAGGCTTTGGGAACATACTTTTACTGCTATCTACACTTTGTTATTTACTTTCCATTTAGACTAAATACCAGAGACGGGGCACACTAAGGGGTGCAGTGTCCTCTTTGTAAAAACATTCTACCCGTTGTAGTATTTAGAAAGAAAAAAAATATACAGAGCCCTACATTACTCTTGACCACTTTCAGCGGCTACACTTTCATAGGGAGGCTCTAGGAAAGATATTTTTACATATGGCATTAATTCTGGGAACTTTTAATAATGGCCAAATATAATTAAAAATTATGCAAAAATTCCTGCCATGAAGAGAGCAGTACAGAAACGAGTCTGTTTGAAGAAAAAGCAATCGTTTGCTCATATTCTGAGTCCATAAAAAAACAAAACACACGTGGTACATTTTTAATATTTGAACTACATCAGGCCCAATTCTGCTCCTATGTGAAGCGAGTGGCAAAACTCCAGAATGGAGCAGGATAGAGCCCCTGATGTTGTCACAAGCACTCAAATAAACAAACAGGGCTGTAACACATTCTAAGCTTCACTGTGTTCCTCTAAATGAATCCAGACAGAAAAAGAAAAGCACATTTCATTGCATTTCTGCAATACAAGGATAGCAACAATGTATAACCTTCTATTACATAGAACGCACCCTCTTAAAAGTATTATCACCCAAATATCTAAAAGAAACAATTTCAAAGAGTCAAGAAAGCATTTGTGCACAAATTTGTAGATAGCTCTACCAAATTTGATAGGGTTCTTTGATCTTCCTGAGCTCCTAACATCAATTTTTCCTCTGGACTTTCATAAAGTGCAGGATACAAGGATATTTTCACATGACACAAACGTAGGCATCTCCCACAGCCAGCTAAATCCCCTAGGCTTTTTTACAGACAATAGAAAGAGCTGTCGATGTTCTAAATCATTCTCAAGGGAACATAAGCTAAGTCTCTGCCCTCAGTCTCTTCAGCAATTCTAAAAGAAACTGCAGAATCTGTAATTCACTCAAGTTATTCAGCATTAACAGTAAAATGGCATAAAGATGGCATCCAGCTTTTAACCAGTGGGAGGAATTTTGCTTTGACCACATCTTCATTTTCTGCTACCTGTGATTTCATTAATAATATGACTACTGATAAACTAAAAGCTGAGTGCATCTCTCAGATCTTAACTAACTCTGAAAGCCTGGGAGCCAAAATCCAGCAAGGCCCTTAAGCACTTGCATAATTCTAGACATATTGACATCTTGGGTTTGAATTCAAAGGCGGGTCAAAGCCCATCACTGGACCACTGCCAGAGAACTCAGCACCTTCCTAAAAGAAGTCCCTGAAGCTCAATTTTTAACTGAGACAATATCTGTGAAACATTTTCCTTCCTGGGCTATGTGTTTTAAATGTGTCTTAAATGGCTGTAGGAAGCATTGCCAACTCCACTACACTTCTACTGTTGAGTTTATGTCAAGCTCACCTTTTTGAACACTATTCCACAAAAAAGCTGTGTTTTATGACACAGCTGCACATACTTGACAGTATGTCCAGGCAGCTTCTCCTGCTCTGGAAAGGAGCCAAACACCACACACAGCAGCTCAGGAGTTAATGATACATGTTCCACTTGCAGCAGATAAAGTTATTGATCCAGCTCTGGTGAAGTCTGTCTCACCAGTGATACTGCATACAATCCCAGGACATGAAGAGGAACTCCGCTGATAAAAGTGAATCTCAAAATTCCTTCCACTCATGTTTATAGTGCTTTACCCTAAGATTAACACTTCTAAGACAAAAAGTGATATGTGTGCCAAAAACTGTCCCATGCCAGCTGCTACCCTCTCAAAGAATGATTGAAAAAATACATGGAAATACTCATGCCACAAATTTAATGGAGTTTGCTGCACTGTGAAAGTAGTGGCTCTTTGACCAGATAAAGCCCTTGACCTACACAGAAGTCTTGCAGATCTTCATTAACAATCACATGGTCGACATTTACTGAGGTAATGTATGGAAAAATTACTTAAAACAGTAGACACAGAACTACACAACTTATCTCTGTATCTAAGAAACTGGATCTAATTTTGTTCCAACCACCTGCAACATTTTAAGTGCTCTCCCTATCGGATTATTAGAATAACCCCACGTGTTTGGTTGCCTTGACACTGTTTTATTCAGGTCAGTTCTAAGTTATGACATATGCAGCAAAGGCTGGAATATTCTTTGGTGTGTGACATATATGCCACAAACACTCTTTAACTGTTACTGTTAGTTGATGCTGGTAGAGAAAAGCACTGGGTGATATACAGCAGTAAATTACTTCCATAACTGTTAGTTTGTGGGATGGCATAACCTAGAAGTCAAACCACAGCCAAACAGATGGAGAATGTGTATGCCACAAAACTGTATCACTCCACATTACGTTTATATCCAGAAATGGTGTTTTCAAAACAATCTGCTTCTCCTGCTTCTGCCAGAAATGGCATCGTTTAAGACACTATTTCTCTTGAGTATTTTCCTTCCCCACCCCCCCTCCATGCCCAGAGATGCTTTGGTTTTGTTGTTTTGTTTCCTCCCCTCTTTCTTTTCTTTCTAATAAACACACAGTTTTACTCTACAAGGCATGAATCTTGTCAATTTACTGGCTAACATCCATCCACATGTACATCAGAAGCCCACCAGGGAGTGTCAAATCCACAGAACTTTCCAAAGCTAGATTCAAAATATGGACCTCTTACTTAGCTGACAGCTGTGTAAAATCATATGCAGCCAGACAACTCCCCAGTGACCACACAGGTGCATGTGCTGAACAAGGCAAGTTATTCTAAGACCAAGATTAGTTTATACTTGAAAAGTTATCTTCAGAAAAAGTTTTTCTCATGGCATAATGTGATTCTGAGACCAAAAACCACCACACCCTTTTTAGAGGAGGGGAACATATTAGCTCAGCTAGGTAGAGAGGCTGCAGGAAATCTGTGAAAGCAGCCAAATTTCAGAGGTTTTCTGGGAAGATATGATAATCATTTGGCCTCAATACAGCAAGCCAGCATTAATCAGGAATACTGCAGCTCATTAATGTCTATTTTCTCTTTTATTGATAACTATAAAATCAAACACATGTTTTAAGTAAAAAACTGCCTATGGACAAGGCATGTAAGTTACACATTTCCACCTCAATTATGCTCAATAGCATGCATGTAATTTCAGGACAGCTTGACTTGCTCAAATGGCTCTGTGCCACCAGTTTCTCACTCCACCCACCAGCAGGAAGGAGCCCTGAGGGACAGGGCTGGAGCTGTTACCAGGATTCAGCCTAGAAACTTGCCCTAATGATGTGGAATCAAACTGGTCTCAGATCAGGCAACACAGAAGTAGCACTGAACAATCTTCTGAACTTACATTTTACAACTCCTCACCAGACTGAGGGCTCAAAAACTTTACCCATGAAGAACAAGCAGTAATTGCGTGAAATTCCAAGTCTTTGCAGGAATATTCCATGCATTCTCACCTATAAGCATTTATTCTCTTCAAATTTAGGAACTTTAACCTAATTGCCCATTCCTCTTACTTCTCTCCAGCAGAGATCCCATGATTCACAACTGAGCTACTTTTCTATCTCTGGGAAAAACTCACCATTGGTTTGAACTACTTTTATAACATTGAGTGGACAACTGGCAAGATTTCACACAGTGGCAACACAGCAATTTTATTCACTGTAGGGAGTGCAGGAAATACCTGCTTCATCCTACCATCTGTTTCAACAGAGAAAAAAAAAGTCTTTGGTCCCCTCAGAGTTGTTCTGCATCACCCACCTGTGCTGCCCACATAAAAAAGCCAACTGTTACTGCTCCAGGTGCAGCACTGAGAGCAGAGATCATCTGACACACTCAAGGACAGAAATTTCAGGCGCTAAGCCATCCTCTACATGGAAGCCCAAAATCAGATTATTAATGTCTATCCTGAGCCAGGTTCACAGATATGTAACACAACTTATTCTATGAATAGAATGTATGAATTTCCAACTACACAAACCAATTGCTCTGACAAATGAAAATATTTTATTAGTATTTTTATAAAACTCAACAGCATTATATCTAAACATTGTCCACTATACTGCTCACAAATGAAAGATTAAATTGGTTTAATAACCCTGAATACATCCACATACCATATAAGGGAGTTGGTATCATTGTGTTTTCATTTGAAGCTTATCACTATGGATATGCAACTAAAAAGCTGAATTGAAAACAATAAATCTGTACAAAATGGAAAAAAGCATTTAATAAACTCTGCAAAAGTAAACATAAAAAAGACAGAGGCAAGATGCTACTTATCCCATATATCAGATTAAAAGACCATTTCTGATGACTTGGAAACTAAAGTTTGAGTAAAAGCACACAAAAATTTTCATTTGCCACCTCTCCCACTGGAGTGTTTTCATCACAAAAAAGTTAACAGTTCCATCTGTGCTTCATCCTGGCCTCTATCCTTATGAAGTTCACATACTTCCGAAAATGCTACTTAAAATTTATTTTCTGTCTTGAGACCAACAGAAACACACACAACCAATTCAGCTATAGAATACAACAGGTAATGGCCCAACAACCCTACTGTCAGAGGTGTTGGAACATAATTATTCCCGCTGATTTAGGGTACATACCTCTCTCACACTGGGGTCCAGTAAAGCCATATGTACACGCACATCGGTTCGGAGCCACACATCTCCCTCCATTTAGACATCCATTTTCACAGACAGCTGTGAAGGGAAGGCAAGAGGAATCTTTATTGAGCTGCTTTCAGAAAGACACGAAGGGATGTATTTGGCCAACTTAGGTAAACTGGTAAAAATGGTAAACATAACAGGATACCAAACTCTTTTCCTAGAATCTACTTTATGACCTTTTACAACTTCCTGGCCTCATTAGTAGCATGAGCTCATCTTTTCAAGGGAGCATAACACAAATACAGGAACAAACACAGCTTTTCTGACCTCTCAGAGCCTCTCTTTGGGATGGCTGGACAATCCCATAACTTCAAAATAAATATCTCTTTCAAACTTGTAACAAATAAATACTGATAGAGATTACAGAGATAGATGATGCAGAGGAATATTTCATTGCTAAATCCTCAAATGTATTTGTTCCTCCTGTAATAATTCATTATTAAAAGGCTGTTTGCAGGAGTTAAATAAATAATGCTATTAACTAGGATAGCAAAATTTAATCAATATCTATTCCATGCTAATTTAAGATACTCTTCCTCTGCATCATGTTGTCACTAGCTTCAGAACTCATTTTTTAAATAATAAACTCCAAAAGCAATTCCTCTCAGAAATAATCAGAAAATACAATATGCACATGAAAAAGGAGGTTTTAAATACAATTTGATGTTCATTGAGTAATGTTATTCTTTGTTCCGTTTCACATTCACTTCAGTAGAAAGAAGATTTCCATTTATCCTCTTTTATCCACTTGATATTTCACAGTGAAGGCAGAAATACAATTCTTAATCCTTTCACCATGTGATCCTCCTCCAGATTATTAGGGTAAATTCCTGGTCCCACTGAAGTTCATGTAAAGTGTGCCATTGATTTTGACAGAGCCCAAAAGGTTTTCATTAAATGAGTTAAACACATTTTCTGTGTCAGACCAATATTTCACTAGATAGCAACGTGACAGCCTTGGTTAAAAGCAGTGTCTACATCCTTATTTGAGTTACTTCACAGCATTCCAGCCAAGAAGAACAAGAGAGCACCAGAGTCCGTTTGGGAGAGATTTCAAGCAGCAGATCCAGGAATGCTTTTGGCTAAGGACTGATTGAGGAAATAAAAAAATCTGTCTATCAACTCTAATAAGACAACATCAAAATTTCTAAAGCATACTAGCTAAGTCTGATGTAAACACTGAAATGAAAACAAGACTTTGTATTAAAAATCCTAATTTTATCTACAAAATGAAAACTGAATCCCATGTAAAATTTAGATATATGACCCACTGCTCTAGTGGGTGAGCCGTCCTGGAGGTCAATGGGAATTATAGCAGTGTGAGAACTACAGGATCAAGTTATATCCAGTTGTTATAAACTCACATGATGTTTATTTTAATAGTCTTGATCAGTAAGAATTCACTCAGCATTACAAAGTCATGTGTTTTTCTGTAAAATTTCACTATACCTGATCAAAAATAAGCTCAACAGCAGCTGAAATTTAGTGCTAAAGAGTGTCCAGTGCACACATCACAGAATCCCTTAGCAGTATCTGCATTCCCAGAAGTGTACTTACGCTGTCCACAGTGTGTTCCTGTATATCCCTTCTGACACAGGCAATGGTCATCACTGCAGCTGCCTCCGTTCATGCACCGGATGTTACAGTGTTGGACTTGAAAGGAAAAAAAGATTTTCCTCAGTTAAATCAAACCAATCAGAAACACTTTACTCTTTGCTAAAGGACTTTACTTTCTTTGGGGATTGATTCTGTGAACCAGAAAGCATTGGAAGTCAAGAATGCACATTTTAGGACAGATACTTAAACTGGCAAAACTACAGAACACAATATAGATTTACAGTTCCTAAGGAATATAGGACATGGTGCAAGAATCGGATGCACCCTCTCATTCAAATGAAGTCAAAGGCATTTCACATGAGCATAAATCCGCAACATTTTTTTACTAGTTTGCAATTATGAGAAAAAGCCTTCAATAAGGGAAAAGGCCTAAACTTCTGGCAGACAGCACCATTAAAAAGGGAGTCTTATCATCTGGGAAGTGGGGGAGGAAAGTATTAAAGGGAAGCATATGAGGGAGCTCCTGAATACAGCCCTGTTCTGCCAACACATGCAACACCAGAAGCTGACCTGGCCAAGCAGGACTTCTTGCATAAAAAGGAGAAACAACAGAGTGATTTCTTTCTGCATGCCAACTGTGGGCTCACCCCACCAGTAGAGCTGCTGTGCTTGGGAA
Organism: Sturnus vulgaris; assembly: GCF_052056855.1. Classification (NCBI taxonomy): domain Eukaryota; kingdom Metazoa; phylum Chordata; class Aves; order Passeriformes; family Sturnidae; genus Sturnus; species Sturnus vulgaris. The sequence goes on from NC_142255.1 coordinate 10,284,799, forward strand.
GCTGCAGAGCTCACAGACAGCACTTCCCCAGAGCCAACAACCTCCCCCTCCCAAGGGCAGAGGCAGGGGAGCAGCAGCACACACTCCTCAGCTGCAGCCCCACCACTTATAATGGCTAACAGGCAGCTTAAGCCCCATGCCAGTAAAACATAACGTCTCTGATGCATTTTTCTAGTAATAAGGGCAAAGATATTTCTTAACTAGACGTTGGGAGCAACTAAAAGTATGTCAGGCTCTTCATCAGGCATAGAGAAGTGGGCAGATTTCCCAACAAAGCGAAGTCCTTACAGGTCCTGCTGTCCAACACAGCTGTGAACTGGGGCCTGCACTCCAGTAAGCAGCTAGGAAATGGTTTTCCTCTTAACAGGAACCACATGAAAGGCTCCTCCCCAGATAGAATTACAGTCTGATCAGCATTTCAGGAGATTGTGATGGAGCACTGGATACCTACACCATGCTGTCTGAAATGCTCAGGACTGAAAAATGGAAATTGCATGTTCCATCAGAGCCTGCAGCTAACAGGTGCCATGCCAAACACTGAATTTATCATCTCACACAAAACCCTTAGGCATCATTTGGCTTTTAACAATTCAGAAGTATGTGAATAGATTTTTTTTAAAAATTACAAGTAGAAATAATAATTTTAACGGTATTGCCTTCTGTAGCAATATGAATCCACAAAACAGAAGTAAAACATACAACTGGAGAAAGAATTTAAAGCAATCTAGCATTTAAAACACTACTAACCTTAATTCTTTCGTTATAAAAGCAAAAATCATGTATTACATTTTTTATGTGTCTAATAGTTATTATGCATCTTTGTTCCGCTCTGGAGGTACTTCAGTACTTCAAGCAACAAAAATGTACTAACATTCCTTAATAAAAAGTAAAATTGTCTGCAAATACAGAGTGAATATCTGGTGAAGATTTCTGGACAATGTCCTAAGTAGGTCAGAAAAAGGTGTATAGTTACTTTAAAATGTGTAGTTCAATTCAGCTTTATACAATCTTAGAAAAACAGAGGGGATTACAAAAAGCATAGGAAATGATATCATCTGTCAAGCAGGGAAGGAACTTAAAAACCACAAACTGATTTCAATTAGAGCAAGCTATGCCAAGAGCTAATTTCCATTCCCACATGAAGACCAAAGCCATTTAAGTAGTTTGAACTACATTTGAGATAAAAAGGTTAACAGTAGCTTAAATTATGATTTTCATATTATCTGTTGATGTATAAATAAAGTATATTTCCTCATTATGGGATACACACAAATTTTTCATAACTTGTCTTACTGCTTCTTAATATAACTTTTCCAAGGTAAAATACTTCTTCCTCCTCTTAAAACTAAAATAATTATGGGAGACTGCTGTGACACCCAGTCATCCTTGCTAAAATGAGCCATTTAAATCTGTGAGCTTCCTCGCCTAGGCAGGAGGATCACTGACATACAGTCAATAAACTAATTACTTATTTTCTGCCCTCTTTTGTGGGAATGTTGAAAAGAGTACTTCCAAAATCATACAGACTATTCTGTAATATTATCCTTCCAAAAGTTTACAGAAACACATTCAAAGGCTGTCTGGAGTTCGGATGATGATTTTCAAAATGCATTTTTGAAAACTAGCATATTAATGCAGGTCCAGGTTCTCTTTTCTCGGCTATATCAACAATTCCATTAATGTCAATGGAGATATTCCGGTAAATGAAACAACCTGTTCCAAGATATCACACTGACAGAGATTCAAAGAAAAAGCACAGGAATTACCATAAGGCTGGTAAATTAATGCATATAGCTTTGCCTTATCTTGGCATGCACAGGAAATGCTAACACTAATAAATGGTTGCTTTTAATCAATTACCATTCTTTTTCACATGCAATTTGTAAACAGTCTGCACTGGAAATGTCTGAAGTCAAAACAGGAATAACTGCAGGAACACAACTTTACAAACCTGCAAAAGAGCCAGCAAGACCATACATATCCACACAGGCTTTGCGTGTGGGCGATAGTCGTGTTTTTTATCAAAGTGCTGCCCTCTTAAGCATAACAGCCCCTGACTTTTTAAATAAATATCCAGCAAAACTGAGTAGAGACCTCATCACACTCACAGCACTACCACAGCCGCTCATGAAAAGTGCCGGAGCTCACCAAGCAGACGAAAGGTAGCACACGTGCTGTGTGCTCCGCGATCCCAACCTAAGGAACGCGAGGTGCGAGGGTCCGCAGTGCTCGGGTGGGAAGGCAGCGGAGCCGCCGGGCCAGCCCCTCACTGAGGGCAGCCACGGCCCGCGGGCACCGCGGCACGGCCCGGCTCTGCTCCGTGCCAGCCACTGCCGAGGAAACGCTCACATGTGGCCCCGGCCGTGCATGACGCAGGGCTTTGCCTGCCAGGAGCTGTAAACAAGGAATGACGGCCTCATCACATCCCAGATGCTCAGCGTGCTTTCTCTGTCGAGTGACTGACTCGGGAGACAGATGGCAGCGAGCGCCAAGGCAGGACACGAGCCTGCTGCCCCACAGCCCTGCACAAGGCACAGACAAAATCAACAGTACCCTCAAAAACTCTGGGGACATTCAAAATCCATGACCTCACACCACCTCTCATAGCAGAAGAATAGGAGGCAAAGGGCTGAGCCCCAGGTTTTACTGCCATTGAGAAGACACCTGCCATAGCACCCGAGGAGCGGGGTCCCAGGGCACACAGCCAAGGCCCGGGCTCAGCCCCACACCCCGGCAGTGTCTGCGGGAAGTCTCTGAGGAGGAGCTCGGTGCTCGGCTGTGCCTCCGATGCTGCTGGCAGGGCAGTGGAGCAGGTCCTGCTCTGGACACGGACACTTGTCTGCACACCCCGAGCACCCACCACGGCCACCTCTGTCACAGCTCCTTTCCTTCAGGGACAGCCCCATCAGCAAATGCCTTCCCTGTTTCAGCCAGCCAAAACCATTCTGACTACAGAATGGCTCAGCTCAGAAACAGAACCGACCCATAACCGTGGGGGCAGCCTGACTCCTTGTTTGCCCCTCGCTCCTACAGGGGCAGAGCAGCAGCTCTAACACGTAGCAGGATCACAGAGCAAGAATGCAGCACCAAAAAGGGCCAAGCTGCAGCACCGACAGACACGAGAGCAGCAGTGCAGCCACTGCCACCGCAGGGCTGGCAGAGTACAGAGCACAGGACATCCCTCACAGCACGCAGTGTTACACATCTCCATACAGTGCACCTGCAGCGTCAGGGCACCCTCACATCACCCACACCTGCAGTGACAGAGCACCCTCACATCACCCACACCTGCAGTGACAGGGAGGTCTCCACACTTAGCAATCTTATCTCCAAGCTTGCTGTAAGCACACCCAGAAATTCACTGATTACACAGAAATAACCACTACTCAGCCAGAAGTTTACTGATGTCACTAAAATCCCTGCTGAGAAAAACCACTGGTTGATCTTTTCAACCGCAAATCAGATTCCTAAAGCTGACTCTTAACCAGAAAAGTCCCAGCAACTGACCTGCATAAGAATCAAACTTGGAGGCTTTGCCTTGCTCTCGAATCCACATGCTTTCCAATCTGCATTTAAAATTTTATTTTTACAGACAACGAGAGTATAAGAGTCACTGTCAATTCAGTTTGTGCCTATAGATGTACCTGATAGAAAATCCACGTCCACCACTGATTCTTAAAGTAGTAAAGTCACAAATAGCTTAAAATATCCATATTCTGATATATGCATCTCATATATTAGAAGCTATAGATTTAATTCTGAGAAATCATGGCATTTTTTCTCATATTTGCTATTATTTTACATGTGGCAAACACATATTACTTACATTAGATTTTTAATTATTTAAATTAGATTTTTTCTTATTTTTAACACATATCATTAAAGTAAGGTTTAATGAACAGATATTCTGACAAAATATTAACTGTTACCAAAGGTAGTTGAGAGTAACATTTGATGTCAAACAGTATTTTTTATGTTTACTTTGTTTTCTAATTGTAGATCTAAGTCATTGTGGTCTATTGTGTAAATACATATTCGTGGGTTTTGTCTGCAGCAGAAATGATTTACATAAAGTATGTTCTGTAAGTAGTAATGATATGCTAAATCATAAAAAATATTATACAAGAGTGCACAGAAGAAGTGGAGTCTCTTCTCTGTACAACTTACTAGACACTTTTGCTTTTAGAATTGCTATGTTTTAATAAATAAAGGGGATGTAACCACATACACAAAATGTATCTTACATTACTGCGGAAATTGAACAAGATATAAAGCATATAGATTTTAAGCCAACTGCTAAGTCTATATATAAAGTGTTAATTCTTATACTGTATACAGAAAATCAACTCTTAAAAGCAGGCAAGCCTATGCAGCAATGTAAGGAAAATAATGTCAGCACTGATTAAAGCTTATGATTAGTAGAAAATTCATACTTAGGAGAAGTAATGGTCAACAAGCAAATTAGCTACGTCACAGAGGCTTTAGAAGCTGCTTGATTAAACACTGTAGTAAAGTCCTGCACCCATTTATCTGTGCTACTCCAATGTGCTAAAAACTATGGAGATCAATGGTAGAATATTTCAGAAAAAGAACCACAAGAAGAACTGAAAACTTTACCCTATTTTTCTTTTGAGTCTTGACTCATAAAAGACTTCAGTGGGGCCAAAGAAAAAAATTAGGGAAGGCCCACTTCCTGCCAAAGGTGCCAAAATATGTAATAGATCCAGAGGTACATCCCTTCTGTGCCCCAAAGGATACTTGGGAGAAGGTCACACCTTTCTTTACTGGCTTACAGGACTAAGGCATATGCACCTGGTAAGAGAGGAGCTGCAAACCCAGGCAGGGACACACCATCACACACATTTGTGCAGCCTTTTGCACCCTTCCCTCCCTCCAGTACTCTCTGGGAACTCCATGGCTCCACATCTTCCCCCAGCTGTCCTCTCCCTAACATACATCACAGGAGCATGAAATGGGTTGAACTACAAAGAACAATATTTACCATTTCAGTACATGCCATTCCATTCCATTCTGCAGTTGTTAATGTTTTTCCACTGTTATTGCATAAAAAGGATGCTAAAACCACAAACTGAAATCGTCAGTTATGTGGGAAAACTCTTATCAACCAGGAAAGCAAAAAAAAAAAGGCAAACTAAAAAATACAGAAGCAAAGCAGACCACACTCTGGGTCTAAAAGATATTTGGAACTAAAAGGATGACTACTTTGCATAATAATACAGACCTCAGCTGAATGCATCCCCCACTGGCTTCTGTTAATATGTTGTTCAGATAGTTACAGGCATTTGTGGGAACCAGTCTCCCCCAAAATTCTCTCCAGAAACTTCACATGTCAAAAAAAATCTAAATCTTCTACATTCTAAGAAACAAGAACCCCGTTCAAATGAGAATACAGAGTACTTTACAACTGGCATCTCAGATATGAATCCTACTGTACATCAAACACTCAGCCATTGAGTTCTCTGTTCATTGAATGAATTTAATTTTACTTATTTTTCCCTGGCTCTGGGGAACCTTCCTTGAAAACTTGAAATACCAACATTTCTATGAAAAGTTCTCTCTCTGAAAAGTTTCATTTTCAAAACATCTTTTTTTTTCTGATGAAAAGTTGTTCCGCTTAGAAATCTTAAGCAACTCTGTACCTCTAGTACCTATGGAAGTGTCACCTGTCAGCAGTATTAGATTCAGAAGAAACGTACTGAGCCTGGCAAGGAAATGCTCTAAAGCTTGTTGGCCTAGGCATTAACATACAGCATACATAGTGTCTGGTTTATAACCCTTGAAATCTGAAGAAAATTCCAAAGCATGTCAAGTTCAACCAATTGTCAAGAGTTGTCTCTCTATCATTACAACTTTTGTCATATACATGCTCATGTCTACCAGTGAACAGAGATAAGGTATTTTCCAGAAAGCAAGGAAGACTGGAGTTAGTGTTACAAAGTGGCAAATGAAAATAGCTTCCAATGAGACTAATTTTGGTTTGATTTTTGGTTTGATTTGGCAAAAAAAAAGTGTTTCCAATAGCCAGTCTCTGAGTCATTCTTCAGTTTCATCAGAGAAAGCTACACTTCCCTTCCTGTGGTAAGAGTACGTCTGGTGACTCAGAGGTTATTTGTCTTAAACACTGACCACTGAACTATTATACATACCTTAGTAGCTTCACAGACTCAAAAGAGCAATATCAGAGACACAGAAGAAATACTTACTTGATTTTGAACCACAGGAGGGGGCTATCTGACCATTTGGGCATGTGCACATGTTTGGTCTAGAGCAAAATCCATCCCCACAGGAATGTCTGCAGATTGCTATTAAGAAAACATAAATGCCTTTAAAATATGTCTCAAAAACCTCAAACGCATAAAAAAACACCTGACAGAAAATCCAGCACCATAACACAAATACCCACATACTCATTAAACCACATACAAGAGATCCCGAAATAATTCCTCCTGTTCATCTGCATCTTTATAGGGTCAGCTAAGACCTACACCTTCACCATCTGCTATGAAAAGGTCTGGGAACATGCCACAGGTCACACTAGATATGGGGAAATTTCCTTGGAAAAGTGAAATTGTTGTCCATTTTACCAGACTTTCTTGGAGGAAGGATGGCACTGAGGCAGCAACATAAATGCTTCCTTTATTTCTGCACCACACACACACAAGAGCAATAATTCCCATCTGACAGCACGCTGCTGCAGGATCTCTGGAGAGAGTCTTATCAGCCTTGGGCAAAGTGCCTTTAGGAATTATCTCTGGTACACTGTTCCACTACACATGAATATACATATAGCACTATGATGTATGCATATATTGATATCCCTACATACATATTTCAGGGATATGGTCCAAGGAAGCAGAGAAAATGCACTTGCTAGCCTATTGTCTCCTCCCTTCAACTTAAAATATTTAACATGTTCCACTCATTCCCGAGAGTTTACACACCCCCAGGAACCCTTTACCACAGACTTAAACAGAACATGTGGATGAGATTAATCTTTTGTTAAATACTGGTATCACATCACTGTGTTGTAGCCCACGAAACTTTGTATATTAGCTTAATATATTTTAAATGGTAAAGCCATCATATACAGCTGCTATTGAAAACATACAGAAACACATTTCAGTTCTGGTATACAATTAAAACCACCCTGGGACATAGAAGGACAAAGATAAACATCAGTCATAACACATAACTAGATTAACTTACGGACTATGCATTGGTTTCCACCAGGTAATGTTTTCCATCCAGGGCAGCAGTAGGGATTGTAACGTGATCCACACACATTTGGTCTGGAAAAAAAAAAAGGATAAGGATGAATTCTTATTTTTGCTCAGAAATATGTTTTAAAAGTAGAGGCATAAAATGGAAAAGGTAAATCACTGCAATATACATTTCAATCATTGAATTTAGAAGTGTTGTATGTTTTTAGCCTGTAGTTGTTGGGGTTTTTAGGTAACATACACTTTTATAAATCAAAGATTACATTACAAGCACAAAATCAAATCAGTAACATCTGAACAACAGAAATAGAATGGGGAAACCTTGTCTCACAACACTCCATATCTGAAGAAGTAACCATCCAGGTTTTTTGAGCAAAACTCACACTGAAATAAAAAATGAGGGATCCCATCCAGCATCATTAATAAGCACAAATTAAATCTAGTGCTCTTTGAGTGGTAATTTTTAATCTTCCTGTTGCTTTCTCTTCTTTATTCTAAAGCACTATTAGTGTTCCCTGTTTTGTCCATGAACAAAACTACGTATGTGTGCCTGAAACACGACAACAAGAACATCAGCCAAATAAATTAGTCAAAATATGTTACTTCTTCATTAGGAAAAATTACTTAGTACCAAAAATAATCAAGGGTGTGGGTGTATATAGTGATAGGATCCTGTGAAATGAGTATGAGGGGCCTACTGCCCTCCTTAAATGATTTTCAGGAATTTTTCATTCCAACCCATTCCTCTTATCCACATTTACTCTGTCAAATAACTTTATTACTAGAGTTTACAATGAAAGCTGTCAGGACATGACACTATCATGATTTTATTGATAAAAATAGAAAAGTTGAAATTATTCTATGTCCTTCATATAAAATGGATATTTTTAATCTATCTTGTCCTATTTATTTAATGCATCTATCCATGCAAATAAAGCTAGTAAGAATACTTTCAAAAATGGAAACATGTGCTTTCTTTTGTTTTAAGCTTAATAATCTTAGCAGAGGAAAATTTTGCAACCTCTATTAATATTGTGAGCATTACTCAAAAAATTAATGCAGCTAGAACCAGCTAGAAACTTCCTAGGAGTTGCTATATTAAAATATTGTATATAGATTAGAGACAGACTTAAATGTTTACTGTTTTAGGAAGGACTCTATTATTATTTTGTTCTCGGACCTTTAGAAACGTCTTCATTGCTAGTATTGCAATGCCTAAGTAAACAATAGTTACTTCATATGATAAGGCAACTTAAGACAAACAGTTTCAATATATATAAACATTTCCTTATGCATGTTTTCTAACTAACAAAAAATACATACTGTATTATTTAGGGATACGCATTACTAATGCAACTTCAAGTATTCTGATTACACCAATTTCAGTGACACCTATTCCTTCCAGCTACGGTCAGAAACTACTGAAGTCAAAGCAAGCACCACCATTACCTTCCACTGGTTCTGGATATCTCCAAAGCAGTAACAGAGGTGAATGTGAGCAACACAATTGGACTTGTTGCAGGGTCCTTTTCCCTTCCTGCAGCTAGTGTTACAGACTCAAAGTCTTATTCATTTAATGCCAATGTATTCAGTTTTAGTAATGTCAGCTACTTCCCTGCAGGGCTATAACCATGTAAGTTTCCTAGAGTTCCCTGTTCATCGATGCCAAATGTTGCTCCACAACCATCTGCCAAGTAAGACTGGCAAGCAGACAAGAGAGATTGCTTTTCACCTTCTCCAGTCAGAAGAAATAATGGAACTTATTAAGACAGATAGAACGGGTTTGTTGCTACCTGTTACAACCTACGGGCATAAACCACCCATTTCCGATTCCAGCTGGTGAGGATCCATAGAAGGCTGACCATAAAGTGATGTTTATGTGCTCTGTCAAATTTCAGTCTCAGCAAGTATGTGGCTTTGGGGACCATCTGGTCCACGTTAAGAGTCAGGAGCAGATTTCTGTGTCACAGAGAAACCTGGTTTTAAAAATCTTTTTCCAAAATGGGACTCCAGAAAACCTAGATGTGCCAGCAACCATGAAGTCAGAGACCCTGAGAGCCTTGAAGCTGTCCACAGGGTAAGCTAAGCCATACACCCAAGAGACTCCAACTCTGGTGCAGTGTGCTTAGCTTTGAAAAAAAAAGTCATCAAAATGTACTTCCATGGAATAGTTTGAGCCTGACAAGTGCATTTTCCAGTGGAACACTTTTTCTTCAGAAAGCTGCTGTCTAGCTTATAAAAGAAACCTATATTAAAGTCTGAATGCTGCTTCTTTGAGACAGAGGAAGTGTTCTTAAATCATGCATATTTGTAAAATGACATTGAAAATAATTAATTTTGAAGGTGAAATTCATTGATATTTATGAGGTGATCAAACACTATAGCAATAAATCCCCATAAATAAATAAAACATTCAAGGCAATAATAAATAATTTACCTCATGTAGAATCATGGAAATCATCAATCAAATTGTCAAGGCTCTATCACAGCACTTACTTTAAACACTTACCCACTTTGTGTTAAATAGAGCATATTTTCCTGCTGATATATAAACTATAATACTAAAGAAGTGTTTTATATTCTTATGAAACTGTTTTCCTGAACAGCACTAGAAACATAAAATCTGATTTGTAATGATAAAATAAGCAAAAACTTATCTAGACACTCTCAAACCACCTACAGCACCTTCCTTTCACTCCAAAGCCCAGAGAAGGAATAATCTCAGAAAAAAGCCGTTACCATTGCAATTAAAAAAAAAACCAAAAAAACCCCACCCATTAAACAAGTATTTCATTTTATTTTAGAGTCACTTAAACTTGTAAAGCATAAAAGGATTTCTGTAATGGTACAGTGCTGAGAGACAGAATGGCTGATGCACAGAGTCTCATCAAAGATGTCCAAAGTAAACAAGATATTATGTCTTTGATTAATGATATGCAAGTAGAAATTCAGTAGCAAAGTGAGTTGAATTATCAAAAGACATTAGACATGAGTCATCAACTAGGAAAATCTTGGAACAGCAGAGAGAAAAAGGTTCATCTGGAAACTGTGATAACTATCACTTGAGAGCGATAGGTTTGCATAGATATTGGCAGCACCTGCATGCACCAAACTAGAAGATATTCTTCCTCAGAAACAGCCACAGGGGCCCTACACCCCATTAGGAAGTGAAGCCGTGTGGGTCCTTTCGCAGCGGGTGGGGAATGAGCCGGGCAGAGCTGCAGCAGCGGCTCCTTGGGATGGACACGCGTGGTCCTGCCCCGGTCAGCGCGGGGATGCAGCACAGCCTCTCAAATCAGACAGCCTCTCCTGTCTCCATGGGCAATATCGATGGCACCCACGGAAAGGACCGACTGGGTCTGTCCCTCCTGTGCTTCCCGAACCCTGGCTCAGCAGGGATGTGTGGCTGCCCGGCTCCCCCGACTTGCAGCCATGACCCAGGCACTGCGGGTGGGTTGGCGGAGCGGGCACACAGAGGTAAAATAATGAGAAGCAAATCATGCTAAGCTTGGCAGAGTCTCCGTATCAGCTAAAACAAGGAAGCGAGGGTACGTGACAGCCAGAGGAGCGAGGGAGCCCTGTATGAAGCCGGCAGCAGCGAACACCCAGCCTGGGAATGGCAGGGACTCCTCCAGCACTGGGACCTCTCCAGGGTCCCGGTCGGAGCCCTGTGCTCCAGCCTGCCGGGGGGAGGGTTAATTCTCTACATCCCACTCTGCCCTGCCTGTGACCCCTCGAGGAAATTACAGCCCTCTCCGGAAGAAAGCATTGCCCATCTGCAACTCCCATGGGAGGAAGAGTTTCTGGCACTGCTGTGAGCGAGGCTTCAGGCAGAAATTTTGTCAGCAGCACTGCCATGCACCGGCCAACGCTGGCGTAATCCGCGCTGAATCAAACCCAAAGCACGGGTCTCAAATAAATCAGACAGAGACCAGACAGAGTGGGCAGAGATCAGCTGAGAGAGCAAGAGAAACAGCTGACCAGCAGTCAGAGAGCTGGGATGCACGGATACTGGGAAGGGTTTCTCATCGCTCCCCCAACTCGTTTTTCCTCTCTTAGGAAAACACACGGGGATTCTTCCTTTCAAGAAAACGTTTCATTAACAACTTCTATTAACTATTTGGCTGCAATATAGCATATGACCCAGTTTGCTGGCAGAAAATACAATTTAAAGCAATATCATCAACCAAGGGTTGTTCTTAGAGAAAGCTTTGCCTATTTTCCTTCTTATGTGGGTAACTCTGGTAGCTGCTAAAACTGTACCCAGAACTATTTGCTAATCATTTCCACATAAAATTGGAGTGATATTTCCATGCTTGCACTGGGGAGTTAAAAAGAATGACAAACTGCACCTGAAAAAATGGGAAGTTGGTCTTAAAAATGTGCTTGTTAAGGCTCCAGAATGTGATGATGAATAGCTTTTACTAGTAGGTTTCAAGAGGACACCAAATCAGATTTTGCTGTAGGCCAGCTTTATGTATCTACCTAAACTTCTCAGTGTTTCAGAATTAAATGCTAAATGCACAGACTGGCACAGCTCTGCCGACTCCACTGGAGTTTTACTCAGCTTTCCCACAGAATCAAGAATTTCCATTGCTAGATACAGTCCAAACTTTAGTGGACACAGCCATGAGCAACCTGATTTAAGTTTACCCTGCTCTGAGTGGGGGTTGGACCACATGGCCTTCCAAGATCCCTCCTCACTTAAATGCCAGAAGCCAAGTATGCATAAATTAGAGGTTGGTATCTCAAGCACCTCACTTAGCTGTGCTGTCACCTACCCTCTCCTCCAAGGAGCAGCAAGCAAAGCAGGACTGGGAAAGGAAGATCTGGTTCCTAGTGAGATGCAGCAGTAACAGCTACAGCACCTGACAGGCAGCAACCCTGACACAAGCCCCAAGGAAGAAGCCTGGTTGTGCTCTGAACTCACCACTTTCAACGAGTACACCCACAAACTCAAAAACTTAACTGTGCATTGGACAGAGCCAAAAACACAAGTCTGCATTTAGCATGCATAAGGCTCATTTCCAGGTACCTCAAATAGTTTAAACAGTGATTTCTTTTCTGTTGTTTAGCTAAATATTATAAAAATGGGATGATTTTATCAGTGTGCCCCTTTTGACCAATCAGTGAAGATCTCCTGAAGCTATTTATTTCAATCATATAAAAGGAAAACCTACGAAACTATGATAGACTCTGGAACAAACACAAAACTTAGCTTCTATTATACTATAAAGTATAAGCATGCACTTTTAAGCAAAATATATATTTTTACATTTAAAGGATACATCTGATGTACTCATTTTTACATTGCAATAAGCAAGCCTGTGCCATGTAGAGAGCCTAATATGATAACTATTTCTCACTCTGACAGTAAGGATACCGCTGTCCCAGAATCCTGGCTCCATTCAACTAAAAAAATAACACACTGAGCAGCTCCACGGGTCTCTTTGGCTCTGTCCTATGTGCAAGTCAAGAGTTCAAAATGACATGCAAGTTTCCTGCAGCAACACTGAACACTTTTCTAACCCTAACCTCCGTCACACTGTGACAGCCAAATACAGCAATCCAACAACAGCATTGACATTAAGAGAATTCTTCCGCACTTGCTCTGAAAATCCAACCCTGTCTTTTGCAGGGACACGCTCATCTAACCTGACAGCCAGGCATTGTTCTCATTCATAGCCTGGGACAGACGCATTTCTGGCATGTATTCCTTCATTGTTCCACTTGAGAATGGCAACGAGTCCAGTTCAAAACCCTACATCTACATAGCCACAAGAAACTATCTGCTGGGCCAGATAAGTGCAGCGGATAAACAGGAAGCATCCATCAGGTACTTTCTTAAAACACACACCAGAAAAAGCCAAACTAAAAAGAAACATTCAGAGGACAAGAAACCTTTACTATCTGGTAGCACTGAAAACATGCCATGGGAAATGGATGTAACTGTGGGCTAAGGCCATGGATGTCCAGATGTCTTAGCTGTCCAGATGTCACTTCCAAGAGGGGAACAGGGAGAGGTCATTTCACACCTCCAGGTCTACTCACCATGTACCCACTAACACTATTCTTCCCTTTGTCTCTCTCCTTGCTGGGACAGTGACTCCACATTTTCAAAAGGCCAGTTACCTGCACATCTGTCATAAGGAAACAGGAAAACCTTGAAGATACAGATTCCACTGTTTTAGTTCAACTGGTCTCTAGCAGACACTGGTTATCTACTCTGTACATGGGGAAGGGAAAAAGATGGAATATTAGTGGAAAAAACAGAGAAGAAAAGAAACAGGAAAATAACTTTCCTGAAAGGAAACAAATTTTAGTTTGAAACCTCAGCTGAACATCGCTGGATATTCTGATGTCCTCCAGCAAAATATGAGAGGGAAGCTTGAAAAAGAGGATGAAAATGATTAAGACTGTAGACAAAAGAACTGTGGCTTTCATTTGGTATTTCTGAGGCTATAATGGTCATGAATCATTTCATAAAATGAGAAGTAGAAAGGAAAACAACGGATTCTCCAGCAAGTCAACATTGAAAATATTTTTCCAGATAAAAGCTAGACCTCTTTATACTTCAGTGAAGATCTATAAGCAAAACCAGAAGGCAGAGGTTTTAATTTAACAGGCTATATTTTACATCCCAATGTACCTTCCAAGGAAGAGCCCGACTTTACTGAACTGTCACAAAAAACCAAATTATTGTCTTCATGCCTCTTTCTGCACACTAGCCTTAGCATGAATGAGGCTCTTCAGTACGTCTGAAATCCTTTTAAAAAGATTAAATAAATAAAACTAGGTGAGAAAGTCAGAATGGATGAGAAAACAACCAAAGGAGACATGTAAGATTGAAAAGCTACAACTATATTTCCCAGCACAGTGCAATGGTTAATCAGAAACACTCCAGGCTACAATTGCTCCATTCTACAAAAGTATTTACTGAGTCTGGGGAGCAAGACCAAAGTGACAGACATGCCTCTATATCCTCTTCATCTTTAGGGTTCAGCAGGAAGATGAAGAAGAAGAATGAGATGGGAGTTACTCTCATTGCAAACAAAAAAGTTAATGATTCGTTTCTTACTATTTTCACATGTGCACATTCAAAGATCTCAAGGTTTTAAAATCTTATTTAAGCAGAGATGGCCTCCTATTACACAGTGTCTACCACATTTCTACCAAGAGGAAATTTTCCCAGTGATCCATACAGCTAATATTTGGGGTCTTTCATTTTGGGTTGTACTGTTCTAACAATCACAGGTTGCTCAGTCCATGAACAAATTTAAAGTGACCCTTGACAAAAACCTGTATTGAAGTTTGTATGTTAAACATTCAAGTTTGCAGGATGGAAGAGGAATGACAAAGACTGTCCTAAGTGAGCAGCAATGCTGAGCAACACACCACAGAAAAGGAAAATAAACATAGAGGAAAACAGAAGCTGTAATCTTATTTGATAAGGATGACTGCAAGTGAAGCTGATAGATGGACTGTTCCTGTCAAGCTCTGAGCCAGAGATCCTCCCTTTGCTCCCATATCAACTGAGAGCAGCCCTATGCTTACTTCAAGTCTGCATCCTCAAGCCCAGCACAGCCCCAAAGGTTCTGACACCAGTGTGAAGCTGCACACAGAGCAGAACTTACTCAGTGACCACGGCAAACAGACCTAGGTGATACAGAATCATGAACAACTTGTGGAACCACCACTGAACACAAAACGTATCCTGTACTGGCTAACAACAGGGGAGAAGTCTATTTTATAAAACTTAAGTAGGGTCTCGATTGAGGAAAGTGCAGCTATGCCTAGCCAGAGTTTCTGTCTCCTCAAAGCAATCCTTTCAAATTTTTGCACTGCAATTTGCAAATTACTGCACCCTGCTCCAACAAGACACACTTTCTGCAGGTAGTGTTCCTCCCCCAACCCTTTATGGCCCCAGTTTCTAAAGACAGTACATTCCCACGAATAAAAGTCCAATTAAACACTAACAAACTGAGATCAGAAAGTCTCTACAAAGACACCACCACACATAAGATTAGACAACTGCATAACAAATCCACAGAAGAAAATTATTACCTGGAACACAAAGAAAGAAGCAAAGTATCATCCATGACATCTCTTGTGCTCTGAGTAAGGGCTGTGGGATTAATCTAACCTGCCAAGCAATTAAGTCATAGCAACAATCAGCCATGAAGGACCCCTCAGCATGTACTTTCCTGCAATGGCACACAAAGTGACAATCCTGATGTGAAATACATGACGCCCACCACAGGCCAGCTGTGACTGGTCCTGCGGCATCTGGGGCAGTGTATCAGGCCAGCCTGATACAGCCAAGAGCTAAGCAGACAAAAATGAATAAATGGATAAATGATGGGAAGAAAGGAAAAGAATTATATCCAGTCTTGCCTTTCTGATGGTCAACATGTCACTTTGGCACAGTGATACTGGGTCACAGGAAACCTGCTTCATCTTAGTCTCCCAGACTGATTTTACAACATTTCCAAAACAATCTTGTTTCATACAGTACATCAAGAATGCTGCTACACTGTTTATTGTAGCCTTTTTCCTCTGCTTGCTCTACTTATGACCTGCTACCATCAAATGGCAAGAAAGTAATTAGCTTATATATTTTAGGAGAGGAATATGACACTTCAAAACCATTTGTGTCCCACTACAATATAATATTAGAAAGAGCACAGAGAGGAAGAGTGGCTAAGCTGTCTGTCACAGAATCTCATGTGCCTCAGAGCCTCCCACTGAAAGGGAGACTACAGCAGTACTCACTAAGAGTTTTAACCACAGGTTGCGCTGGCATGTCCAAAATGAATAAAGTCTAATTCTGCCCTATCAACTACACAGGCCTAGAAGTCTATCCCCAAAAGCGATAAATCAGAATTCGGATTAAGGCTGTGCCTTCTAAAGAGATGGTGCTCAAGTGACACAATTTCGATATCTAAATGAAGACTACAAGGACTACAAAGCCCTGAAGATTATTTACTTTTTACTGGTTTTCTCCTGCTCCACAAAGTCACACCTACATCAAATGCCAAAAGAGAGGAAACACACATATGAGGCACTGTGCCAATATCTATGAACTTATTTCACTCCAGAACTAGATTTCCAAGAATCATGTAATAACAAAATAATAACAAAAGAACCACAACCATTGGCACATATATTCAGAGAGTTGCAGAATATTAACACTACGTTTAGTTGCCAAGGACTCCAGTTTGCACACTAGGATATGCTGGAATAAAGTTCTTCACCCTCCATGTAAGCTTTACCCCACAGGCACAGAGGACTGGAAGGAGGCCAGCCATGCCACCTGGAAGCCAGGTGAGTGCTCCAGCACATCGGCTATTATGGCAACCTGCATGTATTTTTAATTAAGTTTTTTATTTCTAAGTATTCAGGCTGCCTCCCGCTTGCAGAGTGGCATTGACAAAGTGTGGCACCAGCAGCTGCCCAGAGGTGTGCAGGCCACAAGTGGCAAGAAAAATCTTTGAGGTTTTTCAGTATAAACAAATATTTACCAGTACAGAAAGTCTGCTTTCCTTCAGCAGGCTTTTAGTGGTAACGATTGGTTTAAAACGAAAACCAGAAGCCCTAATTATATAGCTGAACACTAGAATTAAGTTATAGATTTATAAGATTATTCTATTTCACGGAGCACTGATACATAAAAAGGGTCAAATCCAACCCAGTTTACTCAAGGAAGTGTATCAGTAAACCTGTGGTCTTCATCTGAGATAAACAAAAGAAATTGGTCCAAAAACCTCAATCCCCTGTTGAATACCTTTAATCCAAGACTTTTATGAATCCTTTTGGAGCCAACTATTCTGTTCTGCAATATTCTCTATCATTTCAACTTAATAAAAGCAAAAAAATTAAATCATTCTTGCACAAATACATTTAATTAGTCTACTAATTAAAAACATATCAGAATTCAGCTATCTTGAAATTTCGTTCTTTGAAAATTTGTGCTATTTGTTAAGCAAATCATTGCCTTCTTTGGCCATTATACTGAGAAGAGACTGATAAACATGACAAACATTGCTTAAAATGTTATTAAGAACTGACTGATACTCATTAGTGTTTGAAGTTGTCTAGCCTTATCAGAAAATGAGAAACAATAATGAATTCTAAGATCTTTGAGTATGATACTTCTTGTATTCAGATAAGTACTAATCTAATCACCAGTAAATTATTTTTTGTTTTATTTTCTAACGATTGAAACACATATGAATGGTTGTCTTCAAGTATATATTGTTTAGAAAGGACTCTGTTCATGGCCAGCTTCGTAGGGTTTCCTACAGAAGCTGACACTGCATTCTTGGATGTTTAAGGGGTAGCAGGTAATGCCTTGATGCCTTATAGCTCAATACAGTAACATCTGTGATAAAGTTCTGGGGATCTGGAGGAGAAGTGTCTCACTAGCAGCTTATTATTTTAACTTGCTGAACCACAATGGATTCCAACAACATTTCCATGACCAGAGTCTAGTTATATTCTTTAATAATTCTGATTGCTTTCTGATCACTTAGAGGCATCAGGCACCAGCACATAAATATACATTAAATTAGGCCAAACACAGATGCCATTAAAAGGACTTCACCTCTAATGCCTCCAAAGCAGGACTGGTTCAAACTACATGAGCAGCAAGTGTAACATCTTAAAATGAGAATCTAAGATGTACTTCCAAGTAATTTATAATTATTAAAATTAAAATATGCTTCTAGAATCACATTATACATTCAAACAGCTCATTGCCATAAACAATGAGGCAAAAGTCACACAGATGAGAGCAAACATCTTCTGCAGTCAACAGCTTGTAGTAAAAAATGTTAAGTAGGAAAAATCATGAGAAATGAAACAAATCTTAAGCTTCTTCATTTTAACATACCAGTATTGACACACAGACTAACCTCAATACTTTCAAATGTGAAAAGACTTCCAATAGTCATTATAATCAAACACACAAAGTGACTAAAGTGTAAAAGAGTTTTCTCTAAAAATGTATCCCCATGTGCCTTACAATCTAAGCAAGAGTTCATTTCAAAATGAAAAGAAAGTCTTAGTCAACTCTAATAACATGGAAATAAAGTTTCTCAGCATCTGTTATGACTTGTATTACAATTAACAGATTCCCAAATGTATTTGTACTGATGAACAAGTTAAAAAAATACTATGTCTTCTTATAAAATCATATTTTTAGTGCTTTAGTCCTCCAATTACAATGAATAATGTATATACAGTTCCTGTAAATTCAAAATATGTTTTCCATCTGTCCTTCCTAATTCATTCCAACCTTGTCTGTTAGAACGACAATTCTTTTTATTCACATTGTACAGTACAATACCACACCTAAGAAAGTGCTCACAACTTCTAAACTGGAAATATCCAGCAGGATTCACCCAACTATGATCAAAATCCAAGCAATTTGGGAACTCTATACTCAGCCTCAAATCAGGGTTACAAAAGGTCTAACAAGAAACCAAACTAATAATTTGTCTTTTTCTCAGTTCATCTGGCAAATTATTACATCCTTGTTAAGAATCTGCTTCCCAGAAACACTCATTCATATTGGCAATATTCCCAAAAACTGACCAAGATACAGAATAACTAAAATTTATGTTGACATTATCTCCAGATTTGCAGATTACGAAGCAGATATATATATAACTCACAGATAACATACAATAAAAAGAAGAAATATTGCAAAGTACATAAAATATGGCAGTTAAGTATAAGAATCAACTCATAAGATTAAATACTTACCCTAACCTATTTTAGATTCCAAAAATAATTAACACTTGAAATATCATCCCTTGATGCACTATTATTATGTGCAGCACAGTTTAGAGTGACATTACACACACCAAAGAAATTTTATCCTCAGCTAAAGTGTCTCTAACGTCCACCAAGTCAGCACAGTGCGCTAGATGGCATATTCTGTGCCACTGAGCAAAAAATTATATTTCTCAGTTTGATATTAACTAAGTATCGAATAACAGAGGTTATTAAAACAAATTTCCCACAAACGTTACTGTACATCCTTCTCAGCTCCTAGATTTTGTCACATCTATTTTGGATCTACTTTGTCCAACTATTTCTTTTGTGACAAGGTATAAGGAAATTAAATAAGAGAGTCTGATCCCACAAAATCAGATCCTTGAAAAATAATGCTGACAGCTTGTATCCATTTTTGCAGCATGCAGATCTAAAAACATGAACCTTTTTCAATCAGGCAAGCATTAAAAAAAACAAGATTGTAAATCCAAATATAGATAAAAAGTACTATACAATTATGAGGAAGTTAGCCAGAAATTAAAGCATATTCATCAAGGCCTCTACCAATAAAGTTGTAATAGCTCCTTTTTGAGAAAATAGGGGGCAAAAGAAGCAAATAGCTTGCATCTTTTACAGAAGTGTAATTATTTTAATACAATTTTTGTTACATTTCTCCTCTGTCTGACAACAGAAAAAAATCTGGCTGTGTACTGAAAAGGCACCTGAGAAAGGAAGCTTCTTTTTTATTACTTTATTACAAACTTTTCACCTTTAGTGAACTAGATTTTCAACTGCACATGCACGCAATGCCTTTCAGCTGACTTCACAACTATTTCTGCATTGGAAAGGTGTTCCATTAGAATGGGGAAAAGTTTGCCTTTAAAAAAACCTCTCTCCTAAGCACGTACCACAGTTTCTTAAGAAATTAAAATCTTGTATCCTTGGGCTTGCTCATGCTAGTACTAGAGAGTTAGACAGCCCATTTGAGAGCAAGATGGACATCACAGAAGGCTCAAGGTGGAGAGAGATGAGAGAGGACAGCGGATGGAAAGGGCATGCTGTGGGCTCCAGGCATCACCGTTATTCTGCTTTATACAAAGCAGGAGCGCGGGATGCGGGAGGAATGCACAAGCCCGCAATGTGTCTTTATCTAAGGCCTTCTTAGAACATAGCTCAGCAACCTCCGCGCTGCTGCGGCTCATCCTCACGAAGCATCGCCCACCCAGAGGTGAAGTACGGCCGCAGAGAACCCAGCACTCTGCCGGGCGGGGCTGGCAGGGTGGCGAGGCTGCGTGCCCCGAGCCTGGCGCTGCCCCGCGGTGCTGCAGGCGGCGTCCGGCGCCCCCCAGCCCAAAGCGCTCCTCGGTACGGGCACCCCCACGGGGGCTCGGGGAGCTCTCGCACCGCCAGAGCTCTCACCGCCAAGGGGTTCTGGCTGTGGACACACACACACACGCAGGCAGATGTGCGCCGGCTGCCCGGCCCGCACCGCGGCACCCCGGGAGGGGCCGGGGCCGGCCCCGCACCTACCCTTTGAGCGCGTCGTGCCCACCGCCGTGCCCTCGCCTCTTGGCCCGGCTGGACCGGCTCTCCTTGGCGCTCACTCCCTCGGTGTGCCCGGCGGCGGCGGCACCAGCCTGGGACGCCCACAGCACGGCAACTCCCAGGGCGATCCCCAGCAGCCGCCCCCGCCACATCGCGTCCCCCGAGCCCCCGGGCTGCGAGCGGCCGCTGCCTCCTCTGCGCCGCCGAAGACTGCCGGTCCCCGCCGCCCTGTCTCCGACCAGCCTCTCCAATGCGAGCTGCGAGAAGAGAAATGAGGAGGAAAAGAAGTTAGGGACCGAGGAAAAGCGGCCACCCCGCGCCCCCCGCCGCCTGCCCCCGCGCCCCGGCGCCGTCGGCCCCCGGCCAGCCCGGCGCTATCGCGCCCGCGAGAGGCGGCGGCCGCGGGGGATGGCGAGGGGCTGCCCGGGGCCGCGCGGGCTCTGCCTCCCCTGCAGCAGCATCCGCGGGGGCTCCCGCACCCGCCGCGGACAGACCGCGGCCGCCGCCACCGCTCCCGAAGCCGCTCCGGGGCTGGAAGTGTCCCCTGGGCACGAACCCTCCCGGCTCCCCGAGCCGGGCACCGCTAGAGCCGCAGCGGCCGGAGCGCCGCGGGCAGGAGCCCCGCGCCCAGCCCGCCCGCCCCGGGAGAAGCCGCTGCGAGGGGCGCGCACCCGCTGGAGCCGCCGCCGCCGGCTGCCGTTCCCGCTGCTGTTCCAGCTGCGGCCGCTGCACCCGCCGCTAATCCAGCTGCGGTTCCAGCTGCCCCCTCCCTCCTCCTCCTCCTTTTTCCCCTCCTCTCTCCCCCCCTTCTCCTCTTCAAGTATCGCCCGCCCAACCCTTTCTCGCGAGAGAGAGGGGAATAAAAATGTTCCCCCCACCCCCGAACCGCCAGCCCGGGGGCTCCCGGCGGTGCCCGGGCGGCTCCTGTCTCGCCGCGGCGCGGGTCACCTGCGGGCGGCCCGGGGCTGCCGGGATGCTCGGCCCCGAGAGGCTCCCGGGGCCGCGGGAAGCGTGCGGTGCTGCCCGGGCGGACGCGGCGCTGCCGCTCTCTCCGCTCCGGAGGCAGCTGCGGCCAGACAGCGCTGCCAGCTCGGGTTACCCCGCGGGTCCCCGGCTCACACGGCGGCAGAGGCATCTGCGCCTGGGGCAGCCTTAATGCTGAGCCAAGTGTGTCAGACAGGAGTGGGGGAACCGAAGGAAGTGCACGCCTCCGCCTCCGTCTAAATGCATATAGACATAGAGATGTAGAGGTATCTACCTCCTAGAGGTGCAGCATTTTGCATCTATAGCTTATGAAAAATAAATATTTATGAAAATATAAAGGCATCTGTTTCCCTTATAAGGACAAATAGCACCGATGGTGGCTTACCGGAGAGGCTGCTGCAGAATGAAGAATGCGCTTTCTAGTAACTAACATGGCACAGACACCAAGGCACCGAACTCTTCCGTACCTACTCCTAAATCTCCACAGCCAGCTCCAGAACAAACGCCTGCTTCATCCTTCTCAAAGAAAGAAAGCCTTGCAGTTTTTATTTATGGTTTAAATCAAAAAGAGCAAACCACTACCAACACCTGAAAGGCAGAAAGTTTTTACACTGAAATAATTGAGCAGGGAACACAACACAACACAGTTTACAGAGTTGAAGCTCAGATTCTGTACGCTCCTATCAAGTAACTCTCTGTACCAGGATTACCCCATTTCAACATACACAGGAAATACGGAAAAAACAATAAACACCCCGCAATTAGACTGAAAGTAAATTATACTTATGCATTCTGCTGCTGCTCACATATAAATACTTTGGCAGAAATGTTGGATTTCCTAATTTGCAGGTATTTTCCTTTTTTGTTAGTTTCAGGTAGGTACTGATGGTTTGTGGTTCTGTATTATTGCAGTGATGTTGCAAATGCTCAGCTGCACAATTTCATAAGCAAGCAGCTGACCAGGCACAGTGGCTGCCAAACCACCCTGCCCAAAGATAAATGCATGGTGTATTCTGCCACTAAATCAGTATCAGGAAAAAAGGAAGCAGTGTGTGAGATTTCCGAGTACCAATTTTTTTTACAGTTGTAATGGTGACACAAAATATGACAGATGCTAGTTGAAATATACAGTTTGAATCAGTTTACAGTAGTTTGTATATTACATACATAAATATGCATTGTCCTTCTAAGCATACATGGAACTATTTTAACCATGTACTAACCACAATAGCAGCTTTCTAATACTTTTGGCTGATTTTTATCAAGAAATGTGTTAGATTCCGCAAATTACAAAACAGTCGTTTGATTTTGACCATTTCAGTTTAACAGTTTAATGTTAAGACTTTCAGATAGAGAGTATAAGGTAAAATGTAGATGTGAAATATTATGAGATACTGGCTCAAGAAAGTACAGAGTACCCCATTCAGTGTGTCTGAACAAGGCTCAAGACAGTAGCAGCTACACTTTACACCAGTATTTTGTAACTTGTACAAAATAAACTAATTAACTTCAATTCTGCAAGCAAAGTATTACTGATTTGCAGTTTGCACCATAGAAGTTAGGGGTTGTGATTAATGAGAAATGTTGATTTTCCTGTTACAATCTAGTTGGATAAACAAGATTTTGATTTTTTTTAAGTTTTTGTTTGTCTGACACATAAGCATACAAAGATGAAGATTTTTTTGGCTATGCTTGTTGAAGAGACAATATTGCATTGCCTAAAGGATTTTGTATTTCCTTTGCAGTGTCACATTAAAATTCGCTCAAAACCAAAAAGAAATGAGGATAAAGGTGTTAGTAATTATCCCTTCTATTAAGAAATTCAGGACATACAGTACATTGATATACAGTTTTCTTCCTTCACTGTCATCTTTTGCATACAGCAAAATCTAAACATTTACTTAGTTAATATAGAAGTTAATCTGAACCTGCAAAAATGTCACCAGATGTTTACTATTTACGTTTATAATGTGAAGACAGAATTTACCAGTAAACAAAAGTGAGTTATGAAAGGAATTCTGGGTTGCTATTTACTCCAACATTCTTTTGGTTTCAACATTTTCTGTTTCAACCGCTTTAATTTTGTGGATGAGCTACCAGAAAAATATCTAGTCTGTGTCACAGGCTAATGGGGTGACTTTCTCATATCTTCTAGCACATTTTATGATGTATTTTTTGGTATCTTGCATGGTTGCAGAAATGTGGATTACACTATATGAAGTAATGTTACATGATACGTGGGCTGGAAGTTCATTAATCTAGTGAAATATGTAGCACATCATCAGCCTCTGGTGTGTCATTCTAAAGAGTATGCTTATACATTAGAAGTACTTACATTGTTGACAACTTTAAAATGGTGCCCACCTGGGTTCTCAAACCACTAGAAAAATACACTGTCACAAGGCAAAGACTTAAAACAACTTCTGCTCTCTGCTGTGGAATAGAGCTACTAATAAAGGTCATCCCTTATTAGGGTCATCACTCTTTCCCACAGCCACTTGAGTCTCTGCAAACATTTGGACTCTGAAGAACATCTATAGACAAACAGATTTCTATATGGCCTCCAAAACACTTGTCAGCCACTTGAAGTTTCACTTCAGGGGAAAAAAACAAGGCCACTAAGAAGCAATTCTGATGATCCAGTTGATCACCATTTCCTGTGACAAACAGAAAGATGAACTCTCAGATTAACCAAGATCCAGAAACTCGGTGATATCTGAGTTCCTTGATTAAACCAATCAAACCCAAAAATAAAAGACACCAGGAACAAGACATATAACATCATTGCTACATGCACAGTAGAATTTTCCATAACATTTAAGCAACTGTTGTTCCACAATGCTCATTCTTCCAGGTGATTTTGAGGATCTTACAGGTGTATTTGGGGGGATGAAGATGGCATGGATTGGGTGGCAGGGCCCAAAATCAGGGGAGGACAATTACAGGTAGATTGATTGTAAGTAGGAAGGGTAGAAAAGACAAAGACTACACTTTACAGCTGGGTATCACCTGGGAAACAATGACCCTAAATATTTACATAACTTTACATACATTTTAAATCAAGTCCAGGACATTCCTCTAGTCAGACATCTAGTTGCTAATCATGCCTTAGTGCACCTCCCTGTGCTTATCACCATCATGTACATAAATCATTTTACACAGTGCCCAAATTATTAACATCCAACTGATCCTCAGAGACATACTTACTTGTCCTGCTGTTTGGTTTACATAAAAACACTGAACTGAAGTTTTCAGTGCTGGTGAGCTTCGTGCTCAGCAGCAGAGATGCAAAGTACTGGTGTCCCTCCTTGCTGGCTTTTGGCTGGCCAGTCCTCTTCATCTTACTCAAACTCTCCTTCCTCTCCTCCTGGAGGGTGGTTAGCACAATAGTCATCTTTCAGGCAAACTGTTTTGAGCTGTTGCAAATAAAAAAAATCTTATCACTAGAAGTACTGTGATAAGTTGGGAGCTCATTTCATAGTTTTTCTTTATTTCAGTTTGTATGAACTTTAGCAATAATTGCATTTTTTTTAATCTGTACATTTACTCTAACCCAAGTGAGCAAAAATAAGTATGTCCATCTTACATATTTCTTTATTAAGAAGGCCTTTATTATGCCAATGAAAACAAATAGTGTGGGAAAGTTTTAGTGTGTGTATTTTTTTAAGTACGTTTGAAGCACAAACAGTAATTACATCCAGATAACCAATTAACTGGTTTAAATCTAAAAAAATAAAATAAAAAAGTTAGGTAACTCAAAATAAAGCACGTCAATTTTTCTAAATGCTGTTTGGTCAGACAAGCTGTGATAAGTAGCTATGGAATCCATTATTAATAGATTAGGGAACATATTTCACCAAAGACTTTGACTTAATTTTTACAAATGGCTTAATTGAAGTTTTCATCTGTCAGCAGAGTTTACAATGATGGAGAAAGAAATCCAACCTATATAATTCCACAGTTTGTGATACTGTGCAAAGTGTTTCATATTTCTGTAATATAAGAAATATGAGAGGAAATAAAAGAAGTTCTTTCTTGACTTAGTGATTAGGGGCCTATGCACTTCTGCAGAAATTAAATATTTTATCTCAGTTGTATCTTAAGTGAGCATAAACCTATTAGCTTTTATTACAGTCAGAACACATCTCTCCTATCTAGGCCTCTATGGAACAGTTTAACACAGATCTTACGTTGTTCTAAACAAAATAACACCTTTAATTTACAAGAAGATGGCAAATTTTTATATCACCCTACCAAACCCCATACATTTCTCTTTACTAAGATCTGAATGAAACAGATAAAGCTCCTGGATTCCTCCAGTGACAAAGAAAGTACAAGGAAACTCAAGAGAAGCCCTAATTCAGACATTCCCTTCTCAATATTTTTTTAGGAATGTTCTCTACCCCATTCATAGTTGTTTTTTGTTTCTAAAACTAGAGCCCATTTTAAATCAATCCTTACCCAGTAAGGGTGAAACCTACTGTACTCTCCATTTGTTGAAGGCAGATCCATTATCAGAGTTATTCTTTAGGGGGTCCTAAAGAAAATAACTAAACCAGAAGAAATCCAATGACTTTCATTCTACCTTCCAAGTAGGGGAAGCACAACCTCTTTTTGTAAGACTAGCGTTGAATAAAAATACAACCAAAATACAGTGGAAATTTATTTTTAATCCCAATCTAATGCACATACAGGATGTATTTAATTCTATGTGTACTCCTAGAAAACCTATCTTAATAGTAGCAATTGCTTCTTTTATTTAAAAATAGGAATTTTAATCCACCCTTAGTGCAAGAAAAGGAAATCTATATATACTACTACTTTCTGTCAGCTAATAACCCTGTCAGATATAACGGGAATTTTGCCATAGTAACAGTTGCAAGCCGAGCTTCCTCAGTCTTATGTTTGTCCCCAATGATCTCTTAAATCCTACCTGTAAACTCAGAAACAAAGTGAAACAGCTTTCATGGCTTAAAATGCCAACTGATGGGTGAATTTTCAGGCTAAAACATTGAGCAAAATGGATATAGCTTTTTATCCAAATTAATACATTCCAAGTGGGTGGAAATCAGTAACCAAGAGCCTCTTCTTTAAACTCTGATTTATGCAGAACTCCCTACTGACTCCAACAAAGACAGCTGAATCAGGCCCTACATTCCTTCAAACACTGTCAGCAAGGGATTGGGTGTCTCTGCCTCTGTTTTCCATCCTAGTGTTCCTCTGGCTATGTGATGTCTCGGTTGATAGGGAGTAGCCCCATGATGCAGTTGAAATAATAAAATAGGTAATAAGAGACCAGGGATTAGACCATGAACCCACCACATTCCATTTGCAAGGCCCTTCCTTTGAGAAATAACACTATGAGAGCATTGCATAAAGCTCTCATAGAATCAATGATGAGTTTAAATAGGCACTTAGGAAAGTCCTTCAGTCCAGTTTCCTGTTCAGAGCAGGACCAACTTAAGAATGGGCTGCTCAGGCTCTATCCAGATGAGTCCTGAATATTTACAAAGATGGACACCCCACTTTTCTGGAGTAACTTACTCCATTGTTTCACAATCCTTGCTGTGAGAAATTTTTCTTAATACTTAGTAGGAATTTCCCTTCCCTAGAATTTGTGCCTGCTCTTCATCCTACCACTCACTGCTCACCACCCACAAGTCAGGCTCTATCTCCTCTATACTCTGAAGACAGCAGAAGATCCTCTCTAACCTGTGCTTAAGTTTGGATGAACCCTGTGCTGAGAGAGCATTGCTTTAGCCCCTCACCATGTTGGTGTCCTCTGCCAGGCTTGCTCCAGGTGTCAGTGGCGTTTGGGTTTAGGAGTGAGTGTGGTTTTTCTGTGCCAGGGTGCCCAGAGTTGGATGCAGTGCTGCAGATGCAGTTTCTTAAAGAATCCCTTTCCTGCACTGCCTGGCTGCAGTGCCATAACACAGCCCATGTGCATTTGGCCTCCTCTGCTGCTGGAGCGCCGCTGACTCACGGAGCACAGGGATGAGTCTCTGGCCAGTACAGAGCTCAGAACAGCTCTGATCTGCACTTTCCTTTATTCAGTAACTTTCAAAAGGCTGACTTCATTTCCTCAGGTTTTCTAGATACCAGTAAACTGAGACAACCTCATCTAGAGTCTGTGATTTCTTACCGGGCATAAAATCATTTGGGAATTTCCCTCCCACTTTGTCTGTTGAAAGTATTAAATTGTACTTACTGATGATCACTGGGGTGTTATATCAGGTTCACAAATTTCAGCAGCCAGCATTTCATTGCCTCAAAATGTCCATCAGATGCAAAGTCTTTGTACACCACACTGGATAGAACATGATCCTCTTATTAATACATACATCTTTAATATATTGCATTGTGCACTTCCAGTACAGTTGGGTAAATTCAGCCCACAGACATCAACAGGAAACTTCCTATTAACTCAGAGTATTCTGTTTCATTTTTAGCCCCTTCTCATTTATGCATTGTCTCAACTCATGACACACTGATTGATTTGCAGTATATAGATGATTTACAGCTATTTTTTAGGATAAATTCAGGTTGTCTTTACTTATAAGGAAACAAGAAATAAAAATTGCAGTTAATAAAAAACCCCATATATTTGTTTTACCAGTAGCCAAATTAAGTAAAAGAAGCTATTTGAGGAGGAAGTTGCAAGAGATTTCACAGACTGTGGCCCAAAGTGGGAATAAGAAGGGACAGGAATAAAGCTCTGTATGTTTTTTGGAAGTTGAAAACCCTAATTTTCTGTTGAACAGGAAAAAAAAATACAGGGATAGAGTTAAAATCTATTGCTTAGGACACTTGAAATGAGAGCAACTTTTACTAGTTTCTAGTACAAATTATTCAGATTATGTTTAAATGGGGGAAGAAATTCCAACAATAGAAAAATCTTTTCAGCTTTTTTTAAAAAACAGAATTACTGCCTCTAGAACGTCCCCAATGGTTTACAAATTATCAACACCAGGTCCACCCAAAATTGCTAATACTGTGATGAATGGGGTGGAGTTCAGAAGAGATTGAGCTGCTACATTTCTTTTTTAAAGAGTCAGGTTTTGACACTTTACAAATTTGAAATAAAGATGTTGAACACTTTTTCTAGCTTCGTGAACTCCTTTCAATACCAAGAAAAATACCACATAACTTCAGACAAATAAGAATGAAGGTCGAACAGGCACAGAGTCAGCAGAGGAAACGTCATTTGAAACCCATGAGGGAGAGCCAAGGAAAAATACTTGACAAGAGATGCTTGGGGAAAAGGACATCTGTATCTATCTATCTATAGATATATGGATATATATTAAGGCTGACTTTTCCCACTCCTGTTCATCAGTAAAAGGAAGGAAGTGCAATTTTATGGCTGAAAAGTGAATGATGTAAATAAGGAGATTCATGGTGCCTTTTCAAGATAAGGAAATCTTTAGAGGCTCCAGTCTGGACACATTTTATGATAAACTATTGGGAAAACAGAGTTTCCCTGCACTACAATGATCTGGAGAAGCTTCCCTTGGCACTACAAGCCTAGTCCAAGCCCAAGATATTTTTTTTTCCTCTCCATTTATTTCAGAGGAGTTCAGAGCATGCCCTGACTTCAGTGTGGTGGACACTATTCCATCAGTTAAGCTAAACTAGGGCAGTGAAATTTCTGAGAAGAGCCTATTACATGGATTTGAAAGCTTTATGGAGAACTGGAAACAATTCCTTCCATACAGTTGGCTACAAAGTCTTTCCTCCTGCTCAAAGTATGCAATGCTCTGTATTCATTGGTCTGTACATGAGGCTCTTTACCTACTTGGGGTTTTGTCACAAACAGTGAACTAACAACGAAAATCCTGTGCAGTCTTGCTGACTAAATATTCAGAGTCGTTCACAGTGAAAATACAAAGCGAAATTCCAGAAGTGTTCTCTAAACCAAGAAATAACTGCTTTTTGAATTTACTCAAACTTGTAAAAAATAAGTCTTCAGAATTCACATATGTATCATGCTCTAATACACATGTTCAAGAGTGTCAAATTCAGAGCTAAATGTCTTATAAAAACAACTGTACCATTATATCAGTGCAGCAGATCACTGTTATGCATGTGCTAACAATAGTCATTCCCCACAGA
The DNA here is from genome assembly GCF_052056855.1 of Sturnus vulgaris. Taxonomy (NCBI): domain Eukaryota; kingdom Metazoa; phylum Chordata; class Aves; order Passeriformes; family Sturnidae; genus Sturnus; species Sturnus vulgaris. The sequence continues at coordinate 10,314,459 of NC_142255.1, forward strand.
ATCCTGAAAAAGTAATTTCTTCTAAGGCAGATCAGCATTTGAAAACTAACTAGTGTTTTCTGTGTTATTTCTTTTTGTTTGGTTTCCACCTTTCCCCCTCTCACAAACTCCATTTTAAGGGCAGTTGACTTAGACAACTCTGGTAGCTTCATACCCTGCTTTGACAGGTTTGTTTCACAAGCTGTCCTTCCCCTTCCTGCAGTCAAAAACTGTATAATACCATTTGCAAGTAAAAAATAAAGAAAAGGAAAGAATAAAGTTTAAACATTTTAAATTGAGTATTATCAATTATGCCACTGGCTACAACCATAATACGGGAAATGTTAGTCTTGTGCTTAACCAAATCCCATGCTGGATAAGAGAGCTCTTCTAACACATTTGGTAACTGTGCTTGAAGAACCAGAGTAGAAAGAAAACCTGAGGAATTTCTTCCATTCATGAAGAGTGCAGGTGGGATGTAGCCCAGGAAGATGCTGAAGAGTACAGCAGAGTGTTAATCTGCAAATCCCAGCTATAAACCCACTGGAATCTGCCCTGCTCAGCCTCACTCCTGAGTCATCAGCAGACAGCTGTGTGTCAAGAACTCCCTGTCTGACTGCAGCCAGGTGTAGAAGTTGCTGTTCTTCAGATGATCAACAAAATATGTTCTACAGTTACCAGACTTCTGCAGGAAAGCATTCAGCAGACAGTGTGGTGATTTAATTTATAAGGTTGGTCATACTCCAGAAGCTCTCAGGAAGCCCAAGTAAGACTGACCTACTGCAGTGTATGAACAGCACAGAAAGCAGGCTCCAGACAACTGGCCACTGCCTTTGACACCAGCTCTAGGCAAAGTGCAGCAGCATTGGAAAGACATTTGGACAGCAAGACAGAGACATGCAGCAAGTAGCCCAGCTCCTGGGTTACTCCAGAACTTCATTTGCCATAACAGGATCTTATAGCTTTTGGATAGGGCCTCTTATACAGCCATTTTATGACCTGTTTTCCTTGTCAAGAGTCTCATTCTTCTCGAACTACAAAAAGAGAAGAGAATAAGGGTGGCAGAATGTATCTCATTATTAGGGATTTTAGCAAGTATTTATCAGTTATATTCAGAGATTTGTGGGGGTGACTGAGCACCTGGCTCTAGATGACCCTGCTTATTCAGTGCATGTGGGACCAGATGAGCTCCAGAGTTCCAGATTCTGCTGGAATCTATTCTATCACTCCTTTCTGATACTTCTATGGGGCACAGTGTTTCAACAGATTTTCTGTTTCAGAAACCCACAGTCACTGAGTTTGAATTCATACTGGCTGTTTTCCCTGTGCTCTAAGGACAAGAACCCTGCAGTCCTATTTTAATTCGTGTTAAGCTCTTAAATAACTTAAATACATCTGCTCCTTGGAGGAAGGTAATGGAGTATATGCCTGGAATCATAAGGTTATGGAACTACTACACAGACTGGATGCAGAGAGCTAACAAATGGAACCCCCAAAGCATAACAGCAATACCACAAAGGAGGCAGGGAAACATGGGTCAGCTCAGCCCCAGTGCCTGCACTGCAGTGCTGGAGTAGCAGTGCTGGGCTGGGCTCACCTGCAGAACTGCCAGGCACCAGGCAGGGTGCCCAAGCAGCAGCAGCACATCCTGCCTTGCTCAGCCCCACACACTCCCCAAGGCAGGGCCTGCCAGCTCATTGAGCAAAGCAATTTCTGTACCAAGTGCCTGCCTGTGTGCTTTTCACAGCTATACAGATGATTTTATCTCAACATTGCATGTCTTACCTGATTCCTACCTGTGTACATGTGAATGATTTTGATTTAGTTTGACTGTTGACACTGCTGTTCAAGAGAAAAGAACAAGTTAAACTCCCTGGCTGATGAATTGGTCACAGCTTCCCACAGGGACTGCTCAGACATCCGCAGTGATAAATCAGAGTCAAAGCCTCTACTGGCTCAGCTCATGTTTATTAGAACTATCTGCTAATGACCTAAAGGGAACAATCTTGAGAAGTGTAGGAAATAGCTTCCCCAGCTATTGGTTATTGTAGCATGCATCGCTGACACAGGCAAATAATCTCTTGTAAGAGCACTGCAGGAAGACAGGAGTTACGTTTTACCAAGGACTTTACTTTTCACATTTGGTTTCCTTCCAGTTTGGAAGGAAAATGAGATACTTAAGTTTTCCACAAAAGAAAAATCACGTGGAAAAAAGGCCGGATTTGGATCTCCTAAACTGTTTCGTTTCAATCTTGACTTTTTAGAGTTGCAAAAGTTTACAAACCAAGACTCATTTTAAAACAAAAGGTTCCAGTCAAAGAGTGTTAAAATGTTTTGATTCTTGGAATGTTTCCATTTTTCTCCCATAACTAATATGAAGACAAACAATTCTGTGAAGTATTTTAGAAGAACTGTATTTTTTCAAATGGCAAATTGTCAACATTTTCTTTATTGACCCTACACTCATTTATTCCCCTTTATTTTCTTAAAAATATTAGTTCTAGAAGAAAATGGAAATGTTTCTAGTGGGGAGTTTGAAAAGAGCAACTAACTTCTGAAAAATGAATCCTCTATCTACGTTTTTCTTTATACCCTCTGCCTAAGCAGAAACAGATGATAAGTCTCTTACTAGTTACCCTATCTTCTCCAAGGACATTAGCAAATCATTTCTGTTTAAAATACAGACTCCAGGAAGCAAAGAAAACGTTAGACAAGAACTTACCCATTAACTGTTGCTAAATACTAGCTTGTGCTGCACACCTGGATTACAACATCAGTAACTTGAGCAACGAACCAGGGATATAAAGGAAAAGAAGCTGTTTCCATTCTGATCCTGTAGATTTGTGTCTGTTTTCCACCTTGTGAAAACTGCTTAGTACACAAAATGGCCAACTGGCAAGTTTAAAGGAGGAACCCAGTCACCTGACAGGCTCCTTATGTGCCACAGCTTCCACAGGCCCAGACACTGTTAGACACACACCAAAACCTGGCACATGCCACAGAACACACACAGAGCAGCACTCCAGTTAGGACTGGGTTCTACTGCTGTTTCCACAGCCCTGGCTACAGTTTAAGTCACTATGACATTGACACCAAAACCCCCTGTGAACACTTTTGAGGGCACAGAAAATAAATATTTACTACATAGCTTTGAGATTTTTCTGCATGTACAGGTTTTAAAGATGGGGGTACAGTTTGGCCTTTAATTAAAGTCAACGTATAAAGAACAATTTCACTTGGAGACCTTTACTGGCAAGAATCCCAGTCCCTGAAGAGGTTTCTCTATAGAAAGAGAAGAGGAGCAGAAGGAAGGAGAAGTTACCAGGCGACTTGGTTTTTACAGAATACTAACCCTGTCCTTAAACGTATGATGATGAAGTGTTACATAAACGTACGTGTGGTATGAGACCACTAGAGGGGAGTAAAGTAACTTACAAGTGAATGTTTCCTCTACTCGGTTTTGCTGTACAAATTGCATTTGCACATGGTAATTAACAGCTATAGTAAAGCCAGAGTATTAAAGAATTGCATTTGCTTAACATTCTAAGCAAATTTGATTAGATAATTACAGTATTTCTGTACCATTGTCCCCTCTCACTAGGCTGCAGGCTGACAGGGAACATTCGTCATCTGGATGAAGCCAGAACACCAGGGATGGCATTCAGCCAGAACATTTGGCAATAGACATGGATTTCTTTACTTGTATTCAGATTTACAAAGAAGCAATGCTACATGATGGAAACAGACTCATTTTATCAAGTGTGAAAAAGGCATTGGGCTCAAAAGCTTGCTTGGTAGGTATGCATGTACAAGAAGGAAATGAAGAACCTTGGTTCTCACACAGATCACCATCAAAGTCTACACAAGAGTGAAATATTTACCCAAGCAACAAGAGAAGAGAGGAGCATGATTAATTTGGAAGTGCAAAGTACTCTGCATCAGAATGCTGGGTGAAATCTCACTACAGCTGCAAGTAATGTGCTCCTGTATCACTGCCAGGTTGCCATCGTCTCCATTGTAAGCCATCCACACTGTGGGAGACAGGACTGCACAGTGAATCTGCACAAAAGAGAAAAATAAATTTCAATGGGAAATCTTAGCAACTCCCACAGAACAAAGGGAAACATGAGAACAGAGTTCCAACAGCAGAAGAATAGCTTTGACAGCAAATTTTAAGGATGAATGACTGAAATATATATATACGTGACTGTGGATCTCAATGCTTCTGGGAAATGCACCCAGCTTGAGATTTTATGGGAAAAGGGACATGATACAGTAGTCAGTAGAGACCTTCAAGCCTCAGAGGAAAGTTCCAACTATAAAGTAAAGTAGGAAGCAGGGGGCAAATGAGATATGGAATTGCCAAGGTGGTAAGTAAAGTCTGGGAATGCAAGCAAGCCAGAGATCTCCTTAGTTGCATATCCACAGATTATACTTAGGGAACTTGAATTTAATCATATCACTCCTGAATGGCTTTCACAATCTGATATTTTGCAAAGATTGTAGTAATTCTGCAGAACAGACAAACTGGCTGGACCAGACAGAAAACTATCAAGCATGGTAGGACCAAGACTGTTTGGTCTAAATTTTTTTCTATGTATCATTTGCTGTCCTATATTATACCTGCAGGATAAACCAGCCAGAGAAAATAGAGGAAACAAAAATACAGCAAAGAAAAGAATACCACTGCATTCTGCGACCTTGGGGGTGTTGTTAAAGAAAGTTAAAGTTAAATAGTGCCAAACTGCAATGTTACTAGAATAAAATTTGATCTGGCTGCTACAGCATAAACACAGTGTTGAAAAAGGAACCATCTGAATCAAAAAGATGTAACGGCAAATAATCAGTTCTTGAATAAAGCAGGTACATTCTTAAAATCAGCCTGTCATGTATTTTCACCCACTAGGTTATATGGCTGAAAGAGATTCATTTTGTGCCTCTACGACAATCTTGGCTCAACTACCCAAGTCCAAGCACACATATTGCATTACATTCCCCTTTCCAACTGGTGTCAGCTGTCCAATTTCAGGAGTTGCCACCCCCTATGCTACTCTGTAAATTGCTTCATTCTTTCCTACTGAAAGTGGAAGGAGGAGGGCTGAGAACACTTTTGACTAGGAGCTGTCAATTCTTGGGCTAAGGATCATCTTGCACCTTAAACTTTACTCACCAGGGAATGGTTGCTGCTGTTGCGATGTAGATCTTCCCCCTTGGCCTCTACTGCTGATTTTCATTAAGCAAAACTGAAAATCTCCTTGGAAGCTCTGGAGCTCTTTAGAGTTGTCATTGCAACAAGACACATAGTAAACATTAGGTGAGCAAGGATTTAACTGAATCTTCACCTACCTTCACATTCTCACATACATTTCAGTTTTGGTCCCTAAAGTTGCCCAATATGACACAACTGAAACAGCAAGACAAGAGCAGTCAGTCAAGTGGAAGGTCCCACCTCATCAGTATGGCCCCAGCTTCTAAATTAAAGATGTAGGATCAGTAAATACTTCACTCTGCATTGAAACCACTGAGCTTTTAAACACAGGGAACTTCTTAAAAGCTGTGGAAATTGACAGTAAGAGTTATGTACACAACACTGAACAAGGGAACAGAAATAAAATGTGTGGCAAAGTTACATTTTAGAATTTTAAAAGCAGTTTGCACATTGTCTCTAAGTGTGGCATTTGGGGGAGCAACTACAGAGAAGCTCTTGAACCCACCTCAGATGGAACATTTGGAAAAGTTCCCTTTGGTCCACAACAGTGAGTTGATGGGCCCTCAGCTGCTGTCTGAATGGTCAGGGATGTCCTACAGAATAGCTGGATGTTTACTTTTACAGATCAAATCTGTAAGCTGGGTCAGCTTCTGAACTTGCTCAAGGATTGAATCAATCTGATGTATTGGCTCGAACATTTGTATAAGTACCTCTTACACAGGGCTAAATGTGCTTCTTTTTTACCTTGTGGAATTTGGGGAAATGTTTAAGCTAACCAGAAACAGCCACTCATCATTGGAAAAAAAAAGGAAAAAAGCCTCTACTTGGGGCTTAAAGGACAACTAGTAAAAACTTTCCTTTGCAGACAAGGCCACAGCTATTTCCTCAGCTAAGAGCATGGAATTTGGCCCTTGAACTTAACCACTGCCCATGTTTGTTTAGGCACCAGCGGTCTCTCATGGCCTCAGTTTGCTCCCACTGACGATGACAAACCCCACCTCACTAAAGAGGAAGTGGGGTTGGATTTATGGGCAACATGAAAGCCACCAAGAAATTCAGAAGTCTCTCGTTAGAGTGCCTGTGAGAGTCTCAAGTCATAACCCAGGCCTGCGTACCAAGAGCTGAAATGTATTCTGCCTGCCCAGCTGTCCTGGAATATAAACATACAGAACATTTTTGTAAAAGAAGTTAAACATTTGTCTTCAGATTCTGTACTATTTCCCTCTTAAATCTCAACAGATTCTCAAACTGAACTGTGATGTCCAACTCCAAAAGACCAAATAAGCAACATTAACAAATAAGCAGTTGTATGTTACATACAAAAGGCATACAGAACATCCTTGAGAGAACAGTCACACTTTCTTCTAATATCACAGAACAATAGCAAACAAAACCTTTTTGCTTAGAACTCCTCTATTACTGTGATTGTGAACTGCTGGCCCATAAGTATTAATGGCAACAGGTGTGATTTAATCAGCCCCTGTGTAAGCTAGCAGCTTAATCCTCTGCTCACAGGATCACTGGAAATGAAATGCCATCCCAAGGAAAGGGAAAGGTCTAGGAAAAAAGATACATTCTGCAATTCTCTTTAAAATGTGAGCAGGCCTTTAAAATAGGAGATTTTTAAGCATCAGGAGGGCAAATTACATCTTCAGTTTACCCTGATAAGCTATACTAATTAAGAATAATCTACAGAATATGGTCATTCTAACTGATATCTTTCTAACACCCAGTATGAGCTTTTTTTTACTATATCAAAGGGAAGAATAATTGAAATGTGCTTTGTTATGATAATTTAATTTAAAAAATGCAAGCATATTTACTTTTGTTGTGGGAACACAAACAGAGGGTTACAGGAGGTCCTTCAAAATGGGAAAGTCAATTAAAATACAAACTTCAAACAAACCCCAAAACATCTCTCATTACACTCTAAAGGAATTTTGATAACCATTTTAAAAATGACCACAAGTTACAGTAGCTTGGTTTTAGATAAACACTGCACACTAAATTAAATATAAAAATAGATTCTATTTAATATATTTGTATCTAGGGCACTATAAACATTTATGAAAATGTTATTACAAAGGTAAACAAAAGTCTGCAGTAATATTTTAAGTAACTTGATGGAATTTGTTCACGTAACATTGATCATGAAATGGACACAGTAGAAGAGATTTTCCTCAATCATCACACTTTTATTTAAACATCAAGTTAATTTTTTCCTTCAAACAAGGACTGCTGGTATGAGTTCAAGTTAAAGAGTGGGCTAATTAAAAACAACTATCTTGCCGAGACTGGGGATCCCACACCATTTTTTCTCCAAGCATTTGTTGCAGCATTTTCCTACATTTGAATCTGGTGTTTCATTGAGCTGTGAGACAGCTGAATTTGATTTGTCAGGAGTTGAGGAATGAAGTATGCTCTGGGTTTGTTATCTGCTGGCCTCTACTGTAAACTTTTGTGCTGCTTTTTGTACTGAGAACCTTGCCACTGCCACTAGAAATGTCTCTCCAAGAAGTAACATTTTCATCTGCAGAGGAAAATGACCTGACATGAGGAAACTCTTCACAGTTTACAGTCTGTGCTTGAACATTAATATTGGCTTCTAGTTGAGGATACAAGAGAGGCATTTCACCATAATCCAGATGCAAGCTTCCATTCCCAGAACTCCATTCACTGCTGCTTCCTTCATCTCTTTCTGGAGTGTCTTTAAAATTAAATTCCTGAGTTCTCTTAGACTTAGTTTTCCATTTTCCACGTGATTGGATACATTTATCCTCTTTCAAGCCTGTTCTTCCATTCTTGCTGTTAAGCATATGATGAGTTGGCCCAGAGCTGGTGTGGCCATTTGTAACCCTGGGTGCTTGCATATTTTGTAGTGCTCCCTGACCAGCAGAGGGAGGAGCATTGCTATTACTCGCAGCACACAAAGGTCCTTTGTCTATATTTGCAATGGGGCCATATTTTTCTCTTCTTCCATCTTCATTTGGATAACATTCTGATAGAACTCCTCTAGATGCACCATCCAGATTTTGAGAATTATTCCTGTTCTGAACATCTGAAGCCAATGTTTCACAAAGTACATGTCGAGTTTTGGTCTGTGTTGCATCAAACTGCTGTATCAAGTCACGTGGAACACGCTTCTGGACAACTTTATCAGAGGATTTTTCAGTACAGCTTTCACTACATGATTTGCTGTCCATATGGTGTGACCTAGTCCGAAGCACACAATCTCTTTTGGAGCACTCACCTCCAGTATCAGAGTTTATATGCAGAGCTAGGAGAGGAGGGAAAGAGATAATTGAAGATAATGTTAATACTGGAAGAAAAGCATTGTCATTACTACATGCATGAAATCAGCATGATCAAGAAGAGAAGGGCCAGGGAATCCAGCACACCTGGGCGGGCAGATTTGCGTGGGGGAATGTGCCGGAGAGGCGTTTCCAGTCCTTTAGCCATTGTAGCAAGTTTACTGGCAGCATCCATTATTTTCTTCTCAGCTCTGTCAAGAATTGCAGAGCATGGGGAAAAAAAAAAACAAAAACAACTTTAGGGGTAATTCAACACTACATTTTACTTCAAAGCAATGTTACTGAGAGCCAGAGAATACTGAAAGAACAGTGTGCCAGGCAGCTCTGCAGTGACCTGGCACCAACATCCACACCCTGGCAAGACTTCAGGCCAGGCACTGTTTGCTCCAAGGTGGACAAACTCCAGAGTAACACATCTGAACACCTCTTGCACAGCCAACAGTCATTTCCAAACATACTTGAACTCACCCTTCATGTTTGCCATTATCAGTGAGCAGTTGTTGAAGGCATGTCAAGTAGTATTTGCGCATTTTCCGTGCTGTCTCTTGGCGCTCTCTTAAAACCTCCACTTTAATCATTTCAGCAGCTCGTTCCTTACTTTCACGGATATAACAAAGCATATCACCTACAAACACACTCCATTAGAACCAGTTTTCCCTCACAGTGAGGAAAAAGCCAACACCACAAACTGGGACTGCCTAGTAGACTTGTTTCAAGTCAGCAAGGACACAGATTTACCTGCCAACATTCCACCAAATCCTCGTGCCAGTTGTTGCCTACTGGATGAATGCCAGGGCAAACCACAGGTCAATATGAAGGATCAGAAATGAATTCAGTTGTCTGATTCTGCATCTTAAGCAAGCACAGGGATTTGGGAGGAACGTTGGCTGGCAAAAAATGTGTCTAGAAGCTTTTCAATGGCCATACAGCTGGAATTTGGTGACCTGCTGTACTCAGGTAAGATCTGCTGCTAAACTTAATCCTTTCTCCTCAGCCAGAAGGTTCTGATTAAGCCAGAAGGCAGGATACAGCACAAGAGAAAAGCAGATTTTCTCTCAGGACAAGCTGCATGCTAGGTAGGTTTTTTCCTGGGGAAACACGATCAGTTCTCAAAATACACTTTACCACTTTAAACAACATACTACAGTACAACAAAGCAAGGATGGTAAAACAAGGCTTCACCCAGCACAATTACACGTTGAATTTAGGGTGACAATTACATTTCTCATAGTCACTGTTGTAAGACGGAAAAATTTACTTCTCCTGTGATTTGGTTGTCAGATTCTTGTCCAAGCTGGCCGAAGGGAAGAAGCAACAAAGCAATTTATTTTCCTCCACTAAATTTTTAGCTAAGACTTTAGTACTTACACTTAATCTTGCTCAAAGCTTTAATGTAGTGAGCACGCATTTCTTCCAGACCTTTCACAGAGTCAGAAGATGCACAAGGTTTTGAGATGCCTCCCCCTGACAGTGACCTGAAATGCATACACATCACACTGCACAAAAAAAGCAACTTATATCTTCCCAAAATAAAAAATCATCTTGTTTAGTTTTTTAAATACCTTGGTGGTGATCCCTGGTCTTTCAGCTTAATCTTCGTCTCAGAGTTTTCCGCAATTAGAGCTCCTGGAACCATCTCATTTTCTATTAAAAATAAAATGAACCATAATTCACTGCATTTCTCTAAATTTAAGTTCAAGAGATGCTTATGTAATAACTGCTGCCTCTGGTTCAAGAGCTCAGTGTCCCAAAGCATCATTAGTTGCAGTACAGCTGTTGCAGTAACAAGCAGATAGGAATCCATCCCAACACACTTCAATGAAATCTGAATGTAAAAATAATCTCATACAGTAATTAAATAAGCTTAAAGCCTTCATATGCCATTACTAATACTACACTGAGGTATCAAGTGTACTTGGAGAGAAAGGACAGGATAAAAATAACAAGGGTGGTTTTGACAAACATTGAAAAAGATTATTAATTTGTGGGTTTGCAATTGTGCCTTCGAGACAGAAAGATACAACATAAAACTTGGTTGTTTTGTTGGTTTATTGTGGTGAGGGGTTTTTTTTGTTTTTTATGAGGTTAATAACCAAAACCCCAGTATCCACTGAAAATTAAAAGATCCAACAGATGAGAGAATCAAAGCTGTGTTTAGGTGACTAACAATCCTAACCTTGGATTTGCTCTGACTTAGCCCACAAACATCTTCAACTTGCTGTGAAGGAATATGGAGTTATCTCCAGCTCTGTTTTCAAGTCTTGGCACACAGCCTCTCTTTTTTCAAGCTCCTGGCAGCAGCGTGTGCAGCACAAATCTTCCTGAGACCCAAGGTTCGTTTTTGTACATTTCTGACTTGCAACAGTAATTGCTAAAAGTTATACATCAACATGGGACCAAAAAAAAAAAAAAAAAAGAATCAAGCCCAACCTACTTTCAGTGTTCTACTTAGTCCTCTTCTCACTGGAATGTGTGTAATATTTTAGTCCAATTAAACTAATCACAAGAGGCTGGTAACCTGTTCCAGAAGGTGCAGCAGCATCTATTAACTCATATATCCCTCACAGCCTCAATGCATCAGTGATGATCTGAGTTCTTAAGTTAGCAAAAAGACTTGGGGTTAAATGCTTTTAAATTTTTTTTTAGTATTTAAAAAAAAAAACAAAAAAAACCCCCAAACAAAACAGCCAAGCAAGGTCTTTTGAAGTCAGCTGAAGGAAACTGTCCCAGCTGGAAAGCCTCACATGTGTCTGAGCCTGGTTAAGGGATACACAAAGACTGGGCTCCTTCCAGGACAGCCATGGCTGCTCCCCACAGCCAGGCCAGGGCGCTCTAGAGACAGGAGCACTGCAGTGCTGGTATTGTTCTGTGTCAATAGGAATTTGTTAAGTTGGTGTTGAAGGAATTCAAGCCATACTACAGGCACAGAGCCAAAACCTCTCTTGGGTTTTGCTGCTTTATATTTTTCAGTTGCGTAAGAGCTCAAACTAAACAGAAAGCCCCAGGGACATCTGTCCCTCCCATGAACATTTTCCCATCTACACTGTCTCCAGTTTTGCCATAGTACACGTGACAGCCTTGGGAAGAGCTACAATGCTAAAGTACATACTAGGCACGGGGAGTGGGGGGGAAAGGGAAGAAGGGGAACAACAAAAAAAGAGAAAAGCCACCCATCGATTCACACTTTTTTCAACTACATTCTTAACAAAAAGAATCAGAGAAGACTACCATGCCAGGTCAAGCAAGTTCTTGACACAATAGTATCTTTTACATGAATGCAGAATTCCTTGTCTTGTGTAATGCCAAGAGAAAGCAGTATAATTCAATCTTGAAGCTCCAATCTAGTATTGCCCATTTACAAAACATAGCTTAGACCATGCTGTGGATATCATGGCCAGCAGTGCCCTGCATGTGGATTGTTATATACTCCAAAGGTTTTACTGCTAACAACTCCCAAAGAAAACACACACCTCTAGCAGATGAGACAGCTATTTCTTTCCTCCTGAAGAATGGTTTTAAAAAGCCATTTGAAACCTCAAAGCCTGGTATTAAATCAATAAACTGGAGACCAGTGCCATTTGTCGCAGTTTGTGACTTTAACTTAGCTTATGCAATATTAAGAAACCTTACAGTCAGAAGAACTGTATCTTCCTCTATCACCCAAATATTTACTAATTAATTAATTTTGCACTGGAGTCATCAATAGGACATTGACTATTAAAGACTGCTACTAACAAGCTTAATTTGATGATACTCAATCTGCCAGATTAAGATCAAACCAAATACCTTTGTCTGTTCCAGCTTCCTGCAAGGGTGTCTGTCCTCTCAGTCTCCTTTGTGCTTCTGCTTGGTGTCCAGCATTGCACACAGGGGGTCTTGCCACATCCCCAGTGTTTTCTGCACCACGTTGTGGGTAAGGGTATGATTCTTTATTTGCATTACTCAGTAGTTCTTCGTATTTCTGCAATTGTAAAACACTTCCTGAAAACCCAACACTGCAAAAAAAAGTATTTCACACGACAACCAACCCTGGCCACCAAATAACTTTAGTAATTTTAACACAGGTACTTTTAAACTGCAGTAGAATCACGGATTACAAGTCAAATCATGAAGAAAACCTCTATTCTATGGTATAGAAGTTTTATTTATCATAAAACATTGCAACAGCAGTGCCTGAATATCTTGAGTATTATTTGGAAATGTCAGTCCTTAACATTGCAGAACTATACTCTGTCTTTGAATAGCTGAAGGTAACTTGCTTTTTAAAGAGAAAAGACATTACTAGGAAATTAAAAAGATTTCACTAGATAAGGTGGTTCAACCAACCAACATTTTGAGATTCAAAGGCATATTGAACAGCTTACCAAGAGACATTTCATTTCCACTGCAGAAGGTGCAAAAGGTACAGGAAAAAAGCTCCTGATTCTCTCTACCATCTTGGATAGGACTTGTGACACGAAAACATTTAAGGGCCACTTGCTGAACAGAAATATATTGGCACTAAAGAAATTGTAACATCCCACCTTCTCTTGAAAAACAAGACATTTTCTCTGTCCTATTCTCAGATAACTCCCCAGCTACTAACTGCTGAGTAGCAATGGCATTTCCAGTGGGATGCTCCCCACAACAGAAAACTTATTACAATCATAAGCACTGCAAGAAGAGGAATCTGCTAAAACAACAGAAACAAAGGCTTTGGAACACGACTTGACTTAGCCAAAAACTCCTCTAATAGAGGGTTAGACATCTTTCCTCATTTGGGCAGGCACACTGAGAAAGATTTCCTAGAGGCACAATAAAATAGGCAAGACTCTTATTCCCAAGACAGAACTGACTAACTGACAAACTGACCTACTGCAGGCAATTTGCAAAAAGCATTTACTGTTTTCATCTTTATTTGTATAAAGAGGAGGGAAAAAAAACATAACATGATCAACATTCACTATTCAATCACCACCACAAACTGGATTTTGCAGCTCTGCAAAAATCTGAGGTGGGTTCTGTCATTACAGCCCATCTAAGAGACAAGGAGCCTTCACAGGCTCCCAACCTTAAGCAGATGGATTAATCTCCTTAATTTACAAGTCTTTGCATAAATGACATTCCTCACCTGACTTTCTCTTCTTTAAAGACAAAGAAGATGTCAAAGCTACATCCTTTCCCTTTTCACTTGCTAATGGTAGATTTAGCCTCCTTTTAGTTTTAGCATACACTTATCAATGAACACTAATGTTGAATTTTCTATTTCTCACAATTACATGGATATTTCATGGGAGAAAGCAGGCCTGATTGATTGCTTAAATCCCTTTTCTGATTGGCAATTATAATTTACAGAAGTATTACCTCCTTCCATTCTCGCTCTTTCTTTTCCAGAATTGTGCAGACTGTGGTCCTATAGGCCTTTTGTAAACAAGCCTTCAGTTTGTCTTTGCCTTGACTGGTTAATTGTACAGGAGAGTCAAAACACTTGTCCTTCCAATAATGTTTACTCTGTGTGCACTTGACCAGTTCTTCATGAATTTCACTCAACAAATACTCCAGCTCAACCAGAGTCTTCTCCTCATACCGATTAATTTCATCCTGCAGTCGCTTGGCTTCCTCAGCCTTCCATTCTCGCTGCTTTTGGTCTAGTAACATCTTTATTTCTGCATCTTTCTGAATGGAGAGATCATTCTTCTGCTTTGCAAGGTCCTCCTTTGCTGTTGCAAGGACCTCCTTAATTCTGTTTCTATGATCATCTAAGAAGGATTGGTAGTCTCTCTCATTTTGCTCTTGTATCTGCAGAATTTCTTCTTGCTTTTCTTTGTTCCACTGTACACGGGCTTTTGCTAGTTCTGCTTTGACAGCTGCAGGGATTTCCTCTTTCTTTAGCTCCAGTTCCCTCCTCAGAGAAATTACCTTTTCTTCAAGTTCTTTAACTCTTAGTCCAGATCTCTCTGTACCTTCATAATCTTTCTTCCATTTCTCCTCAGCAGCTGAGAGAACCAGGGCTAACTGCCAAATATTCAACACAGTCATTAGAAATATATACACACATTCATAGATATACAAAATATAACTCTGAGTCATTATAGATCTACTGGAGATCTTCGCAATGTATTTAATAAAAATTAAACCTATATAGGCAAAAAAATGGGTGTCGAGCAGAGTACATCTTTCCTTAGTGACTCCCTGTGCCTGTGTCTGCATTCATTCCTCAGTAATATATAGGATTTGGAAGATTTAACTGTTTATCAACACACATACAGTAGTAGTTTGGGCTACCTGCTTTGCTGTAGTCTTTTGGTGTTCCTTTTCCCATTTTTCTTGTTCTGTCTTTAGATTTAGTTTGTACTCTTGCAGCCACTTGGCATGAGCTTGGGTTAAAGCTGCATCTACCTTTAAATGGATAAAAAACCTGCTTCAGTAGGTAGGTAGGTACACTGAATACATTTTCATTATTACTTTCATGTAACAGTGCAAGAACAGACTTCAGTTTGGATTGCCTACGTTTACAGAAATTAAAAGGATCAGACCAGCAGCACTTCATGCAGGTCTTAATGCAAAAATTATGCCAAAAGTAAAAATACTAAATTTATTTTTATCAAAAAGGTATAAAACCTAAGTCAGCATTGCTCAGTTCTGTTCAGAACTGCAAACCTTGTTTAACAGTGTGAAAAACAAACCACATGCTACAGGTTTTTCAGAACTTTCTTAAGAACTCTTATTTCTAATACAGCAAATATCAGTACTAAACTTAGGAGGAAGTCAGTGGAGGAGTCCACTTTCTTTTTTTAGGTGACTTCATTGGACACAGCAGTTTTACAGACTCCAGGCAGACAGAACAATTGTTACCTGGCTGGCAAGATTTTTAGAGTATTTATTTTCCAGTTCCAATTCAAATTCTTTTAAGACCTCCTCAGAGGCTGTATTTTCTTTCAGAGCCTTCTGGGTCTGCAGCCTCTGGTCTTCAACAGTCCCTTCTAACTCTTTAGTTGAAACTTCATCCACAACTGTAACTTGGTCAGTTTGGCAGCTGCAGTCATTACATTCAACTACAGTTCTTCTCACTTCTTCCAGCCTACTTTGCCATTCTCTTTCTAATTTGGCAATGCCTTGTTCTTTATTCTAAGGAAAAAAATATTTTTTTAAGAAAATCTCCCCAGTATCTAAACAGATTTCACTGGTGTTTAGCAAATGAAACACTGTTCACAACAGTGATCCTCCTTGACAGGAGAAGAACAAAACCATGCACAGAGAGGGGAGAGTTTGGTGACTCAGAGTTTTCTTCTATGGGATACAATACACAAGGGGTTTCTACATGATAGCTGAGTGAAACAACAGAGAGCACAACCTTCACTCAAGCATCAGGGTGGAAAACTCCAGCATGTTACCCTGAATGTCACAACTGGTATTCTGTTTGTTACTTTACAAGATCTAGGTTTTGAGTTTAAAAATATATATAATACTTATGACTTTTTCAAAGGCTTTTAAAATGACAGATCCTTAACAGCCACTTTCAATGGCAGAATAACAGCACATAAAGTTCTGTTTCTGAAAATAAACAGCAAAACAACAACAAAAATGTTAAATTCCCTGATCCAAGTTTCTCACCTCTTTTTCTTCCTTTTCCCAGTGAACTTTGGCTAATGCAACTTCTTCTTGAACCTGCTGGTTTTTTTCTTCCAGCCACCGCTTCTTTGCTGCTATCATAGACCTGATGTGTTCCTCTTCAAGCTCAGTCCTCAGAAGTTTAAGAGAGACTTCTTTTTCTTCTAGTAGCTGTTTCTTGAGCTAGACAAAAAAAAAAAAAATAAAAAAAAAATTAAGTATTCTCCAAGGCACAACAACTGCTCTGGTACAAAGCAATGTGAATGCATGAGATGCATGATTAACTCTCTAGAGGCTGTGTGCTGATCTTACTGATGACACCTAGACAAGAGATTCAAGTCTCAAAAAAATTATATCAGATTATTATAGGCTATTGCTGTAAAGTAAGTTTTTATATCAAGCATCTTTATATTCCCCTCATACTGAGCTGAACCTCTTTACTGTATTTGCTTACCCAGACAGTTAATCTACTTCGGTCATTGCACACTGATATCTTCAGAAAAGCAAAGTTTTTAATCAAATCAGTGTGAATTCATTAGTACTTTAAAAAAACACAGTATTTTTTAGATCAGTTTTATATAGGGAGAAGTAAACTTGTATTATCATTCAGGGTTTTTTGAAAATGCCTTATGAATGTAAAAGCTCATACTGCTGACTAAGCATCCTCAGAAGTCAGAATTAGGGAAGTTCACTACATGAAAACAAACAGCTATTGGAAAGAGTTACTTCTACAAAATTTTAAAGCCCAGGACACAACACCAGCTTAATTTAAAAACCTGTAAGTTATATGTATGAACTTTCTGATACAGTTGCATCTCTTCCAAGTAGGCTCCACATTTACAAAACATTTACAAAATTAAATACACTTATTAATATTACATCTTGAAATCAGTGTGAAATTATACGGTTTATAGGCATTTCCATTTGTACCTTCTCTTCCTTCAGCTGCTGCTCTTGCTGAAATTTCTGTCTTAAAGCAGTTTCCAAGGTGTCCTTCTCCCGACAAACTCCAATGTAACATTCCTTCACTGCAGTAATCTCTTTGTTCAGCTCCTCTATATTATCCCTTCAAAGGACAGATTATTTATTATCAATTGGCCTCACAGGACAGCAAGTCAGCTTTAAAATAAGTGTAACTAGCAGAGAAGGTCAGACAGGAAACATGAAAGTTTCAGTAAAAATGGAAATAATGGTAAGTCTTACTTTAACTGCAAAATTGTCTCTTCAGAAGTTTGAACAAGCTGCTGCTTTTCCACAGCAAATCTCTCCATCAGCTCTTTCTCAAAATGTGCTTTGGTGTCCTCATGATGTTGCTGGTAAGTTCTTTCACACCTACAATTTCAAGAAAGGAAAAATAACTACCTGATTTCAACTATCTAGGTTCAACTTTTCTGTAAGAAAATATCTTTCTGACATTGACCTCTTGTACCTGGTAGCTGGAACAAGATTATGTATGCAGGGTGAAAATCCACAAATTAAACTAAGATAAGTTAACAGACTTACCTGTCAATGGCTTCTTGCTTATCATGATCAAAATCCTCAACCATCTTTCTCATCTGACAACAGAGGTCTTGATTTAAGCTTTTCAGTTTTTCCTCATTTTCCTTCAGTTCCTCAATAGTTGAAATATGTGCCTGGACAAACAAGGGTTAAGTAATATGGGGTTGTAAGAACCTTTAATCACAGGCTTTTAGCACAGGGTGGGGTTTTTTCCTGAATTTGTTTTCCTGTACTGCAAAGCAGCACCTCTGTCTTACCTCAACTTCCTGCAGCAAAGCTTCATTAGCCTTTTTGAGCCTCAGAATTTCTTCCTTTAGATTATCAGAAGCATCCTTGAAATTTGTGGCAGGCTAAAAATAAAATTACGATAATATCTTTCAAGATATAAATGATTTAATTAATTAGTAATTAGTGCTCAACAACGTTAAGAGTTGCCGAATAAAAATTGTACTTAAAAAAATATAAAAACCAGGAAATTATTGCACTGCAAGATCACAGTATCACAGCTATTATAGGTGAATTCTTAAAACTCAGTATCATGAAGCTTTGGAGAAGCACACACTCAGTGTTGTGTTTGCAAGCTGAATGACAACAGTCATCCAACAGAGAGCACACTTCTCACATACATTGTATTCCTATCCCACATCCAGGGCACCATGTACACACACTGCAAGTCTGACCAGTCTCTAGAGGGAAGGCAATAATGGGCGAAGAGAGATGCAATATCAAGGAGATTCCTTGCTGATCAAATTACACCGTGAAGGCCATCTGAAGGAAATCTATTAAATGTTCAGTTTGTAAAATCTAATGGTACTATCAGCCCTCTTAGAGAAATTACAAGGTCCTTTTGGCTAAAGAAAACCATATTTTTCCAGTGAAATTTACTTCTAACAAAAGTAGTGCAGACACTAAGCACTCTCAAGCATATAAGTCATCTTTTAGGACTCACTTAATAATGCATATGCTGCCCAGGTTTCTGCTATTCAATTGTTTTATTTTCAACCAAAGATACAAAAGCACAGTTGCTATGCATAAATTTTTTCTCTATTCTCATAAAAAGTTTAAATGTTGCTTTTGTTCACCAAAAACCAAGAACACTTGACTTTTAGAGAAGTGTAAAAGAACAAACCTCTGAATCTCTTGATGCTTTTTCTGCTTTCAACTGCTTGTATTCCTCTAGTGTCTCCTGGCAATCTTTAAGACTATTTTGTAGTTGAGTAATCTGGTTTCTCTTCATTTTATTACTGCTCAATAAACGTTCCAGCTCAGCTTTTAATTCTACAATAATTTCATCTTTAGAGAGTTCTTTATCCATGTCTCTGTTCTGTAATGCACTATCAGGAAAGACATAACCAGTTCAGTATTTAAAAGACAAAACACATTTATCTGAAAGGCAGTGGTAGCAAAGAGAAGAGCAACTATTGCCACCAGAAATACCAGGATGTCCAAGATGTAATAGTAAAAAGCATAAGAAGACATGAATATCAAAGCTTTTTCATCAAGTTGCAATTAATTTACAGAGAACTTGTTAATTCAGCTCTTTCCTCAAAAGATTCATTCTCACACAATGTGAAGTGCTATGAAACAACTCAACTGGTTGATGAAAAGACAGATTTAGCTTTAAGCAACTATGTGGACACTTTGAGCAAAAAAAGTATCCATGAATATAATTCCTACAATTAAAGGAACAGCAATATAGTTCCTATAAAATCTGAAGATATATTAAATAGCAATTAGGCAACCAATTTATGGCACTAGTACAGTTTTTCCGTTTCTCAGATTATCTGGCAATACAAGCAGTATTTCAAATATCTATCAAAAAACCTATGTGTTGATTGAGTAGAACCCTCTTTTTAGACATAACTTGAATAATTTCTTGAGGATTTAAAATTTTTCTTTCAACAATAATCACTTAATACCTGCAGAATCTTGGCTTCTTCCCTGTGATTTTTTTAATTCCCAGTTCTACATAGGAATCACCCAGGCTCATATGTCGTTCTCCACCTGCATCATTCAAAAATACTCCAAGCTTAGCAGCAGATTCATATAAAGCTATTTCTTCTTTCAATTCCATTAATTCTTCCTGAAAGAAAGACACAGAAAAAAATTACACTGACCAGAGAGACTCCAAGCCCAAGTATCAGGCCCATAATAACTCTTCCAAAGAAAACATACATGGAGCTCTTCCTTCTGAATGTAGTTATTTTTAGCTGTATTTAGTTGAATTGTCTAGCATTACCTTACTTATACTTTCATTTTTCATTTCTGATACCTCTAGGAAAGCATAAGTTAGAACTACAAATTCATTAAAATAAACAATAAATATTCCCTATTGTTCTTGTTCTAGTCCATCTGTGAAGTATTATTTCTTTTGCTCTTCTGTATTCCTGCTGTCCTTGTAGCAAAATGGACCAACATGAAACACTGGGAGAGGAAGTAGTCAAAGATGATGTACTTGTTTCCCCCCAAAATTTAAAGTGTTTCAACCACCAACCTCTTAGTTATAATGCCCCCCTATCAAATTAAAACATTTTATTCAAACATAAAATATGCACTAAAATTAACCTGCAAAGCCTTGTTCATGTTGTTGCTTATTATCTGTGCAGATTGAGCTTGTTGCAATTGAAACCGTAACTGATTTGTCTCCTGCATTGAGCCTATTGTAGGAAAGAAAAGGGAGAAAAAGAGCAAATCATAAATATGAAAGAAAGTTTCTGCAATCTGAAGAAAGATCTCTATTAAAAATAGCAATGTTGCTTCTGGCAATAGACATTACTGTTTCTATTTCCTTGAGCTCTCTAAAAGCTACTAAATACATTACTATCAAAAGGCTTCCATGTGTGAAGGTAGGCAAAAGTCAAACACACAAATTGCAACACATTTCACAATCTATTTCTAAGATACAGGTTTCCAAGAATCAGGCTCCAGGTCCCAAAACAATTCTTCTCACTTAGACTTGAACTTAAAAGGGCAATTCAAGTCAAGCACCACAATACAAAATTAAGTAACTTGCATCCAAACCCTGTTTATTATGAAACAAGGTTTACACATATGCAGAACAAAATACAAATGAAAACACTTTAATCACTGTTGTTTGGGGTTTGGAGATAGTGTTTGCTTTTATTTTTATTTGGTTTTTACATCTTAGTCTAGACTTAAAGTTAAGTCTAACTATTCCACTGCCTAGGAAGCAGTCTAGAACACAATTAGCTTGATGTTGATTCCCCTTCCATAGAAACATCAATATGCAATTACATATTTAGAAAAACTGAAGACATTTCTGCAAGGAAAGGTAATAGTATGAGTAAAAGGCTGACCTGTTTGCAGTAAATTTGCACACTGCTTTTGGCTTTCTTCTAAGCTTCTTGTCAGTCGATTTATTATTTCAGTTTTTTCACACTTGGTTTCTTCCAGCAATTTTTCAAGTTGTTTAACATGCTCTCCTAAATTTTTGCAAAGCTCTTTCTAGGAAGAGAGTATTTTTACTCATTTTACAAACATTTAGCCATCCAGAACAGCTTCAGATATAGAAAAAGTCAATATATACAGGATAAAGAAGAATCAATCTGATACCTAAAGGGGTAGAGGACAGTTAAATCAATCACAGATCAAACACTATCCTTGGCTGACAAGTGATCTCTTACAGCACCAAAGTTCAGTTTTCACTGGGAGGCAGTAATTGTACTCATATATAAATACACAGGGATGAGAATCATTTCATATTTCCTAGAGCAGTTACTTTTCAGCACATTAGATTATCTCTTGTAATTAATCATATACACTTAGTCTATTGGAGAAAAAGAAAAAAATAAAAACCAAGCCTTCACGTTATATCAAGCCAGACATAAAGTCAGTTTATTTTAACTGAGCTTAAGCCAAACTAGCAAGTGCCAATACTCTGTAAAAGAGGAACTGTAGTTTCTTTTTCACAGGATATATATAAAAAGGAGACATTTATATAGCATTATTTAGTTACCTACACAGACCTGGGGAGGCACAGTGCCTTCTATTTACATCTTTTGACTTTTCTATCTTCTCTCAAAAAACGGGAGCTATGTCTTTAAATACCCCAAACATGCTATCATATATTTTACAGTACAGAGAAAGTTGTATAAGTTTTATTGTGGTATTAACAGACAAAAATTTAGCTGTGCATTTTGTTTAGAAGCAAGTATCAGTTACCATTCCAAATATACAACCCATCTATGAGACAAGAATTACAGAAACTAAATTTTATTTTCTTTATGTAAAATTAGAGGAAAATTTATTAAGACCTGCCTGGAATACATTGCTTGACTATTTCTAATAGTGGAATGGATTCTTATGACATATCAAGTAGAATAATTTCAGCAAGCTCTACAACCATATGATACAATCTATATCAAACTCCATCTAAAGATGGCCATTTACTCCTCCTCTACTTCTAAATAATCCTTACTTCTAAAATAAAGTCACTGTTGAGTGATTATTCATCCTTCAGCATTTTGAGATCAAATCATGGCAACAGACAGTTCAATAGAAAGTTTTCCTTGTTTTTTTCTTGCAAGAATATCACATTATTTCTTAATTAGTCCTTTTCTTTCCCAGAGTTATTTGCAGAACTCCTTCAAAAAAAGACTGCACAGAAGGAAAGCTCAGGCGAGCAACCAAGACAATTAATTCCTTCCTCCTCTGCATCTGCTCTGTACAAATTCACAATGTGAACTTGCAACTGCCTGGAGATGTTTATGAAAACATACCACATAGGCCTCATAATGCTGAGACTTTCTATTTTCTTAGCAGCTTCCAGAAGGAGTTATTAGAATTGTAGGTCAAGAAATGCAGTCTGGGAAACATGGTACAGTACAGTACTCAGCATCCTCAATAATTTCTCACCTGCTCTCGGAGTGCAGATTGTGTAGTGTCAAGTTTCTGCTCTAATGACAATACTTGCTGTTCATACTTCTGCTTGAGTGCAGAAATGATGGCCTCATGTTGTTCTCTGGCTCTCTGGAGGGCATCTGATCGCTGAAGTTCTAACAACTGCTTCTGCATGCTTTCCATGGCCACCTCTGCCACTTTGGATTGCTTCAGTATCTGTAGGAACAGTATTACAGTAGTTCCTAGTTACATACATTTTACTGTTGCTCCAATATTCTGTACATCAGTTTAATTTTTTCTGTGCAAGAGTTGCCACAAGTCCTCAGATAATGCCCGTGTTTTCATACATAGTTATTTTCAGCCAATGAATCCTATCCATCCATCATGTATCTAGCTTTTGCAATGATCATGACCAGCATTTCAAGAGACTAGCACTTCTGGTTAATGCAAATGCACCACACATTTAACTACAGAGGTCTTCCACAATAAACAGTCTAAAAATATTTACAGTACCTGCTCCTCATTGGTAGTAAGAGTCTGAATTTGAGTTTCAAGGGCCTTGATTTGACCTTCAAGATGCATTTCCCGTTCCTTTCCATTCTGATAGAGTTTCTGAGACTCATGAAGACTAAGAGCCAAACCATCCTTTTCATCTGAAGAAAGGGACATAATTGTGTGAGAACCATGGCCAGCCACCCCAGAACTTCCTGCAACACAACTGTTCAGTACCTGCTCTACAGAACCATTCACTCTGTCTCTACTGTGAACAACAGAAGACTGAACAAAAACATTCAGTCTCCATCCAGCAAACACTGTCTCCTCCTGGCAGCAGGGAGCACTCCAACACTGTTTCCAGCAGGGTCCTGAAGGTACAAGCCCCATCCTGGCAGCAGGAGGACCTCACATCCTCCCTTATGCTGTTGAAAGGAAGAGTTCCTCTGGAACAGCCAAGACACAGCTCAACTTTACTCTCTGCTTTGCTTCCTTTGCTTTCTAAAAACTGTAGTCTTAATTCTCTAAGTTTACTACTTTTTTTTTGCCTGTTCCTGTAAGAAATGGGAAACTAAGACAATCATCAGTCTCCATCATAGATTTTGGAATTTTTGAAAGAGATTTTTTTTTTTTTTTTTTTTTACATACAGTCTGTGAAATGGCCTGTTAAACCAGGCAGCATCAAAAAAAATTTGTTTTTAATCGATGTCCACTTCTTCTATTGGGGTCTGGGTGTTTTGGTGTTGACTTTATATTTTTTTCCCAACGTTTAAAAGATTACTTTGGCAAACTTCTCACTTTTCTGTACATTTGTGATGCCTGACACATGGGGACTCTGGAAAACAACAGTGGGTTTGAATATAGTAAATGTTAAGACAGTTATGTAGTCAGGCACCAATCCAGAGATTTTTACTTAAAACAACGTTTGGGGGAAGAGGGTTAGCCACATATAGTCCCAAATCAAGTTTATAAGTATGATAAATACTTTCAAAGACACTTTCTAAATCAATCTCAGAATTAATATATATAATAGATGTTAATAAATCTAAGAATTAGCACAAAACATTTTACCTTTGATCATAGAAAGCTGATGATTCAAATACCTAATCTGCTGTGCACTTTTTTCTAGCTTTTCATTAAGTTCTTCCAGTTGTCTTTCCCTTGCTTTATTTAGAACTTGAAGTTGAAGAATCTGCATATTTTCTGAAGAATCTGCCAAATTTCATGCAGACAAGTCAGCACAGATATCAAGAAAGTCATTGCTGTAATTCCTGCTCTAAAATATTTTCTTTGTAGTGCTAAGTTCATTGCTAGTGCACAAAATCTTTTTTTTAATCCACATTTGATTCACATCACACAAATTGCTCTGGCAGCAATGGCTGAAGGATTGTGCAAACTACAATTCCAACCTAACAGCAAGCCCAGATAAAAGTTTACATGCTGTGAACTCACAGACTTGTGATCATAACAAATTTACAACATGTCTAATAAAGTAGTTCTGTCACTTGAAGTGTACCTAACAGAAAAGCCCCATGTGGCACCACTCAGAGTACACCAAGGTACAGTGATTTATTATTTTAGGGAAGGAGACAAAGTGTCAACAAGGTTTGACATCAAGCCACCAGAAATGGGTTGATTTTCAGTTTCACCAGTCAAAATTACATTTTTAATGCCTGAAACTCATATACCCTGAGCAAAAAGAGACAATTTCTAGATATAAAAGACTATATACTTCAACATACTTTTAGTTGTCCTCTAATTGAAAAATTATTGAAATCAACATGTTTTCTATCATTGATTTCCAGTGAACTTATTACACAAGTTTATTTCAAGTCTAAGCACCAAACACTTACTTTCATCATTGACCAAGAATTCATGTTGCAGATCTTCAAACACTTCATTTCTTCTACTTCCTTCTTGGATTCCTGGAATATTTTGATGAATGCCATTTTGGTATGGTTTATAAGTCACTTTGTAAGATTCTGGTGATTGGCCATTGACAAGATCAGATGTAAGAAATTGCTGTTGTGACAATATATACATAAGAAGAAACAAATTAAAACAACAACTGTAGTCTTGCTCAGTGAAAATATTTTTCATTTTACATGTTGACATTAAGAAGAGTTCTAGCAGCTCTTCATTTTCAGGCTCCAATCCAGCACACCATTTAAGCATTCATTTTTCATGAAAGCTTCCACCTTAGAAAAGGAGTGAAGTGTTAACTTAAATAGAGTAAGCACACACTTAAGTGAACCACATTCATTCTACCTCATGCAATTCTACCAAGGGAACAAGAGAAAAAAAAATCAGAACATGAACATATGAAAATTTAGCTATTAACTAAATTATTAGTCTCATTTTTTAAAATAAGCTAAAGAAGACTCTCATCAGTTTCAACTGATTGTAAGAGAATGAAGATATTTGGAAATATTACTACCAATAGTTAACAACCTGTGAAAATTTTCCAAGAGACAGAAAAACGTGTCAGCTTCTAAAATACCTTAAAATTTATTATTTCATTTTGCTGATTGTTAAATTCTGGTTTATGGCCATTTGTATAAGGTCTGAAGTTTTCAGGAAGATGATACACATTGTTCTCTTGGTAGTAACTTGGAGACTTAAGCCCATCTCTACCAAAATACATATCATCTGGATCATCTTGGCCATCCTAGCCACAGTAATCTTCTTTAACATCATAAAAATGTTTCTTCTCTTCATCATTATGTAGGCCATTCCAATTCTTCCCATGTTTTTCAATGTGATCAGTTTGCTGATCACACAAGAATTATTCAGGGTAGAGATTTTGTCCTTGTCCATAGCCCTATGAATGGATATGAGGTTTAAAATTGCTCTCTCAAAACTCAGATTTCACCCTACCCTCCTTTTTCTGAGATTACCAGTCCTCAAGTGAGAAATACTTCAAATTAATACCAAAACACATCACCTACAGGTATTTCTCTAATGAATTTAAATAATATTTAGTATGTTATTATGAACAAGCAGTAATTACATTCCTGCTCATACAAGCTTACATTTGGAGGATCACTGATCAGTGGATGATCATTCCACCTTCCATCAAGCTTCCCAGGCTCATGTGACCTAGAGAGACACAAGCAGCTTAACTGTGCACTAATAACTTCAAGGAAAAAAAAAACAAACAAACAATATTTTCTTAAATTAAGGCACATCTAGTTTACTGCAAATTGAACTACAGCTCCCTTTTTTACTTGGATTGCTTTTACACACCTCATCAACTCAGACTTTGACTATTCTTGAAAGCATAACATAAATAATAATGTGCCTTACTGCTCCTCAGTCTCCTGAATGCTGCAGTCTGAGAAACTGGAGAGTTGGTCTCCACTGTCCTCCAGCATATCATGGGGAAGGTCTGTCAACAATTGTTGCAACTGAAATAGAATAAACAACACTCATTATACGCTCTTCAGGAAAATTAATACAAGTTCAGTCCAAAAACATTGGCAAAGTAGGACACTTGCACAAAATTCTGGTTTTCTTCCTCCAAGGAAGAATTCACAAAGAGACTTATACCACAGAATGCTTACTAGACTATAGCAGCAATAAAGCATGTTTCTGCCAAACTCTTGTTAAGAAGAGCTGCACCAGGAAGAGGCAAGGGAAATGCCATCTAGTAGACATGTCCCAGGACAGACTAATTTCAAAGAATCATCTGCAAACTGATCATGCCAGGATTTCTCCTCGCTAAATTCCAGGCTAGAGAGGCAGTGGACAGTCAAAACATGCTCTGAGAAGTCTGGATGGAAATCCAGACAAGAACTTGAGAGTCAGTATCACTACATTCAAGAAGCCATCACTGCAATGATTAGTGCTCTGCTCGGGACAAAGCAACTGGACACAAACAAAGAAAAACACCACAACTAAAACACACCCAAACCAGACTTCTTATGCTTTTCAAGAGTGGCACAGTCTGCACCTTCTTTTGCTCTTACTAGACTACATAAACCTTTTTCTTTCTTTTTAAGCACTTAAAAGATAGGAAGAAGCTAAAGTCACAAGCCTTCAGATTAAATTACTTAATTCTTTTTCACCTCTTGTTCTCTTGCATAATCTTCTTGGTCATAGTCTTCATCTTCATGTTGAGTTTGTAGAGCTCCACTATCAAAGTCAAGGGACATTGTTTTCTAATAACGATTTTGCGTACCCAGCAAAACCTACCACAGGACAGGAAAACATCACACATGAGTAAAACACAAGAGGAATCAAAAACATGAAAATATAATTATTTCAACAGTCATTGCACATTACTTGTTTCTCATATACTCAGGCCTACTCACAAGAATTTAGCATTTAAAACAAGTATTTGTGTTTTTCATAGGCTGACATTATATAATTTCTAAAGTTCACTTACATCCAGACATTATTTTATGCAAGTTTTAATGCTGTACAGTATACATATGATTTGATACATGATGATAATTATGCCCATTTCTGCAACTTGCTTTGTAGCCTTCCAGAAAATAACTACATTTCGTACTAAAAACTGAAAGGATGCTGGTTCTCGTGCATTTAGATAACAGGTCCAAAATGAAAAATAGGAAAAGTATCATGGAAATCTGAAAAATATCTCATCCGTTCCAGACTCCACTCTTTAAGGAGGAGTCTTGATGACTCCCAAAGGTTTGTCTACACTGAGCATTGTGCTCACAGAAAGCTACTGTGTATAAGTGCAGGTCCACCTTTGGTTACAAGGTAAGTTACTCGCTGTTGAAGAGACACTTGTTTGGGCACACAGGTGTAGCACATACCGAAGTCTTCACTTGGTATAATGCAACATTACAAGAGCATTATTTCCAAGTCAAAAGTCGCTTCACCACGTTTAAAGGACCTTCTTGCCCGCTGCTGTTCAAGGAAACTCTGCAATAGAGCGGGCAGGAGGCCTCACAGCGCTGCTCCTATCTCTGTGCACCCCCTGGAATCCCCGTGACCCCTCACAGGAGGCTCTGAGGCACCCCCTTCCCCACACCGCATCAGCCGTACGACCACCGGCCCTGTCCCCTTTCCTTAGGGCCCTCCCCAGCTCCGGGAGTGAAGGCAGCCGGACGAGAGCGCACAGCCGCCAGAGCCGTGACCAGTCCCAGAGAGCCGGAGCTCGGAGAGCCGGACCTGGACGGGCCGGGGGCAGCTCCAGGGGCGTGGGGCGAGCTCGGCCGCCGCCACCTCAGCCCTCTCAGACGGCGGCGCGGGGCTGGCGAGGGCGATGCTGCCGTTATTCAGTGCAGCTCCAGCGGTGCCTGCAGGGCCGGAGAAGGCGGCAAAGCGCGGCCCGAACAGCAAAACCCACCTGAGGCGCCGGAGCCACCGCCGGGCCAGGTTAGCCGCTTTTCCGCATTACACCCGGCCCGCGCCCGCCGCCGCTGATTGACAGCCCCGGCCACCAACCGGCAGCCAGAACCGCCCTGAGCCGCGCTGATTGACAGTCCCGGGCACCAACCGGCGACCAGAGCACGCCCAGCCGCGCGGGAGGGCAGGCCCGCCCACTGATTGTTTGAAAGCAGGCGCGCATGGTCGCGGGAACGCGTCTGACGATCTGATTGGTCAGTCAGACGACCAATGGCAGTGTGAGTTATGCATAGGGGCGGGGTTTCCGCGGGCGGGCAGCGGCGCCATCTCGCAGCGGGACGTGGCGGTCGCCTGGCAACGCGCGGCCGCGGGGGTGACGTCACGGGCCCGCGAGCCGCCCCTCACGACAGTGTCACGATAACGCTGAGGGGATGCGCCGTGACCTCTCCTGTCCGAGCACCTTCCCCGGGCAGCCTTCGCTTGGGTGCTCGGGAACCCGCTCTGCTTCGAGAGCTCATTCTCATTAAAAGATAAAAACCTCCTCAGAAGGAGCAGATTTATTGCGCAGAGTCGCGGACAGGAAGCAGTTCTGACAAAGAGTCGGTTCCGTTTGTAACAGCCCCACCTGGTGCCTCGCCCTCAGCCCGGGCAGCGCGAAAGGACCCCGGGCCACAGACGTTTGGGTCATTTGTTGGAGGATTTTTATTGATGGGAGCAAACAGTTCATGTGTTTCAGTGACATTTATAGAAGTTTGAAAGGGAACGAACATGCTGTGTCTAGTAAATGTGACATTTTAGGCGAAATCAGCCATTTTTCACAGAGGATTCTAGTAACCATTCGAACAGAGATTGATCAATGAAATGACTCAAACAACAACAAAAAAAGGGTTTGAATGCGTCTGACAATTCATATTGAGTTTCTCAAGAACAATATTTTGGAAACTTTCCAAAATTCAGACAACTATTTTTCTTTTTAGCATGATTCTCCACAGAGAAGCTGACAGTGTACTTTAACATGAGACAGCTGGGCCATAAGAGCAACATTAATAGCTTAAGTGAAGGCACGTAAATGCTAGAAACCAAAAACTGAGAATGAATGTAGTTTATTCTAAGAAAATGCATGGATGTATTGTGTTTGATTTTTATCTGTAATTAGTTGGATTATTTGCTTTCTCTCACATGAAAAGATTTTGATATACTTCTTTATTGCACTAGCATCCAATTATCTCCCTTCCTTCCTTTTTACTTCACAGTTCTGCTTCAGAAACTGAAAAAATATGCAGGAGCATCAGAACAAAGATTCAGGTCTTTTTACAACAGTGATATTCAAACAGAGAGACTCAGACTGCATTATACTGTGATCCAAACATCACACACTGGCTCTGGTTGTTCTTATGTAAAAGTGAAAACTGATGAAGTGAAAAAAGTCCCTGAGTCAGCATCTTTTGACTGTCAAAGTCACAAAACTTTGATCTCATACTATCACAGCTCCAAACGCTGTTATTTAAGTCCTGAGTAACTTTGATTTGCACTAAAAATAGAGGTGGAGTTCTGCACATTTTCTTTCTATGACCCATCATAAAACTCAGCTTTGATGCAAAAATCAAACCAGCAGGTCTGTACTCCACTTGACATGCCACAGAAGTAGCTGGGTTTGCTTCATTTCTTGCTCCATAGCTGTATCAAGCACATCCTGAAGTTTGACAAGATGTGAGAATAGAAAGGGTATTATGCAGGGGGTTGATATCTCAGTAATTTCTTGCCAGCTGTCCTTGCCATGTCACAAAGCTCCAGCACGAACTCTTGCTGGAGGCCTCCACAGGTGAGCACCTTGCATAGGATAGAATGGGCATGTTTGCTGCTGGCCCTGAAGGCTCAGGGTATCAAAAATGCCAGACTGTTAGCAAGGAAATCAACTGCTAATGTTTTAAAGCTTCTCACTGCTTCAGTATATGTAACTGAGTAGTTTAATCATATTATTATCAAAGAATGAAATGTATTTTTATGGCTATTAGCTGAGGATAAAAATAAAGATGTTTTCTTGTAGGCTCTAAGTGTGGCTCTTTACATTATATTTTCCTCTCCAAAGAAGCTTGTCTTTCATAATTTCTTGTTTCCTAGAGGAAAGAGCTTCTGATACAGTGTCCCATTTACCATGAACACTGGCAAACAAACAGAATGTAATTTTTTATCGTCAAAATTTCCAGCAACTGCTGAACTCAACAACAATTGTCTGCCATAGGAACTGAGCTGGTGGGCTGGGAGACAGAGAGAATGATGTCTGTTCATGCCAGAGGACATTGCTTGTCTTAAAGGCACAATTTCCCTCAGGCCATCACCTGGACTACCAGTTCATTCCCCAAATCACCCCTGCCTTTCTTCAGTCACTTATTAAATCAGTGTTTCTTCAACAGGAAGCCAAATAAATCACTGTTCACTCTGAATATAGGATTGTTCATGTTTAGAGTATTTATTGTGGCAAAACAATTAATAGATTTCTTCTAAAAGATTTTTCCATGTTTAGGAACAAATGGATGTGAAGAGGGGAAAACTATCTTGTTTTGGAAAGAACACTGAACAAGGACACATGCAAAGTTCAAACATCTTTTAAATAGTTTTCTCCCCAAATGTATCATTAATTTTGTTCAGCTTTTCTAGTTTGTAAACAACTATATAATCAATGAAAATATATTTAGCCTACCTTTAAAAAGATGTTTCCAGTATTAATTGATAATAATAGTAAAATCATATGCAAGACAAAAATATTAAGATCTAGCATGCTTGTCCCTTAACAAGTTCTATTCCAAAATTATATTACATATATTAATATCAACTTTGTAAATGCTCATAATCTCAAATATTTGAGTAGTCAGACAGCGACAAAAAAATATTAAGAAACTGGACAACCTTTCTGTATTGTGAATGCCATTCACTTATTTGAAATAAATGTTACTTGCTAGTAAAGTGCTGTTACAAGCAAAATGAAATTGTTACTGTCTATTGAAAGAAGATGGCATTTTAGTAATATTCAAATTGTACTTGTTTTTGGCAAATAGTTAAAAGCTTAGACATGTTTGTTTAGCCACCCAAAACTAAGTCAGTATAAATAATATTGGTTTCAATAATCCTATGCTAAAAGGCACATACTAATGTTCCAGCAGTTCTTTCAAGTGAGCTTTTGTATGTAGAGTTTTAATTGTGCTTTTAAATAGTTACTGATTCAGTATGACCTTGAAAGTGACATTTGTGCATGTCTAAAATACCTTCTCACAAATGAATCACACTCTGAAGGTGTAAATTTTTTAAGATTATATGTATCTATATAACTATGCTTGTTGATCTCTATAGATCTACATAGATATATACATATATTCATACATACACACACAAAAGGGCTTCTTCTGGAACAGCAGCAGAAAGTGCAGTCTATACTTTTCTGACTTGTCTTCATAATAGAAAGTTCAGGTATGAATTGTCTTGTTATTTGTGAGATCCAAGGGATTATTTGTGATGCTGCATGTGTCCCATATTACTCTCTTTCCTTACAGGCTGCTTCAAGCTCACTTCACTTCCAGAAGAGATGATTGGCAAATTATTTTCCATGTGATACTGAATAAGATGCCCCACACTATCAAATATATGGTCTTTGGTTCTCACCTAGTGGAAGAAGCAAAAGAATGTATTTAAGGTTAGACTGTGCTTATAACTGGTTGGACATGAGCCTAACACATTAAAGTCAAAAGGCACTTAAGCCACTGAACTCACTTGAGCAGGATCATTAGGCTGTAGACAGCAATTCAGACCTATCCTTTGACCCACCATCAGCTCACATGAAAAGCAGTGGAAAAGTAAAGGGACTGTATGTCAAACTGGGCTGATTCTCCACAGGGGAATGAAAGAACCTTTTTCTTTTCTCCACAGAAGAGATACATATTTTTCCCTAAATCCCACTGAGGTTTACTTTTCTGATTTACTCTCTCCTCTGAAATGTCACTCTTCTAACCCCGAGCAGAAGAAAGTAGAATTGAAGTGACATCAAACCATTTCTGCATCCAGAAATTCACAATTAAGGATAGGGTTATTTTTTTCTAGTACTAACGGTTCAAAGGCTGTGTTAAGTGTATACACTAATTATCAGCACCTGGACTAACAGTATTAAAGTTC
This sequence comes from Sturnus vulgaris, assembly GCF_052056855.1. NCBI lineage: Eukaryota > Metazoa > Chordata > Aves > Passeriformes > Sturnidae > Sturnus > Sturnus vulgaris. The sequence goes on from NC_142255.1 coordinate 10,346,883, forward strand.
CTCACTGCTACCTCCATGGTACTTCAGTGCTTATAAGTTTTTGAACTTTCAAACCTACTGCAGCCACTGCCTATATTTAAATTAATCTGGAGGGAATTAAATCAGTTCCACTCCGTGGAATGCACCCATGCATTTTGACTGAAATATCCGAGCAGAACTGAAATCTCATTATATGAAATATTCGTACCTTGCCCTCAGGATCCACCAAGAGTAGATGTTTTGCCTGCCCTCCCTGAAGTCCACTGAGGACATACTGACCAGGTGACGTTGTGCTCTCTCGTACCAGAAAATCCCCATCGTTGACTAAGAGGCTCTCTGCTGCTTTCCTGTTCAATTTGCCATGGTAACAATCTTCATTCTTTAGCTGTTGCTTTATTTGTGGCAGAACACAGAGACCAGCTGTGCTGCTTGTGGCACTCTGCTGAACAGGTTCCGGTAACTCTAAAATTAAATGAAAGGGAATGTATTGAACACTTCACCTAAAACTCCATCCTAAAAGGATGCAAGCCAATATTTTAATAGCTTTTTAAAAAATCAAATAATTCAGTCTTGAAGCTGTGATCAAACAACCTTACAGACTGTAAGAATATGCACACATGAATGCTCATGATCCTCCAGTGCATTAGGCAAAATTATCACACCACCTCTTCCCCTACCTTAGATGGGAAAGCCTTTGGTTGCTAGGCAACAGGGATTAGAAACAGGAGTTTTTCTGATGCTATACTGGTTTGGGGTTATATTTCTTTGTATGAAAAGATCAAATCTTCCCTGTAAAAACAAGATTTTTGTTGGCTTTTTAGCTTTTTTTTTCTTAAGATCTTGTTTTTCCTTCTTCCTTAAGAAGCTCTGAAGAGATTGTCACAGATCATTGGGAGAGTCATGTTGAGTGGCTCCAGCTATGTGCAGGAATGTAAGACAACATAGCCAATGTAGCCAGAAGGGAAGGATTACAGCATGATGCATTTGCTGTTAAAAAACGAACAATTACCAAATGTACTAAAAAAACTGGGTGGTTTGGGATATAGCCAGTCAGACTGCAAATGATTCACAGGCAGGATTTTTCTAAGGAAAATAAGAGGATATCACTTCTTCAATGGAATTGTGCAACATAAGGCTCCTCAGGATATAGGCAGTTCCTTTTAGAGCATGATACAGTCCCAAGCTGGAAATGTCTCAGTGGTCACAGATTTATTGTGTTTCCTTATTGTCCAGTCCTTTTTCCACTTTCTTGTGTGGAGCCAACTCTGACAGAGAAAACACTCAGTGGGAAACCATAAAAGGCAAAGCTAATAAAGTATATTCAATAATGAGGACAATCAGTAGCAACTATATAATCATTTAATGGATATCCACCACTTTGAGTCCATAAATCAAGTTTTGACATACATTTAATTGATACCACAGATCAAACAGTTTGGTTTAGAAATTATTGGATGAGATTCAACAGTCATGTACGGAAGAACTGAGAAAAGACAGTCACAATAATCCCACTTTAATCTTGCATGCTACTGCCTGTGAAGCAAAGGCAACTGAAGTAATTTCCACCTTAGAGGGGTTTAAGACCTTGAACATACAGGAGAACCCTCTTCCTTGAGGCAATGTGCAGTCCCAAGCTCGTATCATCCTAAAGACTTGCTTTTAAATACCTGCGGCACTCTATTCATTGTCGTCAATCAACTACAGAAGATGCAAGGTTACTCTGCTTGTTTACCATCACTACTTTTGCTCTTTAATCCCCTTTCTCTTTAATCTAACAAAGAAGAAGAACAAGGATAGATTTCTTCCCCCCACCTTTTCTATATTTCTTATGGGAAACCCAAATCTTTGTCCATGCAGAGAGATGAGAAGCCCCCCCTCCTTGCAGTGCTTAGACAGCTATGGCATCACAATGGGAACCTACTGGCCTGGCGCAGAGGGCTCCCAGGGATCTGTGCTGCTGCTGGACCTCGGGCTGCACAGGCTGCAGACTGCAGGGACTGGGTGTTGATGTAACAGGGATCATCAAAGAGATCTGCTTTGTAGGCAGGTTTCAATGTGGTTGCCTCTTTTATTGTCTTCTGTGATCTCTCATCACAATTACCTGCAATTAGTATATAGTATGCACAGATTTCCTTCTTTTTTTTTTTTTTAACTCAGCTTTAAATAACTGTAAAAGCTGAAATAGGAATGATGTTCTTCTTTCTAGCCCACTAAAGTAATTCAGAAGGAAAAGAAAAATGCAAATGAACTTATTTTTCCGTATGTCTAGAAAGCACGAGGTCCAAAATTAATTTGAATGATGTTTTCAGAAATGTTCTGCACTGGTTCAGTTCTGCTTCAGTCAATGTCAGCAGTGAACCCCCTACAGACTGGAAAGAAATTAATACATATGGCTCTACAAAAACACAAACCATATATGTTATTTGTTACAAAACCCTTTCCTTCCCCTCTGCACCACAAAAAGAGCTTGTGGGAAGCTGAGCAATTCTCTCTCGCTGTTCTGGTGGAGAAGGGAGAAATGGAGGAGATTGGTGCTTTGAGGCTTGGCCTGGAGAGCCAAAGCCACATCTGTCAGGTTAGGAACCAAGCCTAGGAACAGGCTAACAGAATATCCCTTGCAGGGTATGAAAATAATAGCATTTCAGCTAGCCAAATAGCAGGCATATTTTTGCTCTTCAACAAACGTTTTATTCATAGATCTATTCATTCATTCTTTTATTTGTTCACCCTCTCTTTGTAGAAACCATTTGATTCTCCTTTCCTTGAATTGGAAATAACAGAAGAAACTGAAGTATCCCCTGCAAACAGTGTAATGGATCGCTTCAGAGCCGTGCAGGTGGGAATTCAGAAAGGACCTCATTGTGCAGTGAAACAGAGGAGCTGAGGAAATGTGCTCAGGGCATCAGCTGTAGCAAAGGAAGTCCAGAAAGGGATGGAGGCTGATGATCTCCTGGGGTCCCTTAGAGCACATCTTGCTAAAGGCAAATTGATCCTGGTCACAAAGCTACCTAAGGCACAGTCACACCGAGAAGCCAGGGATGCTGGAACCAAGGGGCCAGGCTCTGTTGGAACAACCCGATGGTGATACTTTGGAGCTCAATGAGCATTTGTAGGAGGGATATATTCAGAGACTGATAAGAAATGAAGTATCTTCCTTTTACAAATGGTATGAAGAAAGGGAATAAAACAACAAAGAGTATGAAAGAGAATAAAAAAAACAAAGAGCTACTGTACAGTATCATGAGAAGTAAAATGAGTAAGTCTGCCAGCAGACATGAAGATAGATTAGTGGCCTTTAGAAAAGCTGTAAGGCTTTTTTGTTTGCCCTTCATCTAGGGAACTAAAAATGACCCACTAAGTAGAACACATTTCACCATTGTATTGAAAGCCAAGGGGCAGTTCTTCCAGGCAGCCTGCCCTGGCTAATTCTGCATATGCATGAGAAGGAAAAGAGAGTACATACCCACAGTTATGTTTTCGTCTGGACAATTTTCATATATATTGATGAAGGTTGGGCTGCCTGACTGTAGAAAAAAAATTTAAATCGGTCACATCAAGTAGTCCCCTAGAAAATCTCAGGTAACTTCAAAACACCCATTAGTTAATAGACATGCAGGTAATTAAACAGGTTCTTCACCAAAAAATTCCCATCTCCTCAAATAATATTTCACACTGATACTCTTCTTTCATTAGATATGACATCTAGACTCCAACCTAATATAACTGCCCAGTTATGTATCTAATGTTTAGTATATATACAGTATAACTCCTGAGTAAGAAAGCTCAGATTTTCTAATAAATGCCCTTCATCATAAAATCAATTACAGATATCATGTTTTGAAAGTGAAGTGGTTACTAAATTGTCTGAGCAGCGCTGAAAGAGAAAGGAAAACCAAAAAGTAACACCCTATGGGAAAAAGACATTTGCATTTACATGCAGGGTAACTCCTTGCAACAACACTGGTGAGCATCAGGTGCAAACTCTGGCTATAGTAAAACATTTTTAGAATTAGAGAAATGTTGGGCAGGTGGGGACCTGATATGCAGAGTATGGTTCATGTTAGCAAAAAATGAATGGAGCAGTAGCACAGGAACAAACAGCAGCCCAGGAGCAGTTGCCACCAAACACAAATAACCCTTGGGAGCAGCAAGCTTTTAGACAGAACCAACTGGATTCCAGCAGGCATATATGAGTGTGCTCCCTCTGAGCCAAGTGATGGTGCCTTCTTTCCTGTGTGGGGAAAGGATGGTGCTCCCAAGGCTTCACACAACAGGCTCTGAAATCTGTGCACCCAGTCTGAACTTGGCTTGTTTTACTCCCTGACTGGTTTTTCATTTCCCACTATCCCAGACAGGAGCCACAGATATCTTTTGCTGATTTAACAGAGCTTCTTGAAACAATCCAAGAGTAATGAATATTGTATATATATTGCAATCAGTCAGTGTTGTATGTATAAGTTGTAGAGCATAATGGACTGGATGAAATATTTATTAGATCACAGAATCAGGAGCCAGGAGGTCCCAGATTTTGCAGATGTTCTCTCCAACAAGCCATTTAAATTGGTATCTATTTTCTTCTCAGAGCTGATGAGTGAACAAGGGAATATTACTTGGTCTCCTGAAAGTACTCTGAGGACAAACCAGTTAATATTCAGAAAGTGCTTTGGGATTCAATTATGTACTAAGCATCATTAAATCTAGCCTAAAAAAGCCTTTTCCCAGGATAATCAGAACCTGGTTCTGATGTTAATGCCATGCTTTAACACCACAGAAGCATTTTATTATTCATTCCCACAATAGGCAGTGAATATTTATCCTAGAAGATGGGTACTTACTGAGCAATACTGCTTTTTGCACTGGACAGGACATTTAGCCCTCTGGTCTGTCTGAACTTTCATTCGCATATCTAACACTCCACCGGTGGGAGGCTCCTTCCCTGGAATTTCGTTGTAATATTCATGATCCTCCCTCTCCTGTGAATTCCCAGCTGATCCATTAGCATTTACTGCCTCGCTGAAAAAAATATAGGGGGGAAAAATTAAGCTTCTGATGTAATCAATTGCTTTCTAGTGTAGGCAAACATCCCCAGTGTCTGCACACCACACAATACACAGATCTGCCATATGGAGGCTGTAAAGGGCTTTGGGCCGGAACTTTCAGAGCTGTTTATTTTTCCAGTTACTTCTTCCTGAATTAAAAATAGTCATGACAGTTTGGAGTAAAGGGAGGTACTGTCATTTCATTAGCACCAGGCAGCCCAGATACATTTTCAAGTCAAAGAAAAGGTAAGAGGCAACTACTGAAAATTTAAGGATTACAATGCATTGTTCATTAAGGTATCCATAATGTTGACCATAAAACTTGTGGCTTCTTGAATAAACTCTATAAATCTAGAGATTGCTGAAGAGCAGCCAGACTTCAAGAGAAAAATTAAAACCTCATGGCGTTTAGTCAGACAAGCCTGCAACTGTTTTAGAAAATCAAATATTTCTACAAAAAAAAAAAAAAAAAAAAAAAAAAAAAAAGGAAAAAAAAGTAGCTGTCCTCAGTGGCATTTACCCTGATTTTAATAACCACAATCAATATTCTGGTTCTGCTTGAAGGGAACACTACATGGCATGAAGAAGAGCACTCAATGATTTTCTTAAGCTAAACCAGAATGATGACAGTTTAAACGTACAGCTGATACACTGCAAAACAACTAGGTGCTTCCTGTGCTGTCTCCGGTCCCAAAATAAAAAAACTCATCCAAAATCTTACTTCTTTGATTAACAAGAGTATAATTGGATAAAAGGCCATAAGCAGGAAAGAGATAAAGTTCAAGTAGTTGATTATGTGATATGCAGTGCAAGTATTTGATTATGTGATTCATAGTAGTTTGGAAGGGAGTGACTCATTCACACAGCAATATCCGACTCCTCTGCCTGAGGACCATTCTCCAAGGCTGGCTGTGGGTTATGCTCAAGGAGGAAATCTAATTACCCTCTCCCATTTCTCCCTGCTCCTATGCTATTTGTGACATAACCTAGCAGGGTTTCTTAGGAAAGAAAGGCTCTTCCTCTGGTTATTTTCCCCAGGAAAACCAGACCAGTTTAAGTAGTGGAATAACAAGAACCACCATATACATTGAAATAAATATAAATTGGAGTTGCTTTTATGTAATAAAACCAGCTCTGCTGTGATGCATTAGGCCCTGTTCCAGTGACACTGCCTGCTCAGGAATCCTGTGCTCAGGCTGCAGGTAAGCAGTGCCACAGCTTTGCCTACTCATGGGAAGTAGCAGGCAATCAGATTTGGTGTTACAATAAAAAGAAGCCTGAGAAAAATAGGCATGGCTAATCTGTGAAGAGAGCCATAAATTAGAGCAAGAATTGTGTCCCCAGTGCAATGGAAGAAGGGTAATTGAAATGGGGAATTGTGGTCCAGAAGCTAATCTAGGCCCTGTATTTCGGGCAATGTGCAGAGGACAGGGCTTCACACTTTAAAATGCCAGGTGGTGACTGTCTTTATTCCAGTTCATGAGGCTGATGTAAGTCATGCCAGGCCAAAACTGAGGCTGCTACCAGGACATGAGCAGAATATCAGAAAGGTGAATTAAAATGGCTTTTTTCCCCACCACACACTTTCTACAGCTGCAGCAATCTTAAACTTGGCACAGGTCAGGACTGAGCTCAGCCTGTGTGTGTGTGTGTGTGTGTGTGTGTGTGTGTGTGTGTGTGTCTGCTATTTATAGAGCTGAACTTACTTGGGCAGAGTAATTTGAACATTTGTTCAACTTGCATGACTTAAAATAAGGCTGCTTTATCTAAGGAACAATACAGCTTAATTCTGTGTTCTGCACCTGTACAAATGTCACAAAAATCAATGAAGTTCACTGGAATAAACTAATTTTGGTATTTTATGTGCTGCACATACGGGCATATATTAGAATTATCCTGTGTCCAGAAAGCATATTCAAAGCATCTTACTTATGGATCACTCTTTGTAGTGTATTGTTTTCCTGAAAAGTAGTAAAGAGAAGGAAACTGCCAGTTAAGTGACTGAGACTGTGCTGACCTTTCATTAGATGTAACCAGGCTAGATGGGTTCTTCAGGTACTGTCTGAACCGGAGCTCAAAAGCTTGCCCTATGGTGTTGATCACCTCCTGTGCCATCCCATTGGGGCATTCCAGGATGTGGCATGCTGAAAAGAGACACCTTACTTTAATGAAGTAAATGCAGTTTATACCAGAAAGTAGAGACTCAAGCTATATTGCTTATAGCAGAAAAGCAAGGCTCCTACCCCTTCATGGAGCCAGCAGCTAGTACAGCTTTAGCTTGACCTGCAGATTCCCACTTCATTGCACAAAGAATATGGCATTTAAAGCTACAGCCTGCATACTATTACCCCTAAATATACAGCAAAACCAGAAATTGTACAGAATATTGAGCTGTTCAGTAGCTTCTTCATTTTAAAACTCAAACAATTCCTTGTTACATACAAATAAAGCAATCATATAAACACATATAACAATTGGAAACTTGTTTCAATACCTCTCTGATTAACAGGGTCTTTTGCTACATATGCCACATAGTCTGTTGTATCCTACAGGAAAGAAGACAACAAATGTCTTGAACATTGTCATTATAAACAACCCTATTACTACAGCATAGCACTTGCATATAGAGAGATACATTTTTAGCTTTAAAATGCATGCTTCTTTCAGGGAAAAGCAACCAGAGGTACTAGCAAAGTGAGCCAAGGAAAATATCAGTGACACACTGGTGTCTATCAACAGAGTAATTGTCCCATATTCCTTTTCTTCTAAAAAACGCACTAGACCATTTAGCACTCTCTGGGTCTTCAATAAACTGTGTATTCAATTCCAGCTCTGCAACAGGAGTAGAAACACAACTGGTGCCTCATCAGCAGGCAATGCTGCTCCTTCCACTGCTGCCATGGAGCTCCAAGTCTTGGCCATGTAACACATCAGGGCTGTGTGACTGCTGGTCACAGCTTTTGGTTGGGACAGTCCTTACCAGAATCAGTGGAAGATAAAGCTGTGCTAACATACAGCAAAGGACAAGTTTCCAATGTTCCCAATTTGTAGCAGTAAGATTGAGTTTTGAAGGCAGCTTGGAGAAAAGTTAAGCTTTAAAATTGTGCAGAATAAAATGGGTATCTGATCTCAATTGCTACTGCTCAATTTTAGTCTGGCTACAATCAAGTTAAATTACCCTGGATCTCAAAGCTGCTGCTGAGATCAGACAACCTCAGTACAATCAGTTTTCTGTTTCTGATTCTCTTTCTAGCCAGCACTGAAATAATCCTCTTTTTCTAGTCAAAGTGAAAAGAGAACTGGAATAGAAAAAATAACATTTCTAATGATACTGCAAAAGCAAAGAGTGGCTTGATAATTCAGTGTTATAGTCAAATTGGTAAGGTAGTGAATAACATTCTTTTAATTATTAAAGATGTATTTTGTTATTTTGGATCTTTAAGGTGGGACAGGGAAAATGCAATTCACAGCTTGAAGGCATGGCTCTCTTGAGGGAAGATGCAATCAGCTGGCAGGAAACAGGGCCTCGTTTGCAGTATGCACAAGAACAATCATTTAATAATTCACAATGAATGACACAAGAGGCAGGTCTTAGGGCCAGCAGAACTTGTCCTAGATAATTTTTTTTTTAAATCTCTAAAGTTAATATCATTAAAGCAAAGCAAGGTAAATATTTCTTATGTGTCTAGTGAACTCAATTTCCTTCCTTTTCCTTTCAAGTTTTTTTTAAAGTTCATAAATATTTTAGGATAGATATTTTAAAATAAATGAGATCTAGGGAGCAACTAGAAACTAAAGTAACTGGAGCAGTACCTGCTATTTTTTATATCTTTTTAATGTTTATGTAGATGCCTGGGTGATTTTGCTTTAAAATAAAGCCAGAATAGGCTCAATTATCAGGCAGAATAGTGCTACTTCTTCACAGCCCAGAGCAACACTGAATTTCACTTAGGCCCTGAATGTGGGGCAGGTGGAAAGACAGGTTTTGTGGAAACTGTCTCCCATTTTAAACGTAAACAGAATTTTGAAAAAAATACCTGAACAAGACAAGAAAATTGCCCTTTTTGTGAAGGACCACTAGATTTATAGTTACCACTGGTGAGCAAGACTTCTATTTTACATATCCTCCCAGTAAGAAGTGTCAGCAGCTGCTCCACCAACCCCAATTCCTGCAGCACATCTGTGTGCATGCACATCTCCTGCTGGCCCTGCCATTAAGCATTGGCCAAACCCAGTCCTGTGTAGTCTCTGAAATCTGAAGTTGCTGTGCAAGACTAGTGCAGGATAATAATATAAAAAAATACTAAAAAGGGTAAATAAGCACTAAGGAATTACTTATCCAACACAGATAGATGATATTTCCTGCTTACAGTCATTGCAGTTTGGAATAGAATAAAAAAACTCTGACTTGCAAATATCCATGAGTGCATGGCTGTGGCACTAAGAACAGCCCTATCTGCAGGAGGAAAGTGGCTATGCCACATCTGTCTCATAGGAGCTGTTTGCTTGAGTCAAAATTAATCTAAAAATGCAGAGGTGCCAGTGCTGATGGCTTTTATGACAGGTATTGGATCACAGGGACCACTGAACTGATCAATTCCTATGTTCACATTCTTATTTTTAGATCCCCAAGTCAGAGGGCTTTTGAATGGACTGAGGCTCACTGATGGGCAACAGGAAAGTTAACTGCATATATCTATTAAAGATGCACTGAGTCACTCTTCCACATTTCCTTTTCGATGTCAGTCCCCCAGATTTCTTGTATTACAGGTCATGAGCTAGAAGTGCAGTGTACTCTGTTAGTGCTTGTGGAAGGAAGGCATGAAGCAAAGTATTTGCAGGTAACAGTTGTTACATGAGTTCATTATAATTGCAGAAGTATATTTTATAAATCAATACTTACTGGGTCACCTCCAGAAGCAAATGAGATGGACTGCATGTGATGGTTGGCAATAATCTGAAAAGCATAACAGACTAATTAAACATGCTCTTGGGCCACACATTAGAGGCCATCAGAACATGTCTCCGTAGAAGAAGCAAGTAAATTCATAGAAATCCTGTTAATTAATTTATGCATGTATCATTTAGGAAGGAAGGAGATAAAAATAGAAATATTTTTGAGACTACCCATTCATGTTTAGCAATGTCTAGATCTCTGAGTAATCTTCACAGAATCTTAAAGGGTCTTCAGAATGAATTCAACCACCAACTTCTAATTGTACCCAAAGGGAAGGAAAACCCGGTGTCCTAATCCCCTCCTGGAACAGATGTGCAGTGGACAGGAGACATCTGCACTCCAGACAAACCCCTAGGAGTTCCTTGATTCTCAGCACGGCACCAGCTCAGTGCAGCACTCCTCAGAGCCAGTGAGCCAAAATGACCTCCCTGATGTTCTCCTACTCCAGCTTGAAGCAAAACCTGATGCTCGCCAGGGTGAGATCACTCAGGGAGCTGAGACCAGCAGCTGAGGGAGAAATTGGGTGGGCAGGACAAAGATCCTTATATCTGCCAAGAAGGAAGGGAGCACAGCCCAGTACCAAGCAAACCCAGGCTCTCAGGAACACACCTCAGTGGAGCCTAGAGAATTTATACAGTATAATTGATTGTACACAGGTATTATCCAGCTGTAAAATAGCTTTGAATGACACCAAAGCCAAGCTCTGACCTAATATCTATAACAATTCTTTTCCCCCCAGGACTTGTCAGAAACTACAGTAGGACTAGTGCCTTGTTTGGTAGGCACTTCACAGGCAAACACCTCCAGAGAAACAGTTTGCCAGGTGCTCAGAGATCCCCCCCATGGAACACATCATGAACAAAGAGCACCTGTGCTGTATGTCAATGCCTCCAAAGTGCTTTCATTTTTCAATTCAGAGGCATCATGTAATTCAGCTTCTCCAGGCATGCACAGGTCTGCTAAAGGGCACAGCCTTCCTCAGAAGCCACAAAGGAGAAAACTGTAGCATGGAGAAAAGGACACTGATTACATGTATCCTACCTGCTGTGTGTCAGCATTAATCAAAGTGAGGCTGCTTGTTGAAATGGTCAGCTTTATATTCATGCCAGAAAACTGAAGGTTACTTTTGCCAAGTACAGAAGACAGAAACTTCACTGGAGGCTTTGAACAAAGAGACAAAAGAAAGAGGCTGTCAGCCCAGTCTGTGAGGGGCAGAAACATATCAAAGTCAAGGAGCTTTTATGGTATCTTATTGAGACTTTCAATGGAGCAAGGATAATGGCTTGATCAAACACAAATAGATCTTCTAACAAACATCAGCTCTGAATGCAATACTGGTAGGAATGGGTTTTATGTCAATAATAGGAACAAAAAATTTAAAGCAAAATTCCAGCGAGTTAAATGTTACAGCTGGCTCGGTAATTCAGAATGGGCAATTTTTTTCCTGAACTTCTCTTTGTTTCCAGAGGATGAAGTGCTTCTGGGTAAAGCAAGAAATTCTCTCATGTGTTCCTTTTTCGGGAACAAGTTCATTCCTCTTGAGCTCCACAGTTACAGAAGGAAATCAGTAAGTTCTGCTGGACACAACCCAACAGTAACTACTGATGTTGCCCTTCATTGCATCCCAGTTACCTAATAAAAGCCATTAAATGCTGCCATTTTAGTTGTGTTTGATTTTTTGTATATATAAATAAGCAGCAGAAAATCTTCCAGTGAATCAGCTCCCTCTTGCCAAAAAAAAAAAAACCAACAAAAAACAAACAAACAAAAAAAACCCCCCACAAAATAACAACAAAAAAACCAATTCCAATGATTTAGGAGCCAAAGCCTAAAACTTGTAAAGCACCATGCACTGCAAGGGCTGGTAGAAGCAGGAACTCTGGGCAAAGCATTAATCTTGCAATAAAGTAGGGCATAGCCTCAGCCCCAAACCAGCCCAGCTAAACACTCTGCTACCAGCACTTCCATGTTATCCAGGCTAAGTTCAGATGGATTAATACTGCTAATTCCCTCATGGACTGAAGCCTGTTAGGGAATCATGTATCCAGCTTATCAAAAGCAGGTATAGAAAAATAATTGCTAAGCTAAAACAGGATTTACCTTCCGCTTTTTTATAGCTCCATTTGTACCCGACACAGCTTCACACAGTCGGCTTATTGCTTCCCTGCAAAGAAAAAAATACAGCACAAACTGTTGGATCATTTCACATGCACCATCTGTAACAGAGCCAGCTACTCTGCAATTTATTGTTATCAGCCCACTTATAAAATCTTTAATCTTCTGGAAGGTCTTTCACAGATTTTCTTTCTTCTTTCCTCCCACTGTTAAAAAAAAAAAAAATAAACAACCAAAAGAACTATTTAACAAATACAGTGATTCAGCAGTCTGGTTTGCATTGATTCTTTTTCTTCATCAAATACATCAGTTTCACCTTATGAAAATTTTTTTAATAAAAAAAAAAAACCTCAAGACAAACTACCTAATACCTTCAAAGCCTTTTTCTCAGAATGGTTGATAGGTTTATTGCTTGGCAGGAAGGGCTCCTCCCTGCTTAATCCTTCCTATTTAGCACAGCAAATGCATGCAGAGTGAGCCCAGCTGGGTGCTGTGATTGACTGTGTGGGGTTTAGGATTTCTTTTCCAAAAACAAAACCCCAAAAAAACCCAAAACAACACCCCCCCCCCCGCAAAAAAAAAGCGCCAAAACTAAAACCAAAAAACACCAAATAACCCAAACAACGCTATGGAGGGGTGGGGATGAATAATCAGCTTCTCCAGTTCCTTTTCAGAGCTATCAGTCCACATCTTTCCATCTCTGCTAGGAATTTCCCAAACCTCTGCACGTTCCTCTCAGTTGAGGCAGCAGAAGAGTAAGGCATTAAGCACACACAGGCTCATTTCTAGGTCAAAGATAAATCACACACACAGGATAACAGAGTGCTGTGCTGTGCCTATTTTCCACACTAAAACAAGGCAAATTCTGGCCTTTGCTCAGGCAAGTGACCGGTTTGGACTTACAGTGCAGCACTGACAGCCCTGGTCAAGGTTAGCACAGCAACTGGGAAAAAACCTTTCTGCTGGCAGTTCCAGGCTTTTCCTCACTGATAGCTACTTCTCTGAAGTCAACAGGAAAATGTGCCTTACTGGGCTGGGATGTGCCCAGCAAGTTTCCATAACCTTGCCTGGACATCCCGGCTGGAGCCGCAGCCCCAGCATCTCCATCTGCCCTGGCCCTGGCATCTTCCCAGGCTTAGGGTCCCACACTGGGCACTTCAAGCCTCAGCCTTGCTCTTGTGGCTGAATTCAGCCACATCTTCCAAGCCTGGGATTTTGTTTGGTTCTAAAGGGGAAGAGAGTTTGTTTAATTATTTGTTTCTATTGCTGAATCATTATACAAAGAGCTAATTAGGAAACGAACTGTTTGGGAGAGTTCGTCTGTTTCCTGATCCCAGTGTGTGTGTGGGAGGAAAACACCACTGGCCTTCACCTCCTGAGAAATTTTTGGTTCAGAAGGGCTGAAAAGTATCAGGAGAGCACACAATGACAAGAGGCTCCAGCCAGGTATGTCCCATGCAGCAGAGATGCCAGTGAGGAGTGTGGTCCCTCCAGGACCCTGCAGATCAGAGAGGAAGTAAAGGCACCCAGCACTGGTGAACCCAGCAGTACTGCTCTGTGCCCCATGGGCTGCCACACCAGTGGGGTGTGTGCTTGAAGCACTGGAGATCACTGATCTACACTGAGGCTTCCTGCCAGGGAACACCCTGAGAAATTCAACCTGGATGCTGTCAAATGAATGGAGACATCATCCACAGCAAAATATAATCAATATTTTCAGAGGGAAAACAGCAGGGAATAAAAGGGGCCTCATTGTGGGCTACACAAGATGGGTCAGAAACCCAGTCTTTTAAACACTGACCCTTCTTAGCATTACTGCCCGCTACACAACTGAAAATATGTTTTTTCAGCAAATGCCTGGTACCCTTCTTGGTTAGCTCTTGTTTTATTTAGCTGTTACCAGGAGGAAGGCCACACATGAAGGAAAAAAAAAAAGAAAAGAGGAAGGCTTCCTGCAGGATGATCTTGCAGATTCCAATAATCAGCTTGGAAAATGAGAACTCATCTTCTCATTCAATATTAAAGGAAATTAAAATCAGAGCCAAGACATTAAGGCTACTTGGAGCCTTCAAGTCTAGCCTTACCTAGAAAGAAAACCAGATACAGAACAAATTGGAAAAACAGAGAAGTTGTCTTTTTTGGTGACAAATGAGCTCTTGCACGTGTCAGGCAGCCCATGTGAAATCAAGAGTTGTAGGCTGAGTTGCCAGCCACAAGTTCTTGTTCATGTTTGTCCTGGTTTAGGACAAATTTGGGAGGACAATTGTACAAGACATTGTACAAGCCAGTGTGGTGGCTGCCCACTTCACCAGTAAAAAGGAACCGAAAAGTAGCAAACCATTTCTACTTAATAGTTTCCATTACCTCTCTTTGGTAGGGGAAATAGTTGTACAGACATTTCTTGCTGCATATCTCTGGGTGATTTTCCAAGTGATCTAACAAAACTTTACAAATATTATTTTAAAGGTCTGAAAAGGAGGAGTTTAGTAACACCTGAACGCTTCCTATATGCAGTCATTTCCACAAACTAGAAACTGCACCATACACTAGGAAGAAAAACTCTGGATGCACCCATGATAAACTGAAATGAGTGACCCATTTTTGGCATCCATAAGCCTTTAAACCAGCTTTTTTTTTTCCAGGCTCACTCAGAAGTACAGTCCACAGGTTTTCTCTGGGTCTGCAGCCCTGGAGTGAAACCTGTGGCAGACACAGCCCCTGCTGCTCCCAGAGCGTGCCTGAGAGCGCCTGCGGGCAGTAACACTGAGCCACTTTGTTCATTGTTCCCCCAAAATGAGAATAAAAGACGAAAGATGGGCTGATGTAAGCAAGCAAGCATGCTGTTGAGGATTTGCTTTTAAGCATCTAGGGCCCTGCCTACACCATGTAACAGAAAGGGATTATGTGGCTCAACAAAGTTGAAATTAATCTTCCAAACAAAGTCAGCCTTTTTCCAGCCGCCCTCCCTAGCTGCACATTTCAGGCACCCTTCACCCTTCACTGCCTGACCACTTTTGAGTTTGCAAGTTAATGTCTCAATCCAAGATACAGAATCCCTTTTCCCAGAAATGCCCACATTTGATGACTAATAACCAGCTTGACTTAACAGAAGTGGGAAATGTGTAAGAGGAAAAGAGCTGAAGGGCTGGACAAGAGAAGCACACATCAAGGTCTAGCAAAGGCAGGACCTGCCACAGCACAAGGGTGACAACCCAAACACATCTTGTATCCAGAGCAGCAAGCACAGACTAATCATTCCCAAAAAATTAAAAGACCATCAAGCAGAAGAATCTGTTACGTTTATTGTTATTTTTTGGTGTTACTTTTGTCATCTACGTGGAGTTTGAGATCACAGATTTCTGCGAAATGGGAGGGATGTCCCTAAGAACAAGTCGGGTCATGGGCAGGCAACAGCAGAGAACTGGAAAACTTGCAGTGGAATCTCCTCTGCCAACCTCCTCACCCCACAGCCACCAAGGGTGAAGAGCATCTCAGTGCCCAGCCCTTCTCTTGCTGCCCTGGGGTCATGTGGCCACACAGCACCTCTGCATCCATGGCCATTCACAGCACCAGAGAGGCACTTTCTGCCTTCTCCAACCATGTGCCTGCCAAGCAACTGAAAATGTAAGTCCAGCAAGAAAACAGAAAGTCAATCCTCCATGTTCATCTCTTTGGACTCCTCACTGCATTTTGGCAAACATGAGTTTGTTGGTCTTTCCAACATTCATTACGTAGCTAAATAATATCTTCAATTTGAGACACCATGAGGTAACTAAGCATGCACATACACATAAAGCAAGGCAGGGTGCAGACATAACTAGAGACCTTTTCTACATCACTTTAAAACAGAAGATGCCTCTTTGCTTAGTGAAATGCCATCAAAGTAAAAATATTTTTTACCCCAATTCAAATAACAGGCATGGTTAAAATGAGATAATTTCCAGCAGTTCCTTAGTTGGTGCATTGTGCATGTGTCTATAAACTTACTCCCCCGAGAGAACAATAGGGGAATAATCAATGTTATCTTTGCTCCAGTCAGCTTGTCATCGATCGAACTTTAAAGTCTGTATGTGTGAGCTCAGCACTTCAGCATTTGGTTTGCAAACAGTTTAAGTTTTGAATTTCTCATGCACAAAAGAGCCCGTTAAGGTCAGCAGTGGCATTTTTTTTAGGTGATGGAAATATTTCCATTGTTAAGTCTTGACACAGTTCTGCTTAACAAAACCTAACTATCTGGCCCAAATTTAAGTTGGCAAGCTCTTGTCACGCAGTAATTCACATTCATTATTTTCCAAACAAACCATCCAAAGCTCCATTCTGTCAGCACAGCAGCACACACACCTCTTGCAAACAGGAGATAACCTTGCTCTCTGGCTGAGCTGTGAAGAACAGAGTGACCTGGGCTGGGTGTATTACATGGCTCTTCTTGGTCTGTAAAAGACTTGCCTGAGGGAAGTATATTGGTATCTTCATGCACACAGGCAGAAACTGGGTGAGTGTGTGCTTATACCAGCTGTAAATGTCAGCAACTGCTGATTTTGAATCTAAAACAAACAGGACAGCTTTCAAGTGAAATCTATAGACATTGAAAGACTCATGTTTTTCAGTTTCTTTCAACTGTAAATCTGGGAGCCAGCAGGTATAAATGTAACACTAATCCCTTCACGTTGCTTTCCTTTCTCTATGTCTTTTTGGATACAAACTTGAGGAAGCAAAACAGCATCTGAAAATCTCCCTCCAGCAAGAAGGAAGAGCTGGGCAGGTGCAGGAAGCCTCAACCACACTCCTGGCATCCTCAGCATGAACTATGCCAGAAAAGCAGCTGAGAGGACAAGGAAACATGCCTAAGGACAGGTATAGGACCTGCACCCACCCACCTCTCCAAAAAGCTTTTGGGTGGCTGCTGGGGCTGCCTGGCAGAGCACTAGTCCTGACTGCTGGACCGTGAGCACATCACAGCACCACGCAGCACTCGGCTGGATAATTGGGTGATTGTTTTGAAAACTCAAACACTCCTGCGATGCCAGATTTACAAGAATAAATGTAAAAATAAAATTGTGCTTTTCTGTTTCTGACAGGACATTTCAGCTACCCCACAGGCGTGGGGGTACTAACAATCTACACCCAGAAACTGGCAGCAATCTGCAACAGAAGTTAAAAAGTTCTCAAAATACCACAAAATATTTCATGTTTTAACCACATCCCCAGTTGTATCTGAGAATGAAATATTAATCGTTTTTCTGATTTGCAGCCTAAAAACTTAGGCTTGCAGTACAGATGGAAACAGCTGTATTTCAACACGTTTTCCTTGTGACTCCACTTCCAGCTGAGCCTAGTCTTGGTGCAGATGGGGTCAAGCGATGTCATACATCTGATAAAAATTTCTTAGATGACCTTGCTGGATTGAGGGACTGATGGCACTTTCTGCAGCGTGGCAGAGAGCCCTGTGAGGATCCTGGCTCTTCACCTTGGCCGTGGCACCCACAGGCACAGCAGCACCAGGATTTCCCCCGTGCCTTGGGAGAGCGTGCAGGCTGCACTGAGCCATGTGCACAGCCCGGCTGCTGCCGGTCCCCAGCTGCCTGGGGATGTCTGCTCCGTGCTGCCACTGCAGGGGGAGGCTCTCTGAGCAGCAACTGGGAGAGAAATTACGTCTGTGCCTCAAACAATTCATTTCCCAATGCAAATAGCCTATTGTAATGATCAAATAATTCAAATCATCACTTAGGAAAAAACAAAAACAAAACATGCGAACTCCTATTCAGAATTATCTCAGAGCTTGGCACACACTCTCAGCTTTATATAAAAATTAGCACTTGGGCTTTTCATTCTTGGTCTGAATCTCAGTTTTATACCACCTACCTGGTGACTTGTGTTCGTGTGCCAAAGTCCAGGGATCTCATTGACTGCAGCACTTCAATGCAGCCCATGTACTATGGAAAACAGACAGAGAAAAGGGAGGACTGTTAATATCTGTTACACAAGTAAGAGGAGGATCATAGGAGGAAGCAAATGTGATTATTGTCCACTAAGTTTATGCAGAACCACAAACTAAATGGAAAATCAAATCAGCCATCCTAAAGCTGCTTCCTAAATAGATCTTGTTTTACTGAAAGTGTAGAGAAGAGCAATAAAGATACCAATGGCTTAAACACCCTAGCACCAAAAAAGCAGGCAAAGCACTCAGGGGATACAAAATCCAATTATTCCTTTTTTTTCCATTTCTCCTTACTCTCATTTATTAGCCTGTGACACTGAGCTGAGAGGAATGCATGAGGAAATACTGGAGAGAACAGAGTCCTCAGGAGCAGAGGCTCTGGAAGCCCCTCGAGACCGATGCACTCAGAGCCCCCACGCAGAAGAGCTGAGTGTCCCTTCAGAGAGCAGGAGGCATTACAGGCCACAAGGAAAACCACTGGCTCCACACTGCTACATGTCTGATGACAAATAACCTCTGCAGAAGATGAAGGATGTGAAGTTGCAATTCCAGCTCAAGCAACAGCTCTTAAGAGCCTACACTATAAACTGACCTGCTTTAAATTAAAGGCTGACTGCCACACTTTTGTTGTATGAGACAGAGTTGGGGCTTTTTCTATATTTATTTGAGATTTGTATAAGACTGATTCTGAGAAATATCAAGGATGTCATGGCATATCCCAAACCACATCTTACTAATGCTTCAGCATTTCTATGGATGTCTGTCTCCCTGTTGTTGAGGCAGTCTGATCTCTTCGTTTCAACAGGCTGGCACAGGTCTGGATCTCTCATTTTTCCTCTTGGGACCATCCTGCAGTGCTCATACAGTGCCCAAGGGCTGCAGTCACAGCCTGCCTGTGCAGACCCTCCTGCAGGAAGTCAAAGCTTCTGGGACACAAAGACAACTTGGAAAACCCAGGCGGGGACATGCATACTCTGTCCCCTTGTCTGAACGGATGGAGGAAGCATTCCATGTCAGAGAAAGATACCATATTTAGTTCCTCTGCCTCACTTTGCCTGTAAATCGATTTTTCTGCTAGGCCATTCAGAGAGGGTTGGGTTTAGGTATCTATTTCAACTTTAGAGATTTTCAGAAATGAGTATGTGAAAAAGAGAATGTTATATGTGCAGTCAGGGATTCCACAACAATTGTATTATCCCTGTTTTGCTTTCTTTCCAGATAGCAATGTAACCCTTGGGAGAACTCCAGAATTAGGTCAGAGACCTGGAAGGACATCAATAAGAATCTGAAAGGTTGGCAGAACTGCTTCCCTAATGAACATTTAATGACTTTGAGAGCTATCTGCCTTGTTAAAGATATTTCTGCTTAACAGGAACAAAGCAAATGTGGAAAATATGTCTAGAGCCTCAGGTTGTAGCACAGCAACGACCTCTGATCCTACAGTGTAAGGTCAAGCATCCTGTGAGCTGGTTGGCTGCTCCTCTATCCTTGAAAAAAGAAAAATTTAGAGGAGTAGGTGAGTCATATGCTGACTAGTGAGTCCCCATTGCATCCTGAACAGATGCGTGGGAAGCTACTCTAAGCAAAGATGAAAAATCAATATTAGGTTTTTGCATAAGTGACCCTGAGTGAAGCTGAACTTATCAATGATTCACAAAAGACCTTTTTTTTTTTTCCCCCTCGTTTAAAAGCCTGAGTAGGGAAGTGCATTAACATGGCACCTCACTGCACCTCTCATTTATTTTAGTTGTTGTTGGTTATCTGAACTGGCACAGTTAGTAATGGCTGAACCTTCACATTGCAGTATGAGGGTACAGAGAATCAGCAGAGCCTTGGGCAGGGGGATGATGTGAGGCTGGGGCACAGCAAGTCAGGGTCACAGAGCCTGGGAGAAGCCCATGGAGCACACAAAGGGACAATGGAATACCAGAAGCCTATTCAAGAAAACAAAAGACGCTCTCCAAGGAAGAAAAAAAATTAACAATAAACAAAAATATTAACCCCTCCAGAGCAAAATATGAGAAGCAGTACAACCAATACATGAGAGGAGGGGGAAGGCAGGGAAGAAGGACAAGGTTTGCCTCAGAGACTTCTGCACCCAAACTCCAGTTCAGGCGGTGCTCCTACTTCCCATCCTGCACACCCCGAACAGCACCTCCCAGGAAAACCTAATGGGCTTCTCTGGGGATGCAAGGTCAAGGCCAACTCCATCTTCCCTGCTGCAGGGAAGGTTCAACTAAAGCACGAGCAGGGCAGCAACCACAGGTGCCTGGGAGAGGAAGCCACAGCAGCCCACAGCTCTTGCTCCAGCTCAAGCTGTTCGCCAGGTGCTTTTGTGAAAGCTGGGTCCAAAGGGAGTCTCCAAGTAGGGACATTCATCTTCTGAAGCCCACAGAGAAAGGCAAGGCCCAGTTCACTGAGCTGCTGGGCAAGCTGGGGGAAGAGGGTGCACTAACCAGCCTGAGGCAACAAGCACAGATGTAACTGCAGAATTCAGATACCTATAGAAAAAAAACAGCAACAATGAAACAAGCCAAGTGCTAAAGACCTGGCATCGCTAATGAAAGCAGATGCTGAACCCAGTGTTCTGTCAGCAGCAGGATGGAAAACCCTGGGGAAAGGGAAAGGC
Source organism: Sturnus vulgaris (assembly GCF_052056855.1). Lineage (NCBI taxonomy): Eukaryota > Metazoa > Chordata > Aves > Passeriformes > Sturnidae > Sturnus > Sturnus vulgaris. The sequence continues at coordinate 10,367,540 of NC_142255.1, forward strand.
TCACTGGCCTCTGCTGGAAAGGGAACGGCTCCACTAATGGCAGCATGTGCAGAGATATCCCATCTGCCTGTAAAGGGCTGTGGAGAGCACTGGCACCAGGAACTGCTTTGTCCCTTGGGGTTTGGGTACAGAGGGTGATCTGGGGCTGGCTTGCATTTCCCCACACCACCAGGACGGCAGAGAGGTGGTGGGAGAAAACAGCAGTTACTGAAAATGCACACACCTTTTCACATCTATTTACATGAGATGACAGAAAATGACTGCAAACAGAATGAGGGACTGTGTGGGAGGAGATGTGAAGGCACCAGGCAGGGCCCATGTGAATAAGCAGCACATGGTAGGACAATGCAGAGTGCCAGGCTCAGGAACCTGGTGTGAGATTTCTCTGCTTTCACCCTAGCAGGAAGGCAAAGTGCTGTCTTCCCTCCATGGACAACACCAGGAGCCAGCCAGAGATATGGGCAAAGAGCAAAGCATGGTTACTGTAGTTTGGTAGGGAAGTTTTCTCAGCCCTTTCTTAGATGCTGCCGGTGGTAGCCTTGGGGTTAGAAAGCCACTGTATCCACCGGAAAGCAGGGACCACCAGAGCTCCCCTGGCAGTGGCACTGCTCCTGCCAGCACACAGACCCCACTGTTAGCTCAGTTAGCTCAGCTGCTCATCCTGCCTCACGCAGCAGGATTTACTGGGCTGGGGTAAGTGCTCTGTAACGCTGTTAGCAGCCACCAGGCAGGCAGCTAATGAAGAACTTTGGCCCAGGTTTGTGCCCTGCAGGACATTCAATTGGCTCATTCCTCAGCCTGAACCACACTGGTTTCCTCCAGCAAACACCAACCCCTTCCAGATCCAAAAGCAAAGGCAGCAGAACCTCTCCCATCCCCAGCACAGGAAGCAGAGAGGCCAAGGCAGCCCACAGCAGCGTGCACAGCACTGCAGACGTGGGTGGTACCCCCGGGGCACCTGTGAGACAGCACAAAATCCAGGCAGAACCAGCTGGAAAACAGACTAGATACCTTCCCCCAGTAGTTTGTCAGTGCTAACCTAACTCTCCTCATATGCCTGCCCTGCTCTCATCTTCCCCCTGCAGCAGCGGTGCAGACAGACAGACAGACAGACAGGCCCTTGATCTGTCCCACTCCTCATGCCCACCCAGCATAGCCTCTTCCCTAAGAGCAGCAAGCCAAGGCTTTTTGTGAAGAATAGCTTTTGATTGATGAAAATTTTTCTGGGAAAAAATTTCTGATCCTTTCATTCATAGATTTTCAATTTTTAAATATATCCTGTGGAAGGGGGGGAACAAAAAAAAACACAACAAAACAAAAACAAAACAAACAAACAAACAAACAAAATAGGGAAAAAACATAAATACAGACATACAGAAATATTTTCCTTTTCTTTTTAGCTTTGTTTTCTGAAAAAAACACTTTCTACAGCACTGCACTGAGGCTAGGTCTCTAACAGAGTTTTTCCCAATCCACCGTGTCCCCGTTCTCCGGCTGTGATGAAGCAAATGGCCTGAAAACCTTGAACACGCGGGTTCCTGTGAGAATCGATTCCCCGAGAGCGATGTGCCCCGCGGGCGATGCCGGGCGCATTCCCGTGGGACGGGGCGCATTCCCGTGGGGCTCTGCAGGGCTGCTCAAACCCCAGACCCCAAACCCGGCAGAGCCAGCACCGCCCCGGCAGCCCCGGCTCATGATTCAGGGCTGCGGCTCTGAAGCCGTGAATCACCCGAGCCCTTCTCCTTCTGCCAGAGCCCGGCTCTGCAGCCGCCTGTGGTTCTTTATTTACGACGGGCGACGCAGAGCAGCTCTCCGCGAGCAGTGTCAGGGCGCTGCGAGCCAGGGCAGAGGCTGCAGCTGAAATACCACAATATTTCCCTGCCCTGAACATGGGAGAGGTGCTGGAGGCAATCTAGGACCAAGAAAGGGCTTGGACCCCCTTCCCCGCACAGAGGAAGCAACTCCCCAGGCTGACCTGTCTCATCCTCCATGGACAACAGCAGGCACTGGTGCCCACGTGTGCTTTCAGGGTGTAGTTCATGTAATTCTACCATGTCAGAAATGGTCAGGCTCCTTTCAATCTAGAGGCACATAATTGATTTTAGACATATATTATGGTATATATCTCCATGCATTCGCCATCAAACCACTAGCAAACCACTAGCAGAGATCAACCTGTACATTGGTAAAAGCCCTTTAAGACAAAGAATGCTGCAAACAACCTTTACCATATTATTTTAAAGTATAATAGTATTGTAATGTAATATCTGACAATAGTATTTCCTTGTCATATTTTAGTTAAATAGTACATTTTCAAAACCATTCATATTTCAAAGACTCATGCTTTGATTTACGCTCAGGTACAGAGCCTTACTCCGTGTTAGGTTCAGTAAACATCATCCTTACTATTCTCAGAGAAACCACTGATCCAGGACAGTACTGAGAGACAGATCTTATCCTCCTTTTCAGCAGCAGCCACATCCCTGGCACTCCCCAACAAGCAAGAGTGAGGATGGCAAGTGCCTCTTGGAATATTCCTCAGGCTCATCACAGCCATAACAAACAGCAGCAGGAAAGATAAGTGCCGTGGCCACTATGGGCACCATTTAGAGACAACCTCAGCTCCAGATGGGCAGAATTGTGGGAAGGTTTGTAAGAGGTAGAATGTGAATAAGGACATGGTAAACATCCCCCTTGTAAAGCCTGCAACAATCTGCATACAAAGTATGTTTTGAAACACAACAGTGAGAGAACCAGAGCTGTCCAGACGCCTCTTAAAATATTAATATTTGGGTTCTTTGTTATTTGCACAAGCCTTTGGGGGGACCAGATGCTGTTATGTGTCTCAGCTTCCTCACCAGACTCCGGTGACACGTGGCTGTGACACAGGTGCCCTGTCACCACCAGTCACACCCGGCCACAGCTGCCTCCCCAGGGGACACAATGAGCCCAGCACTGCCTCTTCATAAAATTTCTGCCTTACTCCAGTCTGCAGGGGACAGCTTCTGCCCTATGGCATTTCTTTAATTCACCACATTACTGCCTTTCTAAAATAACTGTAGATCCTCTCCATGTAATTGTTGAATCCTCCTCACACTCTGATTAAGCTGTTAAGGCCAAAGATCTCTGGCAGCAGCAGTCTCAATAACGTAGACCTGACCTGCCTCCTTAAAGGGTCTCTGGGGAGATCCTAACAATCCCATACCCCAACAGGGCACAAGAATCTGCATGGGGAGAGTGAGTGCCTTCAAACACACAGGAGGGAGGGTAAGGGTTGGAAGCAGCTCCAAATGCCCAGCCCTTGGTCTCTTGGCCCTGCTTTGCCTTCAGGTGAGACCATCCTTCTGCACCATAGTCCTGTCATGCTGCAGCCCTGGCCACTTCCCAGCCCACCTGAGGCTTCATCACCAGCTCCTGAAGAGGTTTGGTGGTCTCTGGGGAAATGAGTACCTTGCTCATCCTCTCACCTTGCACATCCTCTGATGCTGAAACGCCCAAACCCTCATGCTGCTTATTTAACAATCTGCTTGTTACTATTGAAAGGGCTAGTTGAAAAAACCCCAAGAGTTTGGCCAGGACATGTCAGCAATGTTCTTGCAGCTCTCCTTGAGCTGGTTCCTGCAGGCCCACAGCCATGGAAGCAACATAACCAGGAAGATGAAGGGAAAAAACATCTCCCTGTTGCATTGTGAGGCTCCTGCCAGCGAACCCCCTTCTGAGATATTACGCACGAAGGGAAGATCAGCAGAAAACCACACTGGAAATACAACCTGGGCAGTGCCTGCCCCACAGCCTCCCTGACAAATATGTCAGCAGCGTGAGCCAGAATGCATCTAATTCCTGGAGTTGCTCTGTGAGGGGTGCGAGGCCCTTTCATGGGCCTCCTTTTCCCTCTAACATGCAGAGTAACCCGTTTTAGCTGTAGTTCAGCAGCACTCCTCAGAGAGTCTACAGGAAGTCCTTTGGAATTGGATTATTCTTTGGAATTGGTTACCTCTGGAAGCAGCTGGGGTGCCTTTAGCTCCCTCAGTTCAATGCTCAGCCCTATATACACCAGAAGATAGGAAATACATGGGAGAATTCAGTGGTTTGAGGCATGAACTCTAGAGGCAGGAAAATGGAGGTCACCCAGCTGAGCTGCTTGCTCTGTCAGAGAATGGAAGCCTGGGAGAAGTACTCACCCGCACACTGTAGGTGGTTCCTGGCTCCTGGCTGTATGTGCTGTCACTGCTCTGTGCCAGGCCCCTGTCCTGCCTGCCCTCCTCAGCTCCCCGCACAGCGCAGTCCCTCGCTGGCCTTGGCGCTAGGACCAGCTTGTCCAGGTCGGGCTGGGGGTACGAGGCCGACAGGCAGCTGATCTCAGGCGAGGTGGGGCTGCTGGGGATGGTGACACACTCTGTGAGTTTAATTCGTGGCACCTCTTTGGTTCCCAGGCAGAAGCTTTTCAGCCCCGGCAGATTTGACGGGTTGGCGAGTTTAATGTTGGCCATCCGGGGGATCAGCGTGCACAGCGTGGTGCAGGTGTCCTGTGGCCCCAAGGAGACATCTTCTGTCAGTAAATTGGGTGTTGAAGAATGGGAAGAGGAGGAAGACCCTTTGATATTTAAAGATGTATTTTGTGTACCTTCATCTAGGGAGGTGATGGAATCATTCCTGAATCGGCTGTACTTAGCCCTGTGCAGCATTCCTGGATGTCTGAATAACCCTACATACAGGACGTGTCCACCGAGGCTCTGCTGGCTGCGTTCTCTCATAGCCTTGGCAGGTCTATAACTGGATATTCTTGCATAAATTGGCTCTTGTAGATAAATTATATGGAAATCAAGCAAGTCAAACAATTTTCAAAACAGAAACCTATTGGATATTTTTGCTGACTCCCTCTTGAATGGTTTATTTTCCTCAATGAACAAGGCTTAAAACTGCATGGACATCTGGCATTTTGTAAGCAGAAATAAAAGCAGCACACAGGAAAGCACATCGGTGGTAGAGCAGCTTAAGCGGAAGAGCCACTATCTAAACCTGCCTTCATTCCTGCCTTAAGCCAGGCACCAAATCTCACCTAGCTCTGAAGACTCACAGCTGTAGCATCAATAATTGCGGAGTCCTGGCTGCAGCGAAAGCTCAAGCATATTCCACACAAAGCAGAGCAAGACAGCTACAAGCCCAAACGTATTTTCAGACCGGCATGAAGCCCGTAAGGTGCCCGGCTCTCTGCACTTCCATCGCCGCTGCCCTAGAGGCGAAGAGCATCCCTGCGCCGCAGCTCCTGCCCCGCCGTCAGGCACAAACCCAGGATCCTTCGAAAAACACTGAGCAGCGCCGGTCTCGCTAATTCCTGCTGGAAAGTCCTTCAGCACCATAATAATCCCGAAACAGCCGAATACTCCTGCGGCTCCGGGGCCGTTTCCCGCAGCGCCGCGGGGCAGCAGCTCCGCAGCGCCCGGGCCGCCCCCGCCGCAGCCCGGCCGCCGCCGCCGCCGCCGGTTTTATGAATGAAGTTTTTGTGAATGGGCTCGGCGCGTGCGGGCGGGCAGCGCCGTGAATGGCGCTCGGCGCGCGGCCGCGGCCCGGCGGCCCCCGGGGGGCGCCTCGCAGCCAATCGCCGCCCGCCGTCCGCTCACGCGCCCTCAGCGCGCGGGGATCGGGGGGGCGGGGGGGAGCGGGGGCGCGAGGGACCCTCGGGGTGGTGCCAAAATCCCCCCAAAATCCCCCCAAAATCCCCGTTCTGCGGCCATTCCTCCTCCGCGGCGGCACAGGCAGAGCCGAGGGCCTGGGCCCAGCGGGAGCGGGGGCTGCGATGCCTTCCTGGCTGCCCGGCCGACCCCAGGGACAGGGCAGGCTGATCCCGGCGCTCCCTGGCCGGCGGCTCAGCTCCAGCCCCGGGAGAGCCCCTCAGGCATGGCGGGGACCTCGGGCAGTGAAAGAAGGGAGACGGGTTTATTTTACTCGCTGATACCAGGGCGCTCAGCACGAGTTACCTTTGCTCCGTGAGGAGCTTCGGCCTCGGGGGCAGCGTGGTGGGAAGAGGAATTCGAGGAATTCAGCACCACGGGGTCGGGCCAGGAGAGGAAAACCGGCACCAGGGCCTCGCTGCCCTCCATTAGCTAAGGCGTTTTCTCTCGCTAGGTTTTCGATGTTGAGTTCACCTTCCTCACGCTCGCGGTGGTGCCGGCCTCATTCTCTGCTGGCGTTCAGGGCTGTGAATCAGCTGCTGCTGGATGAGGAGAGGCCGTGCTGCCCATCGCCAGGGAACATGACAGCTCCTCTCTGCCACAGAGACACAGAGCTCAGCACAGTCCATGGTTTTACCTCGTCTGTGAAAGCTGGTATTAATCCTAAAGATGCAATAGTTGCTACAGTAAGGTAGGGGGGGAAAAATACCAGTCCAGACTATTCTAGTGAAATATGGCTCAAAGAGGAAGTGGCTGGTTTGAATCAACCCATTTTGGTGAGGATGGCTCAGAATGCTCACAAAATCAAACCCGAAGGCAAAACCTTGATCAGCCACAAAGTTACAAAGAATGACTAATTTCTCATGAAGCTTTAATGATGGCTTTGAGCACAAAAGAATAGAAAATTTCAGAAGTGATTAGCAGCACTGTTTATTGTAGATAGAGCACAGAAACTCTCCTTAGCATGAACATTTTTCTTCCATTTCAACGCTCCACTGGAACATGACACCAACATGGCTGGAAGGAAAACTGGGATGGAGAGGCCATGGGGCCCACGCTGGTGAGGAGGAGGGCCTGGAGGGGAGTGCAAACTGTGCTTCCCGTGGAGAGGACAATGAGGACCAGCATTCAGGGAGATGCTGATGCCCCAGGCTTCCATATTTGGGAACCTCCCAGATTTGTCTTTTTTTTACTGCCATGAAAAACATGCAAACAGACAAGTAAATTTCCTCTTTGTGCAGTATCAACCTTACAATACTTCCTACCTTTTTTCTGAGCACACAGCAAGGGTCTTCTTGCCTTACAGCAGCCCCTTGGCATAGATGACAGCGCTAGGAAAGTTGACTTGGTGACCAGGACACTCCCCCACGCCTTAGGTAAGATGAGTACATGGCTGTGAGCTGCAGGCTGCCTCTGGCCCATGGTGGTCTTCATCTCCTGAGCCTGTCTGCCTGCTGATTCTTCCTCAGGAGGCAATTTGAGCCTTCTTTACCTGTGTGAGTGGGAAAATGGGCAGGTGGGGTCTCTGCTGGGCCTGCAGGAGATGCAATCCCCTCCACATCCCACTGCAGCTAACAAGAGCTGGCAGGTGAAAAGGGTTAATGGGGCAGGCTTTAAACTTGTCTGGTGAAAGGGGACGTTTCAACAAGAAAGAGAAATAATAATGCAACAGCCTGTCCTTCACTAATCACTCATGAGCTGTGTCTGGAGCCTTGCATGGCTCCAGCATCTGCTGCCCCATGGCCAAAGCGTTTTTGGCCTCTCAAGGTGCCATGGGGGGCTCAGGGTGGCTTCTACAGAGAGGCAAGGCAAGCTGGTACTTTAATCAGCATTTCTCTGCTCACAGGCATCAGCAAGTGTGATCAGAGTATGGGAGGTGAAGAATAGCTGGTGTTTTACTGCAGGCTCCAGAGAAAAATGCAATTGTGACAAGCTCTGTTTTCAGCAGTGATCAAGAATACAAGCTCAAGAGCAGAACCCCCTTGGACAATGCTGCAAAGAGCAGCATTGTCCAAGCAATACCAGCCATTGTGGGGAGGAAGAGGAGGGAAAAGAAAAATGCCATGCCTTTATAAATTAAAAAGCTTTTTTTTTCTCAAGGCTAAAAACAAGATTTCTGTTTAAGATACTGGGAAATCAGCCTCTAACCAGCACAGAGAACAAAGCTCCTTTAAGCACTGGTGAAACTGAGCCTACAGCCTTGTCTAAAAGGAGCCTGTGTTTCTTGCTCACAGCTCGAGTTCCCTGTTGCTCACTGTGCTCAGGGCTCCCCAGCTCCCTGTCCACCCCTGCTGCTGCTGCCCCAGCAGACAAAGGGAAAAATCATTTTGTCCCTCACATGGCTGCTGACAAAGGTCTGTGCCACATGTGTTTTCTCAAGCTACATGGGAACACCCTAATGGTGAACAGTTATGAGCTGAAACCCCTCAATCGCTGTTACCCATCACACCCCAGCTGTCCATCACACTCTGTTTACAGCCCCAGTCTCTCAGCCTCAAATATGCTGCATGAGAAACTGCTGTGAGCAGCCCCCAATCAAGTATTGCCAGAGAAGACAGGAGCTTTGGCAGGTGTAACCACAATGATGGGGCAGCACCATTTCTTAGGAGCAGTTAACCAGCTACAGCCACTTCTAACACCCCTCTGAAAGAGAGGTGCAGAGAAGGAGGCAAGATGACAGCAGCCACAGCTCCAGCATCACCACAGGCAGCCGATCTGGCAGGAAGCAGCAGTGTCAGCCTGGAGCCTCAGGCACCCTTGGGAGTTCCCATTTCAGATTTGGGGCTGTGGGATGACAGCTCGAGCAGGCATTTAATGCCACCACCCCTGGCACCCTCTCCTTGCAGAGCAGGGGGCCAGAACAGAGGCACAGAGCAGTCGCTGGGGACAGGAGAGCTCACAGCGAGTTGGTTCCAATTGAGAGAGGAGAGGAGGCAGCTCAGCAGTGTCACACCGGGATGTGGGGGCAGCACGGCAGAAAAGCTTCACGCACCTGCAGAGCACAGCCGGGAGCAGCTGCACCCTGTGAGTGCAGAGAAAGCCATTGCTGCAAGCGGTACAAGAGCTTGGCCTTTCTGTTACAACATGGAGTAAAAAAGGGACTTTCTTCCATTTATAAATAGCAACAGCAGAGTTAACTCATGCTGAGGTGCACCAAGCCTTACTTCCTCATTGACATGCCTGGCTGATCCTGGCAGAAATCAGCAAATTGTTACAGAATGGCAGGAAAATCCCGTGGCAGGTAACAACGTGGGGGCAGCTAGCTCTGGGAAGCCTGAAGCAGCTTATTTTCACTAGAGAAAGTCACACACAGAAACTGGTTTATTTCAATTGAGAGAAACTTATTTTCCCACGTGTTGAATCATTCTCACTGCTTTATCTCCTATCCATTGTCCTGAATGAGATAAAACCAGGTGTATTTGACAACTGCAGCCCCTCCTACTTTCCAGGAGAGTCAGAGAGGGTTTGCTTGGGCTGAAAATAGGGATCAGAGCTACTGGGTTTGAGGAGGACAAAGGCAGATCCACGGATACAAAAATCAGAGCTTAGACTATTACACTATTAAGATATTATTCTAGCTAATTCCAGAAATCATATTCTAGGGTGAAAAAGTCAAGTTGCAATTTCCCTTCTTGGGCACCATGCTGCGTTTAGCTCAGCCCAGTTTCACCATCACAGCAACGTTGCTCTCTCCAAAACTGCATCTCTAAGACAGCAGAAGTGCAGTGGGACAAGGCAGCCAAAGGCAGGGCTGCTCCACCTGGGCAAAGCTCACATCCCTGCAGCTGAGCAGGATGGATGGTGCACCACAAAGTCTTCAAAGTAAGAGCAGATTAAGAGTCTGGTGACTGGATCCAGCTCTGAGCACAGCCCACAGCAGGAGGAATAAAAAGACAAATTTCAGCCCAAAGTAACCTAAAGCTTCCTCTCAGCAGAATTACCCACCACATGAAACAAGTTTCACCAACAGCATCACCAAACTACTGTCAGCTCCAAAGGAAGTTGGGAGCAGTCATGCTTTAGTGGCATCACAAGGCTTGGTGTCCTTGTGGTAGCAGGCAAGGAACCATCCTTTCCTGCAATTATCTTTAAAGCTGTATTTTTGTAAGGCAATCCACTAGCCCATATTAGAAAATAATAAATCCCACAACAGGGTTGAACTTCTCCCAGCTTCTCCTTAGGTGTGCAGAGGAGACCCAAGGAAACACTGAAGTACCCTTGTTCAGCATCTGCCACTTCTATACTTGGATGATTGCCTTTAACTTGGTAAAATCAGAAAGTAAACCATGACATGGGGATATTCCAATAACTTCTTTTTGTTAATTTAATTTGCTTTCTTCCTCTACAGTCAACATTCCTCCATAAGGAAAGAGCTGATTCTTGCTTTTTTTTTTTTTTTGCGCAAAACATTCTCACCTCTCTGGTGTTCATCTATTCCTCAAGACAATCAATGGCAGAAGGGACATTTACCATCCCAGCTGCAGACAGGAAGTCCCCAGGAGCGTGAAACAGGACTCTTGGGCAGACTCCATCTGAAAACACAGCCCTCCCTTGCAGGAAAAGCACTGTAAGGAGTTTAATGCTCTAAATATACATTTAGGGTTCATTTAGCTGAGAGATGCCACTTAACAGGAAGACTTCTACTACAATTTTTTTGAAAACTGTACAGAACCCCCAAATGTTTTGAGTGACAACATTTATTGTTGCTTTATAACTCTGCAAGAAATTAATAACCTACTACAGCAGTAGAGAGCCTTATAGAAGCACAAAGTTGTTTTAAATTTGGTGTGGACACACATTAGCTTTCCCTGTAAACACAGGCTGAATTGCTGTGGGTATGAGTGGCACTGCTGCAGCCTCCAGAGTAAGCCAAGGACAAACACAGCTCCACACTGATAACTGTGGGACATGCAGTTTATTCTGTGCCTCCTCTCCCATTCCCTTTGTAGAAGAACAAGCCTGTTATCAGTGTTACAGGATGATTAAATTCCTTGTTACTCACTAAGACTCTATCCCTGGAAAACACCACAGGAGAGAGCTGGGCATTCTCCTGGTGCTCAGACAGACCCCCCACATCTGCCTGGTGTGGGAGCTCCCCAGGCTCCCTGGAAAACTCTTGTAACAGCTGGGAGCACAGCAGGGCTGGCTGGGGCCAGGAAGTGCATTCCAGCTTAACTTCCCTGCATCTGCTAATGCACAAAAGACCCCCGAGGTAAAGAGCCTGCAGCTGGCATCATCTCCTATGGGGTGGGTTGGTAAAAACCCCACAACAACAAACAAACAAATTAATAAAACCCTGTGTATTATTCACAATGATCCTAAAAATCTAAAAGCAAATCCAAGGAGCTGTCATTTTTGGTTAGTGCAGTTTGACTGACTGGGATCGTGCCACATATAATGGACACACAGATTCAGAAAATTCCAGCCCTATCCCTATAAACCTGGTATCAGAGAGCCCAGGCTGCTGTGGGAGTGCAGGCAGGGCCAGTGCTGCCTGAAGGAATTTAGCAGGAGCAATTATTTTCTTGTGGTGCCTTTTTTGCTATGTGCAGAAGTGCAAAGCACCATTTAAAAGCCTCACCAGAGGCAAGGAAATTTGCTCAACATTAGTGTCTCTTAAATGGTGAAGAAATGAAGAAGGAGAAAAAAAAAAATCAGTTTGTAAAGGCATGAGGCAAACTGATTTTTTGTCATTTCCACGGCACAGGTCACACTGTGTCACCCACTTTTTTTGTACTTTCCACAACTTGTATCAGGTTGAAAAGACAGAGGCTAAACCCAGATACAAGCAGTAATTCTGACTGCAAGTCATAGACCCTCCAAGGTGAGGTTTGTGACAGAAGCACTTCCAACAGAAGACAACTGCAACAGCAGAATTGAAACGTCAAGGTACAGAAATAGGAACTTCAGAATTACAGGGCAAAACTTTATCCTTTTTGAACTGCTGCAAATGTTTTCACCTGTAGGAGTTGCAAAACCATTTAATGACACTGTTACAGGTCACTGTTACTGCCACCGAGGTGTGAGCAGTTGAAGAAGGGACAATATGCAGAGAACTTCATGTTATTTTCCACAGGTGATTTCAAATTCTCATCTAGTAGAATATGAGAGAAATGCCAGCTTTTGGAGGCACCTGTGCTTAACCTTGCTCATTTCCTCTTAAGTAAAACATTATTTCCAACTCAGTATTCTGGACCTGCTTCAGTCCCAGGGTCTCTGAAGAAGGCTGGGTTTTTCCATCTAGTATTTTTCTGGTCAGTGACACAGAGGGCTGGGATCCATGTGAAAAGCCCTCTGCTAACCCAGCTTTTTGCTTCAGCCGCTCCCCCGCTGTGGCCGAGGGGCTCAGCTCCCTGCACGGGCTGAGCTGTCACCCGAGTGCCAGCACACAGCTCCTCCCTCCACCCTGTGGCTGCAGGGTGACACAGACCTGTCCCAGCACCTGCGGCGCCAGGGCAGCCCTTGCCCATCAAGTCAAAGAGTCGTGAACAAACACAGCACTATAATAAAGCCATAAATTTCTACAATCATTTTTATTAGTTATGGAAGAATCCCCCACTAGTATTTACATAGTGCAAAAAAGCTGTTATTACTCCAAAAAGTACGGTAGACAGAACAGTTATCCTTCATACAGCAAAAAAGAAATGGAACAAACCCCTTCATATTGTATTTTATAATGGTTTTTCTACTGCTTTAACCTAAATATTACTATAAAGTTTAAGACATTAAAGATTAAACAGCTTTCCTTATTAGAATCTATTTAAAAAGTAAATTATATGAACTATTTATGAACATTTAGAACGTGGGCTGTGCCAACTGGGTTTCTACTTTCAGCATTACCATTCACGGGTGACCAAGTTTTGGGTTAGACATTCTCATATTTCCTTGCATGTGGCAGGGTGAGTAGAAACCCCCCGTTCCAGGTTGCTATGGCTTGTTTCTGCTGGGTTTTGTTAACAAATTGCCATGTCTAATTTTTAAATGGCTGACACTGAAATCAACTGAACAGTTTCATTAGTTGGCACAACTTCACAAGAAATACTTAATGACAGTTTTAGCAACAGCAGCTTTTCAAACAATAATACTTTTTTACATACATATTTAAAGTAACATTATTAAAATTTAAGCTTGTGTTAAAGAACTCGACAGAACCACATTGTGTAAGCTCCCACCCACCCATAAAGACATCTCTTAGCTTTACCAGAAGAACACCAACAAGTGCATTACTGAACATTTTCTATAATGAATTTTTAAAACACAGGTCAATATCCTCTGTCACTGTTTAGCTCCAATCCTACACCAGCCTGCACACAACTTAAGCAGATAAATAGCCCACCAATCTAAGCCAGTGGCACTAACCCTCTGAAGTATGTGTGAGCAGGATCAGGGCCTAAGCCTTAATCAGACATTGCTACTTGGTCCAAGTAAGGACAGAAGTTCTTCAGAATAGTTCCCTTTTACAGATTTGCAATCCATTTTTTATTGACAGAGATACTTAAGAGTATTTATATAAATAGGTTGTATACATAGCCACCTCTATCAGTTTTAAAGATCCCTACCCCTACCACAGATACATTATTTTTGATTTTACCAGATATAGTAAGTGGTGAAATCACTTCTATAAACAATGCCTTAAGAAAAGTAGATTTGTTTGCCGAATAATTATTTTCACAACAAAAATATCTATACACCTATAACTACAGAAACATCTTTTCATGGGGACAGTAACAACCTGTATAAACTGCACACTTTTACACTGAAATAGAAATTCAACTACTTTAAAAAAAAATCATGGTATTGTAGAACATTTGTATGCTTTCTTCTTAAATTCTGTTGATAACACAACCAAAATTACCACAGTGAGATACTCTCCTTAAGTGCTTCAAGTGGCAAGGAACTTCCCTAATTTCTGATGCAAATGGATCACTCCCAAAGGAATTGCAATTTCATTCTTACAGTTATTGCTTATTCCCAGCTTATCAAAAAGGAAGCACTAAACCCAGTTTTCTTTACTCAGTTTCAGTTTGCTCCCCTAAGGGTGATCTGCCACATTTTAAAAAGAGACTAGTTCCTTATTTGCTGGCAAATTGAGAGATAATTATAAGTGCTGTATCACTTTCAAGAACTCTATTAAACTTGTAGCAAAATTGCAGTTAAATAGCGGGCTGAATATTACAAGACTTCTTTGATATAAATGTCAGAAAACTTTAAAATGACAGTCCAAGTTCAGAAAAGACATATAAAAAGATACGCCTTTGATGTTAATACTTCAAGATCAAAAGTTATTTGAATCACTGGCACTGAAAAAGCAAAAGGAGGAAGTATAAACACCTTTGTTTTTTGATGTTCTGGCGAAGTTTTGCCCTCAGTGTATGCACTGATCTCACCTGTGCCAAGATGTGCTTACACATCCAAGGGCGAGTTTTGCTTGTCAGCAGTTCAAACACCTGTCATGTCCTAAAGCAAAAACTCTTAAAACACACAGACAGTAGAAATCTGCCATAGGGACAGTAAAAGGTTTAACATTCAGGAGGCATCATTCCTTAGTCTTTGTTTTCCTATGAAATGCCTGTTCTAACCTAGGAAGATTACACTAAGGAGCTAAGAACGTGACACAACAGCCAGTTGTCATAGCAGCTCTCTGCACTGCTTATCTACATAGCATTTGCTATGCCTATAGCTATCAAAGCATTATTTACATAATACACAGTTTCTATTATTCTCATTAGCATCCAAAAACCCAGGGCTAGATGACTTCTAAACCTGGAGTCTTATTTTCCCAGTGCAACTCAAAACACCAGCATCACTACTGCTATAAACATTGGTCCCATGTTCCTAAGTGTGGACTGAACACCCAACTCTGCTAACTTCAGTTTCCTGTGGTTTTCAGCCTACCCAGAGGCTTTTCATGCATTTGGATACAAGTGATCAAGATAAAGGAAGTGAAATGAAAATAAACGTGTTTGCTATGAAGTGTTATTCACATGAGTTACTCTTTGGCTACTCTTGTAGTGAAGCTCCTGCTGCTGGCAGTTTCAGTATATCCCTTGCCAATAGCAAAGATGGAAAACAGACTCCTGACGTGCAAGGTTTAGACACACACTCCACCCCTCAGTCTGCAATAAATTCATCATCAGTTAATGCATTTCGCTTCAGTATTCAGAAGAGAACATGGAACAATTCTCTAGCAACAGGTATGTTTCAGGAGGGAATATTTTTGTTTCTTTTTACCTCTACATCACTGAAATACTTCCCCAAACTACAGGGCACTTCCTCATTTCCTGGAATAACTACTTTCTTCTCTATCCAGAGGTCAACTCCTAAAGCAGTTTCAAGTGCAAGAAGAGACAAAGAGGTCACGTTTTCAGCAGAAGTTCTTAAGATACATCCTAGCCAGGATCACAGCATGCAGGTGAATGCAGAGATAGCCACATCATTCACACTTGCTGTGAAAGGATTATTCTTGCTTTTTGCAGTGTTATGCAGAATACAATATGCAAAACAGCATTCCTGAGGTAAGTGACAGGAGAGAGAGGAAGTCATCAGTTTACTAAAAGCCCTGAATAGAGATTATGGTTCATGAGTCAGTGTGGTTTGGCAGACAGCAACTGCAGAGAGAATAGGGAAATTTTGTTTTCTTTCCTGTTTGTTGTTTTTTCTTTTTAAATCAATATTTCTACCTCATAAAGAAAACCTGCAAAACATTAATTACATCCCTCTGGTTTAAAGTTTTTCAAAGTTATTATAGCTTATTGTAACCATCTCAGTTATCAGCAGCTTTTTAATGATGCATTCACCAAGATCTACTAAAAAGCTGCATCTATCTTAGCATAAGAATCACACACAATTTCCCTACTATTTAATTCTCATTAAGATTGCAAATGGCTTTTTCTAGCTTTTCATGAAAGAGAATCAAAATCTTCCTTTTATTTCTAGATAGAACTAGAAAGTCATGGCCAAATACACTGACAGGCCTGGTACAACACCATACCACCAACATGAATTGTTGGTAATTCTTCAGTGTTAATGCAGGTTACCTGTTCAGAAATATGCTTAAGAGTCACAACTTGAAAGAATTTTTGCTTAAAACTGGTCAGTTACAAGATGTTTCCTTTTAAAAAAGATCAAACTAATGCTTACTGACAACTTTTCCACATAGTTTCTAATCTGGGAAATCAATACTGATTAAGAGCTAAGATAGTTTTCAAATCAAAGTAGTAACAGACAGCTACAAAAATATTGTTGTGAATTAAATACACATATTAAATGTTTAACAGTGCAAAATGTTGAGATGAAGCATATGGAATAATGGCTGCAACCTTTACAACAGTTAGTTTGAATATAATTTCTAAAAAGTTCCTGAGTTCCTGCTTATTTTTACGGCATATAGATGGAATCTGTGTGTTCTTTGTTCAAAGAACTGCAGATGGTGGGTTTATGCTGAGTGTTACTTGCGTGCTTATCATTTGTCCATTCCTCCCCATCCGTGATGGGATCAGCCTGCTCTGAAGTCTCTAGTTCTTCCTCTTCACTTTGTTCTGCATTGTCTTCTTCAGCACCACTAAGGGTCTTCCCGAGCTGCAGTGTCTCCATAGTTCTCTGGGTCTCTGAAACCCAAGATTCAATTCTGCTATTAAGCTGAACTTCTACAGAAATTGGTTCATGGGCATAATCCTCATCATCGTCATCTTCCTCTTCCTCCTCCTCTTCCAGCATTCCTGGCACGAGGGTACTGGTGGTACTGGTCATGGAGGAATTCAGGAGATCTCGGCAGCTGCCATCCAGGGATCCTGTTTCTGTACTCTGCTGTGAGGCCCATTCCAGATTGTCATCTGGTTTCACCTCATCTTTGTCACCTGGGGTGGATTTTCCATGATTTGTTGCTGAGGTAGCACCAGTTGTAGCCAGAAGTGGTTGTTTATTAAGAGTGATTTTTTCCATTTGGCCATTACCAGCTTTTTCTGCTACTGCAGCCTTGCACATGGATTCTCTCTCATTTTCAGAGGCCTCTAACCCATCAGATGTTTCCACCATATTTCTCCAGTTTGTTTCTACAAATTTTGAAAGAAGTTTAAGTAGGAAACATTAATTCCTTGTATATAAAAATATTTCTCTGAGCATGCAATAACAGCCAAAATAGCAAAATGAGCTAATAATATTCTATGTTTTCTAGAAAAATTTCTACTATAAAAAAGAGGAAGAAGGGAAGAGGAGAGACAATAGAAAGAGCTGTGAATAACTTCGGGTTTTTACATGCCCTGAAGCCCACACTACAAAGTTGAAAGTTTGTGCCACTTAGTTTCCTGTGTAAACACCAAATGTAGCACTAAGAGTAGTCAAAGAGGTTACTATCAGGTACAAATTTAAAGAAGAAATTTGCAACCATCTAATTTAAAGAAGAAAACTGCCATCTTAAGTCATTAATTTAAGGATTTCTAATAAAATATTTAACTCCTGAAATGAATTCAAGATACCACAAAAAAATTCACTAAAAGGACACCATTCTCTCAGACAAAAAAAAAAAAAAAAAGGGGGCTTTTGACTTCTAACAAATAGTCTCACTCTTACATTCCTTTTCTTCTGGGCTTAAGCAACTGGATAAATGAACTCGCCTTTTGCTCACAGTACAATCATTCACTGCCATCTCAAGTTTAAAAATTTAAGCTACATGTCCTATCTTCAGAGACCTCATATTTTAGCTCCTGCTGTCATCAGCTCTTCCTCAGTCATGTGATCAATTCTGTGCTATCAGTTTTAAAACAGTTCAATAAAACTGGAAAAGCCACCTCCACTGATGTTAGATACCAGTAACACTTCTGAGGATTAGAAGTTATTTTCTATAGAGTTCAGAGAAAAAAATTATTTATAAGATTAACTGATCTTTTCTTACCTCTGGATATTCTAGAACACTGTAAATTAGGAAGGATTGCATCTTTAGCTACATTTCATAACAAACAGCATTTGGAAAACCCCAGCTTCTATTTACAAAGGTAAGCTTTAAACTACTTACCATATTCTTTCTCATTGACCTCAGATATGGGTTCAGAAATAACACTACAGAATGAGATAGCACTTGCTGCA
Source organism: Sturnus vulgaris (assembly GCF_052056855.1). Taxonomy (NCBI): domain Eukaryota; kingdom Metazoa; phylum Chordata; class Aves; order Passeriformes; family Sturnidae; genus Sturnus; species Sturnus vulgaris. Next base: position 10,385,293 of record NC_142255.1, read on the forward strand.
GAAGGGTTACGAGAATGACCCATATGATGTGGGGCCTTCTTGACATTCTTCAAGGCTTCTTCTGCCTGTTCCTGTTCCATTGCAGCCACCATGTCCCTGTAGGCTTTCCTGGCCTCTTCAGTCAGGGATACCAGCTTATTAAACAGATCCTAAGTACAAAGGCAGTTTTATCAGCAGCAATTCTTACTAACAGTTTTCACTTCAGATTACTCATTTCAGTCCAAAGTATACCACATACCAAATACCTCAACTTTAACTAAGAATTAGTTCTTCTTTGTATTAAATAATAAAAACACCACTCCGAGGTTTATGCAAGTTTGAGGGGATACTTTAGGACACTGCTGTGTTCTTATATTCTTAAGCCTTCCAGAGAATTTCAGATTACAGTTTGTCTGTTTAAAAGCTACAATGAGATGTTGTGACCCAAGTGTTTCAGCACAGTCTCTCAGTACCATAAAAACTGAATTTCAGAGAAAAGACAACGTAAAATAGATGAGATCAGGGTTATTATCAAAAGTGTATTAGGTGTGCTCCTGAGGCCAAATCAATTCTTTACTACAAGGAACATAATTGTTTACTCCAGCCACATATGTGATTGGAATTACTCACCTCAGCACCTGAGTAGTTGAAGATACCCACAACACTAACAGGAACCAGCTTGTTCACACAGCGGCCGAGAGCCTTGCGGCCAAGAGCAAAGACAAATGGAATTTCTTGTTCCCGTGCCATGGCTATTACATTATACAGAGCCTCATCTAGTCCACCTTGAAGAAAGCAATTTTAAATAGATATCTAGTCACTTGAAGTCATCATATGGCATGATACAACCCTCTAACCCACTTGAGCTGCAATTAGTAAAACTTCAATACACACATCAGCAGCTCCTATGTCTCAGAGGATAATACACAATACATTTCAAGTGTAGTGAATGAGTACAGATGAAGGTGATATTCTGTATTCTCCAGTAGTCCTGCACACAAACCAGAGTTTCACAGGTCTTTTCTTAAGCAGAGCTATTCTCCTATCTCAGGAAGCCTCTGTTTATACTTCTGGTCGTGGCAAAATGTTTTTGTTGGCTAACTAACCACTTCACATTCCTATTAGGCAATCTTCCTCAAAAGCATCCAGAGCTCAGGACTCTGCAAAGTGTATCGAACACAGAATGAAGTAACACACAGAGTGAACTTCAATTCTACAGTATCTATTTTTCTTGAAGCTTTTCACCTCTCATGAACGAGTTCCTTCCAGAATGGATCAGAAAAAAAAATACACATGGAATGGCAATTACCCACTTGGAGTCTGGAAGTGTTACATCAGCATAGTAACAAATGCTTCTAACCTTGCTAATTAACACATCTAATCAGCACAAGAAAACTGAAAAGAGCCAAGTGCACCGCTTGTTTTTATCATTTATACCTTTTGACTGAATTTTTTCACAGTTGGGGGATATGATTACACACTTGATCTTGTTTAGTTTCATGTGCTTCGTAACCTCACGCAACCCCATAACGAGTCTCCTCCTGGCTTTAGCTCTCGTGGGATCCTTTTGGTAAATCCGCTCCTGGAAGCTGACAAGCTCTTGCAATAGGAGAGTCACACACTCATCTATTTCTTTACTTAGAACTTGGTTACAGTATCTGTCAATTCCAAAAAACATGGACAAGTGTCAGCATTGCTACTTCACAAATATTAGCATAACCAAGGTTTCACCCAGCCTTTTTGCAAATAAAAGTGATTTCCTCAGAACAGTTATTTAACTTCTACCAAAGTCATTAAAAAGATTTAGAAATCAGACTGCAAACTAAGTTAAAAATACATCCTTAAAGCATTTGTATTTGTAGTAATATCCCTTACTTCAAGAAGCTGATCAAAAAAATATTAAAATCAAAAATACAAACAAATACTGCAAGAAGTGCCTGAAGCGATTTTCTTCTACTTAATTTTGTACATTATAAAGATACATTAATAAAAAAGCCCTAACACATTAGGAGGTATTATTACAGTGTTTTAAGCATTCATAAGTATTCCTTCCTTTCCCATCCAAAGCATAAATAGCCTTCCTTCAAAAAATATTTTCAGAGAGTACTCCCACCTTGCTATTTGCTGTGGCAACCAAAGAAAATCTCAAGAGAGTGTGTGCACATATATACACACACATTTGTGTACAAACACAAGCACTCCATTCAGGGGGAAAAAAAAAAAATACTTGCAGAACCTTCTATTTCTGAAGGGGAAGCTTAATGAACATAAGCTCTTAAGTCTACTCAATCTACTCACACTTAAAACACAAGGGTGACTGAAATGCAAGCCTTGAATTTATATTAATAAAGCAAAACTCTTACTCTCTGAATCTCTTGCTGTGAATTTTGGTTATTGCAGAAGATGCCATTGGGCTGCCTATTCCAGAACTAGCAGGTGAACCCTGTGACACTGGGGTCATGCAGTATGGAGAATTCTGACTTGCTGGAGAAAGTGAAGTATCACTAGGCATACTCAGACCAGTCTCTGAAAGGCAATTTTAAAACATCATAAAATACAAATATGGTTTTTACGTAAAAGAAACAGAATCATGTTTCTTGTGTCATTGCTCCCTTACTTTGTCCAAATTCCGTTTTGAAAACACTAAACATTATTCTTCCCTCCCCTTCTGGAGGGGTAGGGGGAAGGGAAGAAAAACTGAACACACATCCACCACTCAGTATGGGCCATATAAATGAGTAATATTTGAATATTCATTAAAAAAAAATATCTTGAGCTTACTTTGGAAAATTAATAAAATGGAAGAAAAAAACCGTTTAAGTGTTATTACTCCTTCCGGCAATTCCTTACTATTTATATACATAAAATACTCAAGTAACTTATTCCTAGAATGTCTAAGATTTTCCCACTGTAGTCAGACAGGTCATTCAGAAGAAAGTCACAATGCAGTACATGTGGAATCTTGACAGACACCTCCTTCCCCCACTCCCACTGCCCCAAACACGTTGAACACATTGAAAATTTTCTATAGTTGCTCAGGGCTGCTGCTGAAAATTGACAATCCAACAATATCTGACAAATATTGCAGATGATTGACATGTTCAACAAACTGGAAAATCCTATTTACAGTTTGCAACTTCTATACCTGGAAAACTTTCAGAATACTATCAACTCAGATGTGTGCTGGGAACACTCACTTGAGATGATAATTAAAATGCTGTATGGAGATCATGTACAGAAAACCAACAGTGTACTGAGCCTTTCAGAACTGAAGGACAGACAAGGCATTTCAGAAGAGGGTTTCAATTGCTACTATTTCATAAAGTCAAAAAAAGCTAAAAGATAAACCAATAAATTGTGTGGCATAATAAGAGAAAGACAAAATATGAAAAAATCGGATTAATACAGCTGAGGGGGAGTGATGGGCATCTAGAGACCAACCTTCCTGAGAGGCCAGCTCCTGAGACTGGTCAGCAGTCAAGTTTAAATGAGCCTCTTTCTGTTCATCAGAACCCAGAAGGCTGTGGTCAGCTGATAAACGGCCTTTCTTCTCTTCTCTCTCTTTCAAAATAATCTAGAAACAAAACCAACAGCTGTCAACATCTGAAAATTAGAGATACCTGTAAAGAACTGCATCCCTTTCACTGAACATAATACAAAGTTAAGTGAGTTGTTCTGAACTTTCCTACTCATTCCAGGATGGAAACCCTAGAAATCATTTCAGTTTTCTCTTTGATCTCCAGGAGTATTCCACTGCATCATTTTACAGATGGTATACTCAATACTCACACACCTACATAAATAGTACTTTCAATAGTTGACTTTCACAGCTTCCCTTCTGGTACATAATATTCACTTTTTAACAATTCCTCATGCCCATGCCTGTAAAGAATACCTCATGCAGGCATCCTAGTCATCTTTATGTAGCACCTCAATAAAGACAATACTTTCCATAAAAGAAAGTGCAAAGGTAAGTAGCCATGGATATACTGGTAATTACTATCATGCTTAATAGCAACAACATAAAAGCCTTGACAACAAAGAGTTTAGACAACTTTTCTGAACAGTTGAATTCCTCTAACTCAGATCACAGGCAGGTCAGAAGAAGGCCTGCATTTTTAGGGCTCACTTTTTTATATTTTACCTTCTGATCTCCATATATATACACACCCTATTCCTTCTGCACACACCTAATTTATGACTGCACGAATATAGATTATATACAAGCAATTAATTATTTCTAAGTTTACTCAAAAATTGTGGGTTTGCCTCAAGTTCTTTACCCATCTCTTCAAAAAAGAGCAAGAAAAACTAAGGTTAGCATACTACATTGCACTACAGACTAGGAATCAGCCACATGAAAAAACTATGGAAGCTTTCCCATGTATCCGAGTGTCTGTAATTAAAAAAAAGAAAACGCCCTTGCAATCTGTATTGAGATATATTTTTATTACCTTCAACTGATTATACAGATATAAAAGTTACATTACATGTCTGGATCCAAAGGAGAGGGCACCAGTTTAGCAGGACCTGGAGGCAGAAGCTCAGAACTCCCTTGCCCTATGCTCATGGGAACTAGTCCTCAACTAAGAAAACAACAGGTTTTCTTTTTATTATTTTTGAGGTATGAGTGTGGGTCAGAACACTCCAAGGTTGGCACGTTTACCTTTTTAAGTGCTGTAGGGCGTTTCAGTTTAGCAATTTCTCTCTCTTTTCCTCTTTTCACTTTTGGGGCAGTCGAATCCAAAGGATTAAGGCAACCCATAGATGGCTGTCCCTTTGTTAAGGACTTTCTGCTGGCAGATTCTTTGGTATGAAAGGGAGCAGCACTGCCAACTAAATACAAGATAGATATTAGTTTCACCAAAAGTCATGTCAGCTTTATTTCAACACTGTTTTCAGAATTTCCACTGATGAATTTTCTAAGTAGATTTTCCTTCCTTGGAAAAAAAAGCAGTTCATAATGACAGGAAAATTACATCACCAGATATTGTTGCTTCCAGATGGTTTCAAGCTTTCTTCAACTTAGCCTCATGTTTTAGGAAACTCTGGATTCCAGGAATTATTTTAGTAAATGGTAAGGAGTCTCTCTCAAATGACTACATGTAGCTTTATTAGTTAGATAATTATGGTAAGATAAACTGCAAATATTCATCCAAACATTGATTTTCAGTTGTTAAAGACTTCAATAGTTGACAGGACAAAACAGATGAGAGAGTGCAGCATGTAGTAAGTGGATCTTTTGCCAGAAAGAATAAAACAAATGCTGTCTCCAATGGAAATGCCAGCAGTTCTTTGCTGAGCTTTGTTTGATATAATCTTGCCAACTTGAATTAATGTTTGAACACTGCTGAAACTCAAAGCAGGTAAAGGAACCAACATACCAGGAGGAAAATGGTAACTATGTGCATAATGATGGACTCCAGGCTGCATACAAGAGTTTAGGAATCAGATTGCCAGGGTTTTATAATAAGCAATTACAAAAATGTCAATTCTGCATTTGGCAGCAAGTATTAAAAGTTAATTTAATGTTGTGTTGATATAGGCATACCAAAAAAGCATAATTAAGCCATTGTATACATTCATGATGGAACTATAACCTAATATTCTGTGTATGTCTGATCTTATTTTTAAATAGATACAGTAGTACTATACAAAAGGTACAGAAAAAGCAATATGGATTCTGAGAAAAGATACTTCCAGAATTAAATAACTAAACAGACTACGACTCTTCAGAGACCTGACAGACATGTAAGAATAGGAAGAGGAAAGAAGGGAATGACTGCTCAGTGTTTGGAACACAAAAGCTGTGAAAGCTAACAAAATCTTTAGTTAGAGCACAAAAAAACCCATTACTGACCTCCATTCCAAAAAAAACCACACTAGGAAGAAAAGTTTCTCCACACATGTAGTAAGGTTACAATTCATTGCCATTGGACATTATGGATGGTAAAAGCACAAGGCAGAGACAACTGACAGTTTAACAACCAAATTTGATTTGAGAAAGCCTTGGGTCAGGAGACCTTGAACCATAAATAGCAGAAATGGTAAGAACATCCTAAGGACACATCCCTCCATATCACAGTCATAGGTATGCTCTTTTCAAAGAGTATTTTGTAATATCATTAGTAGATGCTCCTTTCACATATTAATTTCAGCACTGAATTACTCTCAGGGCACAAGTCCTGAGTTTTGAATAGCAGGTCTTTCTGAAAGACATTTGGCCTCAGTTCTACATAGATTTTCACCACTGAGTACTGCAGCTCAGAGGATGATAGCACAGGTAATTTATTGAAAAGTGAATTAAAAATAATTTTTCCAAGTCTTTATCAGGCTTATATTTAAAAGCTAGAACTTCACAGAAAGAAAAACATTTTAGATGCTCAGATCAATCATACTCATGTTGGCACAAAATGTTTTCAGGCATTGTCAGGCACATCAGAAATACCTGTGTACGAGAGAGGCCTGGTGTTGGTGATCTGACGAGCTTTCATTGCCTGCTGCTGCTTTTCAAGAGCTGCTAACATGTCACCCAAATCTAACTGAACAGGGGTCTTGCTCTTCTTTCCAGCTGCTTTTGATAAAGCCTCCTACATTAGGAACATTGTATACAATAAATACAAAGAAATGGCGCCTGCAACATTCTTTACAAAGATTACTGTTATTAGAGAGTAAGAGGAGCAACAGGTTACTGATCCTCCTCTTGACCAAGGGCAGGGGGTGGGCAGGGTGCTACACACTTGAAGTTTTTTCTGTTCCATGCTTATCTCTGAATACTCTTGAGCTGTTGCAAGTGCTGCAGCCAAGGCCTTCTTCTTCTGACTTTTTGCACGCTTTGGTACAGAGGTTGTAATGGGAATTGGAGTTTGGACGATATTGATTGGAGAATTCTCTGGTAAGTCATCCAACTAGAATTTTAAACAAAATGCAAAAAACACCACAATTAGAAGACATTTCTCTCTAGACCACCAAATATTGGGCATTTCAGAAATCCAATCACTTAAGGCTTTGATTACCAGTATGACATCCTAATTAATTACAGCTAGATGACACAAGTTAATAAGCCAGTTAATAAAACTTAGTTTTATTTCATTTTTGTACAGGAAAGCTATTCTACTTAGCTGCAATTATGGCTTCAGAAGATTTTCCAGTCTGATTACTAAATAAAGAATTTCCCCCTCCCCAAGATTTCACATAGGACTTGACTTTCCTGGAAAGCAGTCAAATATATTAAGCAATCTATAGGCACAGTTCTGCAACAAAATATTTTAGTAGATCACATACGAAAAAAAGTTCCTTTCCAACAACTGCTTCCACAGCCTTAAAGCAGATGCAGTTTGAAATTAAAGAAACTACACAAACTACAATTATTTTGAAAAACGGACACCATTACTACATAGTTGCAGATTTAATAATTTAAAAGGTATCTGCATGAAAGTCGCATGATGTAGTAGTCGAGGCCTGGGCCAGTCTGTGATACCGAGTGTCTATAACATGTATCTTACAATCTCATTAGCAAAGAAAAATCCTGAAGTAGTGGTTTGTGGGGTTTTTTTATTTGTTTGTTTTTTGTTGTTGTTGCTGGGGTTTTTTTGTTTTGGTTTTTTTTTAAGATGGGTTCCCTGCACCACTTATTTTAATTGGTATTTCTTTAGCATCCAAGGCTGGTAACACAAGCTCTCAAGATCATCACAATTACTGCAATGTAAATCTTGTAGCAGAGATTCATTTAAAAAAAAAAAAAAAAAAAAAAAAAAAAAATCACACAAACTGAATAGTCTCAAAAGACAATGCTTTGTAAAAGAAAATAATTACTTACTACTTTGGGTGAAATCTTTTGCTGGATGCTACTACTTTTGCTGCTGCCATTGTCACTATTTAGCTCTGGAAACTCATCTTCATCCTAAACAATACACAAATGAAGAATAAAAAGGATGGAACCAAAGTCACCTGAGAAGCATGGACTGAAACTGCTTAAGGGATTCAATTTGTTTTTCTACCTAAGTCCCACATAAGTTAGAAGAGATTAAGTGACACTAATAGAAAAAAATAAATTAGGAAAGCATATCTGTATCCAAATATTAAATATAAGATAGTATTTTTTAAATACAAATTTTCTTTTTACACCAAAAAAATCCTATCACAATTAGAAGGGATAAACCAGTGAACATCAGAGAACAGAAAGTTACTTGAAGGCTGCTTATTTAATTTGTCATCCAGTGTTCTAAATTGCTGCACTTTCCACAACACCCAAATACAAGTCTCTTTCAGTACACAATGAAAGGATCATCTAATAAATTAGTGATTTTGACTGTACATCTCTTGAAGCCAGATGTTTTGTAACTTCCCATTGAGAACATCACTTATTCCAGACACAGCTAGCATTGCTACTACATGAAAAGAGTTTTCATACAACAGTACCTCAAAATACAGAGGCTCAGGACTCTGCTCTCCTCTGCTTGCCTGGCTTGTAGCTAAAGGTTTTTCGTGTCGTTTCTGCAAACCCTGCATTCTTTCTGAAGATGTGCTGTGGTCTCTGCATCTGAAACCAGACTGAAAAATCCAAACATGATTGGCATTTTGCAACTTCAATTTTTCAAGCTAGCTTTATGTGCAGGCACATAAAGCTTTCTCATGCCTGCTAATTAGCAGCTAGGCACATTTTTAGAGGATAAATTGTGCTTTGGTGTTCTGAATTTTTTGTGGGGGCTTTCTGGTGGTTTCTTTTTTTTGGTTGTCTTTTTCTTTAAAGCCTGTACAAAAATTCTACAGACAACACCATATTATTGCTCCCCCTCAAGACAATTCATCTTTAAATTTGTAACTTAAATAAAAAGGTTTCTTTTGGCCCAACACAAAGAAACTCAGGAGCTGCTGGTGACTCTAACAGCCATGAACCCTGAGGAACTGTCTGTAACCATGATCACTCCTAAGAACTTTTTCTCACTACATAATTCTTCTGCATGCACTTTTCAACACATTTTTTATGACAATACATATGCACACAGTTCTCTAAAGGCCAAAGACAGCAGCATAGTGGTATAAGCATTCTTCTGCTTATTATGTGACAGGTTGGTGGAAACACATGTGCATGACCAGTTGGTAAAAACCAGTGGATGATGTGAATTTCACATTTATACTTACCTACTTCTCAAGAAAATTTCCTACAGACATCATACCAATTTAGTTTCAACAGAAAATAGTTTCTAGGACAATTCTGCCTTGAGGTACAGTGAATTTGGCTGAGGCAACTTCATTTATAACTTTTTGTGCCAGCTTTGCTTTTAAATGTCTAAAACAACTGCCAGATTTAGAGCCTAAACTGTGACTGGATGAAAGAAAGTCTGGTTCTTCCTACTCTCCCAATGCCATAAACTAACGATAGTGGCTTCTAAAGCCTCTGATTTGACAACAGGGTATAAAAACATTCAGAACTGCCACACTGCCAGATAAGAGCATCCACAAGCTTCTTTCTATAATACACCCATAGTTACAAAACAGGAAGACTCAAGACAGTTTAACAATTCCATCTAAAAACCTAAACAGGCCAAGCTAGCTCACATATGTTTGCACAAACAGGCAAGTTTATACAAAGCTCCCACTTGGAGCTCAGATTTCCTGTCTGCAACAGAGTTCAAGCAAAACCTACATTTAAAAAAAGGCAAATATTTCAACCTTCTCTGTACCCCTTTGGAACACCTGCCCAAATAAAATCTCTCAAAATTAGGAAGGCCACCTTCTCCTTTATCCTCACATACTAATCACAGAAATCCTGTCCCACTTGAAGGAAGTCTCACAGAAAGATATTCTTTTATGCTAAAGCTTGAATTTCAAGCCATTAAGAAATAATAAAAATGTTTAAAAAATGGTATGCTAATGTAAATTTTAAAAAGAAAGTTTTGCAGACAACAGGAGTGAGAACACAGGATTCTAGTTCACCACCACATAAGAATTTTTTTTCTTCTGAAGTGTGAATGGGTCAAAAACTGAACTAACTTTTCTACACCCACACCATCATCACTTCACAGGTTGCTTTATATATGCAATGTTCTTCCTAAGTAGACACATATAAAGCATAGGCCATAGGCAGAAGACTGTCAAGGACATTATTACACATATATATATAATAAAGAGCTAGCTCAAAAAGCATACCAGTTAAAAACGTGCAAATGAGCAACTAGACTTTAAGGTTGCATTTCTACACAGTTTCCATTAAATATTTTTTGTTGATTTTATAATTCCCTCCAAATTCCTTCTTTGCCCATATTATAAGAAGTCCCAAAGACTTTAATTGAGAACCACTGACAGCATACCTGTGGATTATTTCTTTGCTCAGCTTGTCTTCCACCTCTAGAAAAGGTTGGAGTTTTTTCAATCCAAGGTTTTTTTTGAGTTGCTTGAGAATTTACATTAGTCCAACCTATACCAGCTGAAAGAGAAGTGCCATGTATGAAAAACTGAATCATAATGATTCATATGCCACCAGAGCCAGGAATACAATCCTGATACAAATAAAGTTCTTGGAGAAAGTCTAATTCTCCTGTGACAACACTTGCTTCCGTAGCTATTCTCAGATGTTGGCAGAGACCTTTATGGAGCATTCAAGAATTGATCACCACAAAGCAGTAAGAAAGGAAATCTCAGGTTCACATCCACACCAATTTCCATTCAGTCATAAAGAGCAGTCCCTGGCATTACCTACTACTACTACACTAATCAAACTATTTGTTCATGGTCTATGTAAGGCTTCTAAAAAGTATCAGTGCTTCCGAAACAGAGAATGAGAACTCCTTGGCTCTGTTAATATCCAGGTATTAACTGCAGCCCAAAAGGGTAAGGAAGTCTGAGGACAAACTAAACAGGAGCACAGCTTTGTCTGAATGCTTCCACTGGACTCTATAGATTGTTTTTTTAACCCATTAAAGAAAGGCAACTGTTAATAAATTATAAATGATAGCTATACACTTGTTTATTCAGCAAGTAACAGGTGTTTTAGCAGAGGTGGTTGGAAATCACAGTGAAGATACATCCTCAGAAGTGTCTGATCAGTTAGAGCAGCATGCTGAAGTAGATCAGGAGATATAAAGCAAAAAATACAAATGCAACCCAGCCAAATTTTAAACCGCTCACCAGTCAAGACAATGCTTACTTGTATTTATCGATGGTTCTACAGCCTGAAAAGGAAAAAAAAACAAACAGTATTTCAGTAATTTTCATTAGTCTGTAGGCTACAAATACGGTTAAGTTACTCAGTTTTGTTTACATACGTTCATTGCACAAGAATCTGTATTTCTTGAAGCCATAGCTGCAGCCTGGTTATTGCCATGCTTAGGACTACAATAGCCACTGTCACTGTCAATGTCTGCCTCACTGGCACCCTGTTCACTGGAGGACTCTGCAGCAGGGTGGGAGGTTCTCCTGCGCCTGCCTTTTGACTTCCAAAGCATCGTGGAGGCGCTCTCAGAAAGTGACTTATTGGCTATATCTGAGGGAAAGTCTTCAAGAAACAATAAAAATGAAATTACTCATGCAGGAATTGATAAGAGACATGAAAAAGCTACACATCATAAAAACAAATTTAAAAAGCCAGTCTTTGCATTAAACCAGCATTGAATTTAAATTATGTCTAGGTCCAACTGTTATTGATAACCAACTCTTTCAAGAGCTGGCAAAGTCTCTGTAGGAGTACCATGTCACTGCAACATTATAAGGTGACATATTGAGTAGGTATCTGCAACCATCAGCACCTTTTCTTCATTATCCTTTTGAGCTGCAAAGGCATCTCTTAAAAGCTGCATCTAAATCAGGTCCACCCTCTTTTAGAAAAAATGATAACTGACATCTTGTTCTAGTCATTCCATACACCCAGAACTTAAACAAATTACCTGTTTGCTGTGATGCATCAACCAACAAAACAATCTTTGATCTGTTCTCAGGACCTGATGAACTGGTCTCCTTCTGAGTGGCAACATTTTTCACTGGAGGACGTTTATTTTTTATGTGCATCTGTAACTGCTGTTGCTGTTTTCAAACATTGCCACACACAAAAAAAGTTGATAAAAAATGAGATATATGCTTCCTGTGCAAAGACATTTTCTTTATACAGTTCTACTATCTTATTCAAAAGTGGACTTACTTTTTGAATGACTGGTCCCCTGTTAGTGCTTCTGCTCCGCTGGGTGGACAAGGGGAAGACCTGGCCCGAGGGGCTGGGACGCTCGGTGCACTCTGCAGTAACTGCACTCACAGCATTTGCTGCTTGAAAGGGCGCAGGATAGGGCGTAGGGAAAGGATGATAGAAACCCATGACCTGAGCACATGGTGCTGGCATCAGCTGATAGTAAGTATATTCAGTAGAAACAGGTGGCTGTGCAGATATTATAGGATAAGCAAGGTATGGTCCTGCAGGATTTGGACTGGGTTGCTGCCATCTGATGTCACTGTTATATAATGGAAACTGTCTATTAAAAAAAAAAAAAAAAGGGAAAAAACTGCTCAGTAAGTCTTCCCCCTCTCAAAGAGAATTCAGACCTTTAGCACAACTCCCTCAAAAACAATAGTTCTATTATAATAAGTTCCTAAACTCAACATATTTTAATTAGTTATGAGAAGAAAACTGGATACAGCTACATGCAATACTGAACCAGCTACATGGCACTAGGGTGTGTTTCACCACCTGCCACGTTTTCACCATGGCAGGATCCAAGCTGGACACCCAAAGCCTTGCTTCATTCAGAGAAGCATCAGAGATTCAGACAAAAAACCTCCTGACTGCCCTAGAATACCCAAGAGCACAGGAAGTGACTCTGGGAGGGATTTGTACCAGACTTTCATAGCCAGAAAAAAAGGCAACAAAGAACATGAATTGAGAAAAGCAAAGGGAAGAAAATAGGTAAAAAATTGAGGACAGAGAAACTTCCTCCTCATACATGTGGGTTAAATATGGTGAACAAAAAAACCAAATATACAGCCCACAAGCACTGACTCCTCTCAAGCCTAGAGGTATCAACTCATTTAAAAACAGATCATCTTCCATGAAGATCACAACCACTTATTACCTGTTGGATTGATTTTCCTGTACAAATGGATAGCAAGTGATCAGGTAGCTAGGGATTGGAGTTGGTTCCATGCCATTAATTCCTCCACTGTCGTTAGGAAGTGCCATTGGGATCATTAGTGTTTCTGGACCCTTCTTCTGAGGAATAAATGGTTCTACTTCAGCTGACAGCTTGACATTCTTAAGAGAAAAGAAAGAATGTCTTCATTAATTACAATTATAAATTGCTCAGGAAAATTTAGATTCATAAAGTTGTACGCCAAGTACCATGAACAGCAGGCAAATGGATGACAAAGCTACAAGATTTCTGCAGTAAACCAAGAGAGGTGGAAAACAGTTGGCAAGTGCTTACTTCATCTTTCCAATCAATGCAGGGTGTAATCCAGATCACCAACATTTAGCATTTGTGTTAACCTTTACAAGTGCAATGCAAGCACTAATTAATTTAAAAGGGACTGAAGCTCAGATCTTTGAGGATATATGAGTCGGAGCACAGAATAAAACCAAATTAGCACTGTATGTGGAGCACAGTTGTGTAGGCTTTCAGAAGTGAAACCAACATATGGAAGATGTAGTAATGCCTGGCCTGCTCTACAAAACTGACCATGTTTCTAGGCAATTATAAAAAAGACTTTTTAGCATTAAACCATAGTTTAACTGCTAAGAGATGATGCACCACAGAAGAACCCTCCCCACACATTCTATCTGCACAACTTGAATGCACTTTAGAGTGTCAAGATTATGATTAAAGGTTGTCATGAAGAAGGTTTAGAAATGCTTTTCTTTGAAAGCGCAGTTTAAAAACTTATCTCCCCCAATCCTGAAGGTATCCTTAGCTTAAGATGGTTTTGCTCACATTTTTGGTTTTGTACAACATAGCTGCATCTTCCACTTAAGCAATGAAAAATGCTGTATTCAGCAAGACAACTGCAGAACCAAAGGATCCTTAAATTCTATATTCCACTATAACTTCCATTCAGATGAAAATAATATTTTTTTTGTACAAAGATTTCAGCTTAACTATATGTGCCTCACATTACTACCTCATGGAGTACCAAATCCTAAGAAGATTCTAAAACAGACAAGGACTCCAGACATTTTTTCCTTCCATATGCCTACAAAATAATCTCAAAGGTAACACAACCTGTATGAGTACATGCTCTTATAGTAGAAAAATTAAATCCTAAAGTTTTGCTGAGGACAGTCTTCTCTCCCTGCTACTACCTCCAGAACATCCAGGTGAGCTGAAACAGTTAAACAGGAGCTCTGGAAGTACCGTGGCAGGCAGACCCACACCCACTACTTCTCACTCCATGCCTTTGCTCTGTGTCACATCCACAACCCATCCAGAGACAGCCTTCCCACCCAATATCTGGATTTCCAAGTCCCCAAAACTAATTCTACTTAAATAAGATCCCGTACTGGTTTAGTAGCATGGGAGTGGAAGAGGTGGGAAGAGCAAGTCGAAAAAATTTTTGAAAATACAGGTGTGTCAATGAAAAAGGTATGTCTTTCAAACTGAGAAGACACACTGTTCTTGTCAGGAGAGTATTTTTTTAATGACTGTTCTGAAAACGCTTATGGCTGTAATATGGATATATACAGATATAGATGCAATATAACAAATGGAAGGATGTCCCATCCCTAGAATAATTCAAGGTCAGCTTGGATGGAGCTTTGAGCAACCTGGTGTAATGGAAGGTGTCCCTGTCCACAGGAGGGGTTTGGAACCAAACAATTTTTAAGATCTGGTTCAATGCAGGGCAGCCTGATTCCATAAGCACAGACACAGAAATATCACTCCTGCTCTACAAGGTCTGCATTACAGCAGAACGATCACCTTCATATCCATTAAATGCATTTCTTTATCATTAGTAGAGGGTGAACATTCCTTTCTTCTGCAGTAACTCTCCTAATTCCTGAAGTTCCACTCAGAGGAAAAGCTGTGGGGCAGCTGCTTCAGCAGCACTGAACTTGTGCAACACAGATCAAACCCGGCAGTACCCAGAGCTTCCTCTCTGGCCTCGGGCACATCCCTCAGCTGCCTCGTGACTCGCCCACCCCTCTCCAAGGTTCCAAGGCATTCTCCTCAACACAAGAGAAAGACTCCGCATAATTTTTTTAAGTGTTTATGTACAGCGTACACATAACAAGTACCAGAAATACCAACACTGAAATCCCTCCCTGAAAGCTAAGAGAGCTATTTCAAGACTGCGAGGCAAAAATATTTGCTTAAGAATAGATTCACTTATGGGCTGGCCGACAAAACTAGATCAGAGATGATCCTGAATTGGAAGAGACCCACAAGAACCGAGTCCAGCTCTTTAATGGATGGCCCACATGGGATTAAACCACAACCTCGGCATCATTAGCACCCTGCTCTAACCCACTGAGCAGCCAAAACATTAAAGGAACACACCAAGGGTGCTTCATCCACAGAACATGCAAAAATAAAACTAGGATGAGTGCTTTATAAATGTGGTATTCCTAAGGAAACACTGAAAACTGTCCAACAACTATTCCTAACCTGCTGGTCACTATCCTACCACAACATGCCAAGTGAACTTTAGCCAAGATACTAAAAATAAACTCTAGTAATGACTCAGAAAATAGTCAAAACATTCTATTTGTCATTCATGCTGGGACCAGATTTCCTGTTTTAAGGATCTTTCCTATGTTGCTGTCTGCTCTTTCCTTTATTTGGGAGATTTATGTGAAAGTACAAAAATCATTCTTTATTGACAAGTCTCTTGCAGAATGGTCTCATGACAATGATTTTTGTGGTACTGTACATCATCACTTATTAGGATATCACATATTAGGATTATGAGAGAACAGTCTTTCACATTAGATATTAAAAACAGAGCTGTAACTGATCCAAGGAGGAAGTGAGTGATTTCCATCTGCAAGGCTGCCATAACAAAATAATTTTTGTCAATTCTCAAAGACAATCCCTACCTTACTTTTACATCCAAGGTGGATTGGATAACGTTTGACTTATTTAAATCTGTCCAGCAAAAAAGGGAATGTTGGGGTTTTTGTTTTAAATTTATTAAAAAAACCTCCACAAGACTCACTCTTATAATGTAATTTTATGATTTAAGGAAAAATAATTCAAATTATTCTGCTCGGTTTTCTAAGGTTCAAACAATTCAGAGATGCCCAAACTAGAAAGACGGCTTTAATTCTTCCTTTCCTGTTGCTCAGTCTCTTATACAGGTTATGATTATTATTGCTATGACAGAGCAATTGCATGATATAATTAATTATCATTTTCTGTACAGCTCAAAACAAGTGTAACTTACTTGTAATGGTAAAATAAAGATAGAGCAGATCTTTTAATCATAAATACATATGAATGCATTTGAAAGTTAAATCCTTTTTTTGCTTACAGAACTTGGGGAGTGTCTGTTATTTAAAGGAATCAGAACTGTAGTTCACATACCTCTTCCATGCATTATACCTTAAACACTTCTCTTGTGCAGTTTAGTCTGCACTTACAGGTTTGGTTGGTTTCTGGAGGCTGGGTTTTTTTAATCCTTTCAAGAAACTTGTTTTGGCAAAGGATTCAGGGCAAACTTCTGTTTTCAGATTTTGCATTTTTTTCTGTAATGCACACATACATACATAGACCAACTCATCAAAACAGCAACTGGAAACAGAAAACTCAGTACAGGTGGTTCAAAAAAAATCATTCTGCAAGCATAATACATCCAATCCTCACATAACTTATACATTTCATTAGACAACAAGGCCCGATTTTCACTTTGGAGTAGAAAACAGAAAAGCAGCTCAAGTGTATTACCAACTATACTAATTTAACTTCAACATATTGCTTCCTTAGAGCAGTCTACCAAAAACACTTCCAGAGTTCTGTGTTACACAGGCTGTGTCTTCAGATGAGGGCAGTAAACTTATCCAACTTAAAGCAAAAAGGGGAAACAAATGTACTAAGTCAGGTCAGACTGCTAACCAAACCAAAACATCAACAGAATAAATTCTCCAGGGTGATTCTCCAGACTTCTCAGCACATTTCACAGATGGCCAGTAGTTTCACTGGACAAGTGAGGGAAACAAAAGAGCAACACTAAGTAATTGGTCCAAAGTTATCTTAGCAGATTTTTTTAGGACTACAGATTTCTCAGCTAGGAGGAAATGTTGGTGAAGATAGACAGAAAAGTACCTCCCCTTTTTGATAAATAGCCTTCTTCCTTCATAGTGCAAGGAGAAAAATTGAAACAAGAAAACAAGAGAACTATCAATCTATTTAGTATCAAGTAAAGGTGCTGCTAATTTCTCATTTTACTGGACAAGCAGAAGATATCTCCTACTGAAACTTGTTATTTCTTCTAACAAGAAAGGCTCCTTTGGCAAACTACAGAAATCAGCAATGCCAAAGAAGTAGTTTGGTAGTGGGTTTGGTTTCTTAAATACTGACATGCTTAAGACTCAGTGGAAAATGCAACCAATAACAAATGAAGTAAACTCCAGAACACAAGACAAGCTCCATTTTGTTTCAAGAAGCAAACAAGAAAAATGCATAAAACAACATGCATGCAAATATATGTGAACACAATTCCTCAGAGATTTCACCCACACAGTACAAATGGAGTGCCAAGTGCACACGAACAGCACAAACAGGACTGATCGTGCCACTGGATTGTAACCACAGACAAGAAAGATTTGGGAGAAGGCTGCTACACTTTCCCTAATGCTTACAACAGAGCACTTGTGATACAAGCTCATGCTTTAATTGCTCTCACTGTAGTGAGATTTATTTTAGCCCACATCCTCTAAAGCAAATTAGTGCTTTGCCACTGCCATCAGTAAATGCAGGGTCAGACCTTAACACAAAATAATATGTGGTTTGATCACGCCATCTAAAAGCAAACACTGAAAATACTGCAAGAATGAACTCATTTTTGACTGCAAACGTTTTCATGTTTGTTCAACCTTTCGTATCATAAAACCAAACAAAGCTTTATTGAAATCAACCTTTGATAACCAAACTCAATTCTAAATATAAATTATGCTGAAACATCAGATTTTCAATCAGCTGCCTATTAATGGAAACACACCCCTTCAAAAGAAACCAAGATTTAGACAGAAGCCTCTTTTATAGATACCCCTAGTTCAATTTACAAAACGTTTTGCACTAGCTCATTACATATTTCAGTCCAACAATTACAAGTCTTTCAAGACAGCATATATACTGAAGAGCTCCTTTGTTTCCTGTATAAAAGCTACTGTAGTCATCAACAGCTGCGAAGACAGAAGACGGCACAAGCAGGAACAGACTGGTAAACTTTGTCCTATAGTTATAGCACTGTACATTTAATCTTAGAAAAGTTTTTGTTCATTGTAGCCTAATGCCATTCAGCATTTTCCATTAAATAGGATCTCTGTCATCCTGCTCTCAGAGGAGAACACTTTAGATATCAATCTCACCATTTACAGGGTGAGAAAATAGACACAGATGCCACATCTCAGAGGGCTATAATAAAATCAGCTGGTTTACTGTCTCAAAGTCTGGAAACAAGAAGTTTCATCCCAAAGTAAAATAAAAACATAGCTCAAACTTTTGTTTGTTTTTTTTTAAGAAAAACAATCCTGTTTCTGAATACTGGATTTCATCATTTAAACGCCATGTTAGTAGTAAGGCAAGTCACAGTTCATCTATTTTAAGATAAACTTTACAAATATGGAAGTCATTGTTTCTATAATTAGTTGCTTCTAAGTGGCAGATACCTCGGGAATGGTAAATATGCAGTCCAACTGGAAACACCAGCAGCAGGCCTGGCCTTCATTTAATGAAGCACAAAATTTAATCTTCCCTATTTACATTTAACATAGTCATTTCAACACAGCACTTAAAGCAAATACGCTATGAAGTGAGTCTTTCCCTTTTTATGAGCTGAGGGGAAAGGGAAACGTGCATAATTCTCTTCCCTTTCACAGGATTAAGTATCATGATCAGAACACAGCAAGGCCAAATATTTAACATTTTTACCTATATATAGAAAACAAGCAAATGGCACAACATGACAAGCTGGCACGTTTAAACCCAGAATATTCTAATATTCTAAGACAAAGGGGAGGAAACTAGAATTTAATACTTTCACAAAGTTTGTCCAAAGACAAAAAAAGCTACCAAAATTATCCTCTTCACCTACCTACTTCACAGTATTTAACAGTACAAACTTCTAAACTCATGCTATCTAAATGGAGTAGTAATATTTGAGTGCTTTGTAACAGTTTACTAAAATGATTAACCCAAACTATTTATGTAAATCAGTTTTCTGATCGCCACAAACTAGTCAATGATAAAAATGATTTTGTGCTCAAACAGTTAAGATATTCATGGAATCACATCAATAACATTTAAATTCACCAGAATTTGAATTGAATTAGAATTTAGAGTGAATTCTAAAATAAGACAATACTAAACTCACAAAACCCAAAACTGTTCCGCACTTTCAGGATTCAAAAGAAAGCGATGTGCAAACAATAGGAAACCAGACATTTTCCAGCTTGCCTCAGCTGAAAAATCTGCCATGGGTAAAAAACACTGAAGGAAACTGGACAGGATAAAAGAGCACAAAACATTGATCTAGGCCTACTCCTATGGCAACCATATTATCAAGCCACCTGTTGAGTGGTCAAGAATAGCAGAGGCAAGCAGAACAGGCTGTCTTTAAGCAATACTAAAACAAAACACAGGTCACTGATTTTGCAACTTCACCTGGTTTCTCAACTGTACTAAAGGAACCAACTGTCTTAATCACAGGGCAAGACAAAAGTATAAGACTGAGAAAAATCAAAGCACAGCAGTTTCTTTGAAAGGGGAAGTTGTTTCTGCTTAAACAGAGCACGATCTGCTGAGTTTTCTCTCTTGTAGCAAAATAACCTACACCTAACTACTGAAACCCATACACTTCTTAATGGGAACAATTTTGTTCTGGTGTAGACAGAAGTAAACTTACACACCCACTACAAAAATTACAACTACTCTTATCATAAAATAATTGTTTTTAAGCAGCTTTATTCTGATTTCATCTGTATCAGCTGCCAAAACATCACTGAGCATTTTATAACAAGTCATACCAGAATTTAGGTAACAGAAGCCTTAAAGGCAATCCAAAAACAACATATTTTTTACCAATTAAGTGTCCAAATGATCTTGTGTCAAGAAATCTCATACTGACTCACTAAGCCAACACCATAAAACTCTGTTTACCCATCAAAAGCATTTGTGATCTTCCTTTAATTTTGAAATACCACACTAACACAGTACAATAGTCCTAGCTGCTCATACTACAATTCCATAGTAGTTACTTCTGTAAGTACATACAGTTACTATACTGTGTCTGAGAGAGCATTCTGAGGGAAAGGAAGGAGAGAATGAGTACTGCTAACACACATTTGGAGGCTTTAATATTCATTTATCTGATGGTGTCTAGTACAGGCACAGAAAAGAGCCCAAATACAGAAAAAAATGAAATGGCTCCCAAAACTGATGCAACCTTACCAAACACTTACACTGGTAACAATGATTACATTCAATTCTTAGAGCAGAAAAGGGTCAAATCCAAAGCATCTAGCAGTCTCCTAATCAAGATGCTACTGTATAATGAGCACACAAAAGCAACAAGATTGTTAAACCATTTTAGAAACTCATCAGGTATTAATTATCTGCCTGCCTAGAAGCCTTACTAGGGGATAAAGAACCAACAGGACCAGATATGCTGCAAACATAGTAAACAAGATGATTCCTGCTTCAGAGCTTAACTACACCTTCAAGTTGAAATACTGCACTTAGTTAAGACAATCACTCAGAGTCAACACTGTATACTGTAAATAACATAACTCTCTGTTTTCATGAACTATTTTGACAGATGAAAAGAGAATAGTTTGATAAGGACATGTGTGTGAACCTCCAGTACTGAACAGCTCAAGCGACAAGGAATAAATATTTCACAAGTGTACTGCAGTACTAATTACAGATGGAACAAAGGAAAAAAAAACCCACCACATCAAAATCCAAGATTTTAAAACAGAAAGTACAGATTGGACTAACGTAAATTTTACAGAATAAGATCAGGTTTTCTACATGAAGGCAAATAAAAAGCATTAAAAAAAATTAAAATCATGATCACACGAGAAAGCCACAGTGGGAGGAGCCATACTGTAATAAGATACACTGTTCACAAACTTCCTTAGGTATATGTACACAATTAAAAGCAGTGTATCTTTAGAGAGTACATTATTAGTCATTATCTACTTTGCTATAGGAACCTGTGTTATTTTATTCCTTAATCCTACTATTAGAACTCCTGGAGACGCCAAAGCTGAAAATTAGGAAACAAAGAGCTGTAAATCACCAATTTTCAACACATTCTGCTAAAACAGAAGCTTAAGAGTAATATCGGGGTCTAACAGATGACATCATTCATTTCAGATACATCTTTTAGAACTACCTCCTGATGATGAAATGTTTTATTGTAAATCTGTAACAAATTATACAAATTCTTAAGTCCCTCTTCTGTTTCTTCATACCTACGCTTTAAAAGCTCTTAAGAATGATGCAAACTGATTACCTCGCAAAGCCAAGTTTATACAGCAGAAAAAAATCTAGTGACCTGTAGAATTAGTGAGCTACACCCACTCAGCTATGAGGAGACCATCAGCTGTGTCCTATCACTGAAGACTTCAACCCGTGACATTTACAGGATTTCAACACGAGCGACAGCTCAATTGTGTTGCTAAGTTCTCAAAGAAACCTGTTTCTTTCTCAAGAAACCAAATCTCTACTAATGACCAGGCAGGCTTAAACTAAACGTCACTAACTGCAATACTTCCCTGAGCTTGAAACAAAGCCTGAAGGAACAGGGGGGAGAAGAACAGAGCCGAGTTTTGAATTCCCTTGGAATTCTCAGGGGAGCCGCTCCCGGGTTCCCAGCTCCCCCGGACAGCCGGGCCGGGCGCGGCCTGACGCCTCCCGCCCGGGGAGGGGACGGCGCCGGCCGACACGCACCGAGCTCCCGCTTCCAGCCCGGAGAACGCCCTGGCTGCACCTCCCGAGGGCCGCTCTCCGCCGGGCCGGGCCGGGCCGGGAGCCCCTCACGGCCGGTCCCGGCGCCCCGCAGGCCGCGAGCCGCGCCCCGCCCCGCCCTGCCGTGCGCTGCCCGTCGCTCGGCCGCTGCCGACGGCCCTGCCGGGGCTGACACAGCCGGGCCCGCTCCGCTCCCCGCCTTCAGCGCCGCGCCGCCGCCCCTCCCGCCGCGGCTGCTCGCGGTCCGTTCGCACCTTGTCCGCTTTGTCCATGGCTCCAGCTGCGCCGGGCGGCGGCTCTAACGAGAGCGGCGGAGGGCCCAGGCCGCCTCCCCCATGGCGCTGCCTCCCCCGCCGCGCTCCGCACACGCCCGGAGCGGCGCCGGCCCCGCTCGCGGTTATCACGGGAACCGGGACCGGCTACGCCACGGCCGGGGCGGGACGGGCGGCGGGGAGGGACCAGCTGGGACGGAAGCCGGGCGGGCTCAGACTGGGAACGCCTTCGCTCCCCCCTCACGGCGGGCGTTCCCTTCTCGCGTTCCGAAAACACCGAAAACAAGCGAGGCCGTGACACAAACGTTGCGGAAACTCGCGGGAAGAAGCGCGGGGAGCGTTGTTCGCCCCGCCCGAGGCCGTTCCGCCCACGGCGAGAGAGGGCGGCAGGTGCGCTGCGGGCCCGTCTGCTCGCAGGCGGCGCTGGGGGAGGCTCAGGCCGACGGTGTCCTTGAAATTATCTGGAACACCGAGGGAAAAAAAGAATAACCACCCTGAGATTTATTTAGAGGCAGAAATCTAAAAATGTCGCACCAGAGTCTGGAGTGCACGGCTGGGCTGTGGAGCGGGTCCCGTGTGTGCAGGGACTGGGGCGGCAGCAGAGCAGGGAGATTCTGACACGCGAGGTTTGGCACAGCTCGTGTGACGTTCCTTTATTTTGCTGTCCTGCTTTTCACAGGTGGTTAATTACGAGTAACGCCAGTGAAATCCGTGAGACCGTGTTCACCCCGAGCCTGGAGAATGGGAAACGCATGTAGGGAGCCGGTGGTGCTCAACAACACCAGATCCCGTACGCGCTTTCTGCAGGGGATGTCCCGTATTTCATTACGCTAATAGGTCTGCTGCCTCGGGTTTTATGGAAATGAGGCATGATTTATTTACAACTTGGTTGATTCATGGCAAGGGGGGGTGGGGGGGGGGGGAAAGAACTAGACTAAGTATCTTTGAGAAAGAAATACACGAAGGATATCCCAGATCAGCACTTCCCGGTGAAATACATTATAAATGTATTACATGTTAACACATGAGTCAGGTTCCTGCTTGATAGCGGTTCTTTTGAGGAATAAATGGCATGCTTTTTAAAGAAACAAGCAAAGTCTGAATCTGAATTTGACAGCAGTAAAAGCTATCAAGAATGTCTTGACAGAGCAATCTTGCTATAGCTTCCTAGATTTAGCCTTTATTTTAAAATTAATCTTTCCAGATTTAATGTTCATGATACCATGTAACAATTTTTCCTATGCTATAAAAAAATTATTTCTTGGATAAACCCACATAATCCCTTTGTACTTTCTTAGGAGTTGCTCTCTGCCATTAAAACTTCATATGTAACATATGGGATTATGAAGAGGGCTATTGCATTGCACAGCAAGATCTCATCTTGCAAACAGATGACACGAATAGAGAATTGTGCAGACTGTCACTGCCTTCTGTGCTATTCCACAGCAGCAGGATCACCATCTCAAGTGTAACTTTTGCCTAGATGTCTGCAACATTACACATATTGATTGACGTTTTCATGAGGTCACAAAATCATAAATCCCATTGAGCATATAGGAAAGGGAGTGGATCAGGTTGTAATCCCAATTAAATTGAACTTTCAGGTTTCTACTAACTTCAGTGAGGAGTGTTTTACTACCAGTGAAGAGAACAGGAGAGCTGCTGCTGTGTCCTAACTAATACATCTGAACTGGAGAAGCTGCAGCAGTTGTATGCTTTATATGCAGTTCTGTATCCCAGCACTTTTCTTGACAAGATTAAATGGTCAGCAGAACTCACATAAGTGTTTATAATACTGGGAAGCCATTTCAAGGTGGTAAGACAGACTAATTTGAGGTTATGAGGTTATGTTCCCAGGGGCTTTTACACAATGAGATTTGTTATTTCAACACAAGAAGTCATGAAAGTAAAACTGGATATTAAGCTGGTTGTACACAGAGCTTTCAGCTGATGCAATGGAACAGCATTTCATCAGTAATTGACGAACTTAAATATATGATGGAAATCCACAGGTAAATAAGTATGAAACATAAGCTACCTAAATTTCATCTCACTTAAATAACAAATCTCTACTAAGAAAAATGCATTTCATTCCCAGTAGTTGAATGTATTTTGCTTATTTGTGTGAAATTAGGTTGATTTATTTCAAACTTAATCATTTTTCATCTCCAAGTAATGTGGGAGAACTTGCCTGACTGGACAGAAAACAGTGAAAAAGTCCCACTGAAACAACTAGAACAATCATCTTCTTGTATTAGCACACCAGTGTTTCAGTGTGGAATGCAGCTTAATTTGCTCAAATTGATGCTGACCATGGAATATATATTATGACATTTGCTTAAGATAGTTGCTGTGTTTTTAAAAAATAATGACTCATTATGGCAAGGCTGTCCGTTATGAAATTGTTCTTTTGTTCCCAAGATACATACCAACAGAAAGGTCACACTTGAAAGGGCTGTTATGCACACTCAAATAACAGGAATGTCTAAGATTTAAATTGGGCAGTGATTAAATAGACATGAGATCTACATAAATCTATACAATATACATAATACAGAAAGTCATGCTGGGTGACCTGAGTGGCCACTTAGGTGAAAAAAACTCAAGTCTCTCACAAGATTGAACTGTGTTATCACCAAAAAGAAAAACAAACCAAAGCACTCAGAACCAGTTATGTTAGATCTTCTATCCACAGCTATCACAAATATGCCCGGGTATCTGATTACAACATCATCTTGATCGAGTGTTGTGTAAGAGAACTCGACAATGTCTAAGTTCTTAAGGAAGCCATCAAAAAACTCTGAAAACCCTGTGGAATTTTAAAACACTTGGTAGCTGCATATGATTGAACATCCTTTGTAGCTGATTTTGAATACTCAATTGTAAGGGTCCAGTTCTCAAATCTGGCAGTTTGTAAACAATTATTGCTACTTCTTGGCTGCAACACGGAGTAAGTGAATAGTTCATAAGCAAAAATGGTTGTCAAACTCAGCAGGTGCTGACTGCAATTTTGCTACTGAGTGTTTTGGCTTCATTGCTGCATCTGCTGGTAATGGAGATATCCTTCCTGAACACAATGGAGGGGAAACAGATCAAACGAAGAAGAAAATCTAGGTTGACATAAAAATAAAAAATGAAGACTAAACCAAAAGATCTCAGCAATATGGAAAGGCACGTGGTAATGACTGTTCAGAACTCAAATCACAGGATTACAAGCAAATCTAACAGCACATGTGTGGGTTACTCACAGCCTTACTTCTCTGGGCTCTGTTTACATCCAGTGGGTACAAAGTCCTATGAAACACAGGGATGTGATTACACACATCTCACTGAAGTCAAGGCAGCTTCTTATATGGAAAGTTGAACATATGTATAGGCTTAATGGCACTGGCATGGAAACATGAAGTAAAGGTTGCTCAGTAACACCCTCTGCCTGACATCCCGGCAGGCTCACACTGAGCTCCACGACAGCAGCACTAGCGGGGCTGGAGGCTGCCATGGCGAGCAAGTGGAAAATGCAGCAGGAATGAAGGAGTCTCCAAAATGACAGTTTAACTGGCCTGGGACTAAAATCTTCAGCATAATTACTGAAAAAGACAAGTACAGAAGGTGAAGTGTATCTTGACAAATCAACCATATCTGGTAATGTGACATGTGGTGTCCTGCACAGGCAGCCACAGGCACACTGCACAGGCAGCAGGGAACAGAACTGGAACCAAAGGGGGAAGGTGAGCTGGGAAGTTCTCCAGGAAGCTGAGAATCACGATTCCAATAGCCATTACTACCTGGCAGCAGGCAGAGTGAGCCCAGCACTCCCACTGAGAGCAGCTGCAGAGAGAGGCAGCAGAGCCAGCCAGGACAGAGCTGCCATGCAGCTCTTCCTAACACAGCCAGGAAGGATTAGCTTTTACTCTTGCTGTAATGCCTACACGTATTGTATCTAAAATTTAGCACTACATATGCAATTATTCTATCACAGATTGCAATCTACCTTACCACACAGTTAGAGGCATTTAAGATGGTGATACTACTTTCTTAATATCTTAATTAACCCTTAAATAGTTGACTAGCTTGTAATGTAGTTTACCTAGTTCACTAATCTAGTTCAAAAATACATTTTTAGCACTTTGAAAATAACAAAGTAACCGCTACACTTTTGTATTTAAAATCCATATTACCATCAACACATGGAAATTTAGCTCTGTATTTAGGCTGTATTTTTGAGAAAGCAAGGGGTACTGTCCCAAGTGATATCATTTTACTCCACACATACACAGTTCCTACTTAAACCCACTACCTCTCAAAGAAAAAAATATGAAAAGATCTTCAATAACAGACAATGTTCTACAACTGAAAACTCCTGAGTAATTATGAAATCAAGAATTTACAGATTAAAACTCAAATAACTTCATCGTATTATTCTGCTGGGTGCATTTCAGCTCCCTTGCCACTTTTCTAGGGGTTTTTGTTGCTCAATGTATTTTCAGGCCTATTTAAAAGGAAAATGAAATCAAACTGGTTTCAGATCCAATCCGTTAAGAACAGGACTTCGAGACGCACAAAGAATATATTCCTTCAAAGTATGTTTGATTAAAAATAATAGTAAAAACCTAAAATTCAGACATAGCACCCACATCCTCCTAGATTTGCTTGTTGTTCAGTTTTAATGCATAAGCTGCCAGCAACTCAAAAGAAGGGTTTATATATGCACAGCTTAATCACTGTTGTAATCTTACACAAGATTACAACAGCCATTAAAATGTTCTTTTGTAAACAGTGTTATGGTAACTAGCTAAAATGCCAGTTTGTCTTGTACCATCAGCAACAAGAGGTGTATAAAAACACCCAAGAAGGTGTGACAAGTGTGGGTCTCACAATTAACAACAATTGCAGAAATGAAATGATTGGACCCGAGACTGAGAATGCAGTGAGGCTGCTTACCACCTCTCAACCAACCTGCAGTGCAATGGTGTTTCTTGGGAAAAATCATTCACCCTCTTTTTCAAGTCCTTGTTCACTTCTCCTGAGGAGACAGAAATGACATCAGAACCAGATCTACCAGGGACTATGGGTGAGCTATACAGCTATTGATGATTTCTGCTGTAGTTGTGTGGCAACAGAGCTCCTCAGTATTTCCCCAGAGAAAATCCTCATCTTCCAGGCTAAGAATTGTGAGAACTGAGAAAAGGGGTAGAATCCCTTAGGGACTATATAAATCTTCCTTATGTGCCTAGAGCACTGCTAAGGCACTGTACACATGAGAAAGAGATGAAGTATGCTAAAACATACAACCCTTTCTTAGAGGCAGACTGACTCTTTTTCTGTCTAAAAACACTGCTAGTCCTCACTGTTCAGACTGACAGTCCTTCACTAGTTGGACTAGTCCTATAACAATTAGTCCTTCAGGACAAAAAGATAAAAACAAGGGAACTAGATGGATATGACAAGATTTACTGCAGTATCCCCATTTCCTTCTTGGAAAAAATGCAAAATGGCCAAAATGCCTCCCCAGCAGACAGAGCTGGGATGGAAAAGGTTACATCAAGTACAACAAACAAAGTCAAGAAGACTTTTATTTTCAGTGATTGTAACTTTATGGACAGTTCTCTTTTTCCCCCTCCTTTAGAAGAGAGGAGTTGTTCCTTCCCATAGCAAGGGAAATGGCAGATAAAGGAAATCTACTCAAATAAATAGCTGTCACTGTCCCCTGTCTCCATGGGAAGGAGAACCCAGAAATTGCTGTGACAATCCCTTGTCCCCACAGGAGGAAGAACCTTGCAAGATTTGCTATCCAAAATAAAGTCTCTGGATCTGCAGGTAAGGGTCCCAATGACTGTGCACTGTTGTTAAGTTCAACTTCACATCACCAGGTATTACTGGAATTTTCAAAGTAAAAACTACATTACACATCACAGCATTATAAGGAAACAAAATACAAGGTGCTTTAGTCAAATGTTATATACAGATTTTACAAAGGAAAGAAAACTCTGCTTAAAAAATAAAATTTTACTATTGTTTTAAGTGAGTGGATAAATTAAAAACACCTACTAATAAAAAAATATATGAGTGAAGAAGAAATTCTCACCCAAGATTCAACATCATGCTACTCATGGTACACATAAGTTTCATGGTGTAAACACTAGGAAAAAAAATCACTTGCTCTGACAACTGCAGAGCAAAATGATTTTCTAAGGGACATAACTATTCCTCAGATTGAAGTTAATTTTATCCTAATTAATTACACCCTGTTACCAATTTAAATCCTGCCCTAGAACATTGAGTTTACAACACTGCCTTGCATGTATGTGATGGACATTTGTAATTTACTAGGCTTTTTCATTATTTTTGAGGTGTTGTTAATTAGTCTACATACACGTTTTTCCTTCTACTATTACAATGTCTGTGTGTGGCACTGCTTATGTACCATCACACCCTAATCCCAGCTTTAAACTGGAATACTTGCATTTATGGAAAATTTGACTCTTTTTACTACATTACTGAGACCTGTAAGAGAACTTTTCTGTCAGCTCCGATCTGCTACAGGAATAAAATTTTTTGTGGTCAACACTGTATTTATTTTAAAATGATCTGATGATCCCAAAAATCTTAGTCCACAAAAGGCATGTGGCTATACTGTGGTAGGGAACAGCAGCTCTGAAGGGACTGCAATATATTCAAACATTTGGGACAGAACAGATTCCATTACCAGCAAGGCCACTGTACTTGGTCCCCACTCCATACAGACAGTGTCATTTTGTATAAACTGAATCTGTTCAAAGAGACCACAGAATAGGCAAAGAGAGAGAACAACCAGGGTCTGCATCTCTGTTCCCACTGAGCTGCGTGGGAAATCTCTATTCTTGAAGTAGCAAAATAAAAATCAAGCATGTCCCTGAGTGATGCCAAATGCCCACCAACATAACTAGATAGGACTGATAATAGTTTGGCATCTTGAAGCTAGAAGTTAGTTACCAAGACAGCTAAATGTCAGCTCTTTAGAATTTATGTTTCACTATTTCAAGGGGGAAAAAAAAAGAAAAATCAACAACACACATACCAAGGCGTTCAGACTTAGAATCTCCATATTGTCCTTCACAAACGTGATGAGATCAAGTAATACCTATTTTCTTTTAAAAATAACACAAGCAAAATTCAAGTATAATGAAAGCACATCAAGAAACAAGCTGTACAATTTCTGAACTGCACTGTTTATTTTGCTGCTTGAAACCTAAGTGACAGTATGCCACTATAATTATGGGGTTTCTTCTAAACCTTTACTACACTGCAGGTACAGAAATATATGGACACATTTTTGGAGAATTGACATTTTGCAAAATGCAGCAAACATTTCAATTTATACATGAGAAAAGGAAGTGTTCAAAAGGGTATGCATTTCAAGTTATTGCAGGTTATTTCTGTGAGAGAATTTCTGCAGGTAAAACATTTTTAAATTTAACCAACAGTAACGTGTCAGTGTATTTTAAAATCATGACAAAAATCTTCTCTCTGGTCATTAATTGCCCCTTGACAAATTACTAGGATGTTGTATGTTTAGGGCAAGATGTCAATACAGCATAAATCCCGTGGCATTTTGGTTTTCTTCTGGAGATTAAAGCTGTTTTTTTCTTGGGATAAATGCAGCAGCAAAACACAAACCAGCTGATCAAAAAAGCACTTCTGCCATAACTCCAATAATTTCAGGGCACACCAACCGACAGTAGTTTTGCCATTCCCAGTTCTTTTAAGGTTTACATCACTGCACTGTTGCCTTAAGTACGTTTGTAGAAGCTTGGTTTCTGTTAGGCCAGCTTGCTGACTACAGCCTGGTTGAGAGAATTTAGTTGGTTGGTCCATTTATCTAACGCAGTATAACGTGCACCACCTCTCTTCTGATGATCCAGTTCTAGGAGCTGGTTGACTTGATCAATTCGGCCATGTATAGTGCTAGAAGTAAATAAATAAAAACTATGAATTGCTAATGGACATGGAAATAGGAGCTAACAATAAATCAGAGGTAAAATAAGAGGTCTTATACAAGAGAGGCACAAAGTCCATTTCAGAATTCAGCACTTTTATAACTATTGTCATGGGTAGTACTGCCTATTAAGCTGTCATTCTGACTGGAAATCAAATGAAGTAATTCATTGGGCAATGCATATTTTATCTGTGGCTATGACCCCACACGAAGTCTGAAGCAATACAATATAAACAGTTCTTGAAAGTCCAAGAATCGTGAAAAATGGAGATTTATGTGAAGAGAAGTCAAACAATACAAGGCCATGTACGGATTATATTTTTGTAGCAGTTATAACAAGGTATCCTCCAAAAAAACCAGCTTTACAAATTGTAGTTAAATTTTCCTAGTTAAGAGAGCAGACTACCAATCTGTCAACTTGAAAATGCACTCAAAAATATACATGGGTGTAAGCAGCAATTACTAAGAATAACAGCTTTTATAATTTCATAATAATTCAGATAATTTATTATGTAATTAAGAATTAAAGTAAAAAGATACCACTCAGTCTCCCTATGTAATTTTTTTGGCTCCCATCCTTCAAACATACTTTACTGCTCAGAAACCAAGCAAATCCAAAGTCAGCACCATTACCTTTAACTTTTAAAATCAACCAGTATTATCACAGTGCCCCAAAATATTTTGTTGCTTCTTCTATAGTTTGATTATTTTAAAGTAATCAAAGATCAATAATCAAGAATCAGGTACATACTTATCCAATATGCACTGCACAAGCAAGCTTTCCACATCAGCTACATCTATGTTTAACTCCTGAAACAAAAAGAAAACTCATTATGCTGCTACTATGTTCTGCGACATTAAAACCCTCTAATCTTTATTTTCATATATAGAATTTGGTTTAACCTCTGTTTCTTACTGTTCCTAACAATCAATTCAATAATGATCTATTAAATAAAAGACCTCCATCCAAAGGACACATGGCCAAGAACCAAGAGACCAGTAACCTCTCAGAAAAAGCTGAAGAGGCAAAAGCAAAATTTTAGAAGCTCCAGAAATTAGTTCCTCTACTGACTTGCTGAAAAAACAAACAGATAAAAAATATCCCAAACCAAACAACAAAAAATAAACCACAACCACAAAAACCCAGGAAATAAAATAAGACAATAATTATCAGAAAAGAATGGATCTGCACTCAAAACCATTTAGAGATGTAATTGCATCTTCTGGCTTGAGCAAGTTCTACAAGTGTTAAGTCTAGCTTTAAAAAAAAGCATACTGAGTTCCAAAGAGAATTTAAGCATAAAAATAGGCAACCCTAATATTTCATTATGTATTTTGTAATGCTGTGAATTTTTGCAGGCAAAATCACAGACCCATAGGAGATGGAAACAGCAATATATTACCAATGGGGTTTTTATTTCATTCTTTGCAGATTAGGCAGTGAAATTAGTGATTCTATGGTAATATTTGGTTTGTTCTACTACCACAGTTCTGTAACTTGTACAACACAAACATGTGAAGATGGCTTAGGAACAAAAGGAATTAAAATTTTCATTTTTACATTCATAAAATTTATGTTCATAATTACATTTTTATTCTACATATTTCACTTTTTATACTTTTCTTAAGAAATGTGATTTTCTACACCAAGTAGAATATGGTGGTTGAGTATTTTAGAAGTGTATCATAGTACATATTATAAAAAGCAGTTGGATGACACATGAAATTTACATTTTTGCACTGCAAAGCTGCCAGTAGTGCATCATTAGTACTTTATGGTTTAGAGCGTATTTTAGATGTTCTATTTCTGGAAGCACGGTATTTATTTAAAAGCTTTTATTCACAGTTAATCATTTACTTAAACCAATGCAAGGCTCTACTGGCACATACCTTAGAAATAAAAGGAAT
This sequence comes from Sturnus vulgaris, assembly GCF_052056855.1. Lineage (NCBI taxonomy): Eukaryota > Metazoa > Chordata > Aves > Passeriformes > Sturnidae > Sturnus > Sturnus vulgaris. The sequence continues at coordinate 10,417,536 of NC_142255.1, forward strand.
ATGTATTCTTGTGTAAGGCTTAATTAATTTTATAAGCACTTGTGTTCTGATGTTTCGCAAAAGCTCTGTAAGAGGAGAAAACATAAACACTGTAAAAACAACAGTATTGAAATAAAGCTGCAATACCAATCCATGCAGAAAGATACACTAAACACCATGGCTTTTGAGGGCAGTAATTCAGTGAGTGGGGAAGCCCAGCAAAATAACAAGGCTCTCCTTTTCCAGGGATCCAAGCAATATGTAACTGGGGGGTATGGCTGACCGCCTAATTTAAAGCTAGACTGCTTGCCTTGAACAAAATTGAAAAGGGGTTATGCAACTTAAAATGTCTGTGCATTTAACTTCATGGGGAATATTGACTTTTAAAGTTAAAAGTCAGGGCCCAATATTGTAATTACAATGAGGAACTGAAATCGTATAAAATGGTCTCCATGGAGAGGCTGATTTTGCTTAGATAAAATAGTTTTTAAAAAAACTTTATGGTTTTATAAAACAGTCATTGTTTTATAAATGTTTACATTATTAAAGACAGTTGGGATAAAATGAAAGCATAAATTACAGTTATAAATTAACAGAGGAAAAAAAACCTAGATCCATTTTCGCCTGTTAAAACAAGGACTGTTTATATAATAAAATACCACTGAACACCAGATTATGTCTCAATAAACTATGAAGATTGAAACAACGAGGCAAGGTATGTAAACATAACCATGAACATGTTGTGTATCACTACAGAGTGAAAATGGTGAGATATCAGTAGCATATAAGGAATGACACTCAAATTCTCTTCAATGCCTTAATCCAGCTTCCTCCTCTTGCTCTCCAGTTCTGTCACACCTTCCTCCATGAGCATCCAGCTCTAATCTTACTGAGTCTCCCTCCGAGACTCTGCAGCTCACCAGCAGCCCACATGGAACAGCAGTAGTGGGTTATATTTAGTTTCCCCTGCTGTTTGCCCTGTTCTCTTTTACAAACAAGTATATGAAAACCAGGTCTCTGGATTTAACTCTTTACTTTCGTGTAACTATCCAGCAAAATGATCTTGCCACAGTCAGACCCACTCCTGAAAATGACATTTAGCTGAAGAACTGAGCCCTGTATTCAAATGAAGAGACCCTTCAGTTCTCACATACATGAAAAACGTATCAGGTTACTTTATTTGTCACATCAATGGAGCAGAAAGGCATGAGTTAATGTATTCCCATTCTATTATGCAGAGGTACTATGACTCCAACCATTGTTTACAGGACATCAATGAAAAGTATGTTTCTTTTTTTACATATTATATAATTACATATTTACCAGTGCAACCTTCATTACATTGTCTATGTATTTTGTCTGTAACCTGAAGCAGTAAATTAACTTTATAAACTAGCCAACATCAAACTGGATGAGAGTGATATAAACCATCTTTACAGGTGAGAGTTGCTCTCATTTCACTGTTCCAATGGGAAAAGAAGAAAGAACAAAAACAACACTCAAAATATTCGTGTCTTAACACCACCACAGATATCTTACAACATCCACTCTTCTAGAACTTTCTCCATCAATCCTGCATATCTTTGCATCATGCCACATGCAAGTTAGCCCTGAACAATTTCTAAATAACTTGTAAAGGAATCATCCAAAAGTAATTACAAGGAGCTCCTAGTGCCAAAAAGAAAAATAAACCAAGGTGGGGGGAAGAAAAAAAAAGGAGCTTACTAAGTAGTGAAAACAAAAATGATAATAGCCTTCAAAATACCTTCAATGTGCTCCCTTATGAAGGGATCGTCCATGATGTTGCTGTGATTTGTTTTCAGAATCTTCTCAAATTCAGTGATGTCATTATTCTGATAGGCACTTCAGAAAAAAAAACAAAAGATTCAATTATTATTTTTAAAAGTTAAACAGGCCATAAGATTATGTTCCACAATTTCTAAAAAAACCACGTATTAAGCACTGGTGGAAAATATTTATATTCAGAACTTTTATAAGCAAAAAACACTTTCAAGATGAAATGCAACAGAAATTACCTGTCTTCTGTTTTGATTTTAGCAGCATTTACTGAAGTTTATTATGAACATTTAGTTGTTCCACAAGTGCACTCTAGTTTCATAACTTTTGTACTTTAAGAAGCTATTCTTAAATACCCTGTTTTGAAAAGTATCATTACATTAATTTTGGCTTCATGAAGTCATACTTTATGGAACAAATACGAGCTAAAAAGAGTCGACAAGGCTGTTGCTGTCTCTACAATATCCAGCTTAAGCTGAATGCTAAAAATATTGGAAGATGAAAGAAATACAGACTTTCAGGATTATTCATCAGTAATTCTGGCATAATACTACTTTTTAGATTTTTTTATTTATAGCTTGTGTATATATCCTTTCACAAGTCAATCCTGTCATCTGAGAAAGCATTGCAAAAAGAAGGAGCTACCACAGCATCATATAAAGGTCAAGAGCATAAAACATTCTTTCAAAACAAAACTTTCAACCTCTGTATAATACTAACATCAAACATTTTAATAACAGCATCTATTTGTTCTTCATATTCTGTACATTTTAAAATTGTTTTGAAACTGTTCAAAAAAGATTCATCCATTATTAAAATGGCCAAGAAAAAGACCTGTAGAACTTGAGCAGTTTATAAATAGTTATGTAAGTGGCATAGACTATCACATGAAACCAGTAAATTTTACTTCATAGTAAAAGAAATTTCAGTTCTGTATATTTTGTTGTTTATTTCAGAAGTCTCTTTTTATCATATGTAAAACATGCAAGTTCCCACTGTGGAGTATAGAAGGGATTAAAACCATAATTGTAATCTTCGAAATTAATTTTATCTTCTGCCTATTTCTTATCAACACTGCTTTAATTGCATTATTAATTTTAAAGAAGGAATTATACTCAAATGTCAGGATAAAAGATATAAATTAGAAATATTAATAAAATCAGATTGGTAAGGCCATCTGGAGTTCCTTCTGCCTCAAATTCACATGAAACTATGACAGTGAATTAGAAAAAAAACACATCTAAAGTAGAATGAATTACTGGAAATAGTCCCTTAATAAACTGCCAAATAGTTTATTCAATCACCATGTCAATAATGGATGACTATCCTCACTTTCAGAAACAATCTGTATGTATGCAATGCTAAAGCACAACAGCAATATCAGAGCAATTTGTTCCAACACAGGATCAGCTGTTCCACAATGTGAGCAGACATTACCTCTTATGTAGGGAAAAGATGGGGAAGGAGCAGAGGCAGGCCAGAGGATACAGGAGCTTCAAAACCCAGTGTACAAAACCTGCCTCAGTTCATTGACCTAATGACCTTCACACACTCGAAGCTCTCACAGTTGCCTCTAAGAGGTAACGAGGCTTTCTTTTGATTTTCTCATGTTCGAAGGATACAGGAGATCACTGAGAATTAAGTTTTGTATTCCTAACTTAGGGAATCATGACATATCCATGCAGCAAATTGGCTTTGGTATGAGATGTCAGTCAATTCCATTTCTCTTATGTAATCAGCCAGAGCCTCAACAAACCAGATGCAGTACAAGATGGGAAAACTTTATTTAAGGGAAGAAATGAGGTTTTTGTCACACCATAAAGTGACAAAAGTACACAGTTTCTGTACCCCTACATAATATGGCACCTATACCATGGTCTCTCATAGTAAGTTTCTAAAGAAAAACAGTCCTCAAATATTTGCCCAGAATTTATGAATAACTGTGTTAACTGTGGAGAGAAAAGCTATTTCTAAAAATATTCCCTTTCAGGTTTGGACAATGTATCTTTTTTCTTTTAATCTTTTTGTTCTCTTCTCCAGAAAAATTAAAATCTTACCTTACTAAATTCGTCATTGCTAGAATCTCTGGATCATTTTTGTATGGTTTAGCCTACACAGAACAGAAAGCATAATACACAAGGTTAGATTTCTTTTTTCCCCATTTCCATCCTTAGGGCAATTTCTCTATATATTCAGAAAAGGGTGAGGAGATTGGGGGGGGAGGGTGGGTGTGAAGGAAAAAGAAAAAAATACCTCCTGAGAATCAAATGGATTTATTCCAGACTTCATGAGCATGTTTGCTAAGACCAAATATTTCAAGCAAGTGGTTCTTCTGGGGCTCCCTGATTCATCATAATTCTTGAATGCTTCAAAAAAATCAGTATGTGCCTTTTCAAACTCTCCTTCTCTTAAGTGCATTTTGCCTCCACATTCTGAAAAGAAAACACAGATGAAAAGGAACACTGTGTGCTTGTTGCTGACTACAATAATTGTACTCAAGTTCCATGCTATTTCTAAACAGATTACTGAAACATTTTCAGAAGTCATTTGGTTCTCTGAAATCACTAGGAAAAAAAAGCATTAGGGCCTTAACATACAGCACTGCCATTTGAATAAACCCTTTCCAAAGAAGAAAAAACCCAACCCACACCATAAAACTTAAAGAACACTAATCTTCATAGCCAATAATTACATCACCATTATGTTAAAATACTGCAAAAACTGAGATAGAATTTCTCTTCATTTCAGTGGCAACAGACTTTGTATATTTATGGAATCTTCCTTATCTGTTGAGTAAAACCACACAGAAAAAATGAAAAATACTTTCTATATCCTTTTTATTTCTGAAGTACCCACTGCTGCCTGTCTGTGCAATATCTACACCAGGGAAAGGAGGAAGGCATAACAGTGTTCTGAAGAAAGTTGGGTTTTTTCCAAGACACATGGCTTGTTTCCACTACAATTCATTATTGCAGATAATAAATAATATTTTCAAGCACATCTTAAGGCCCTTTGGTTCCTGCTGAGTTTTAGCGAGGTGAGACACAAATTTATAAAAGGGCTTGCAGGAACAGCAGTCCCTTCTGCTGGCAGCCCTGTCAAGCCTCTGTTTTTATCCCCTGCAGATGCCTTTGCATTCATCTTTTGCTGCCTGCCATGGTGTCAGGCAGGTCCTCCTCTTCTTTTTCTATTGCTTCTCTCCTAAGTTACTTAGCCAGCTGTCCTGCCCTTCTGACCAGTGCCTCTGGTACTTGGGCACCAAAACTGCAGAGCTGAAGTCCTGCAAGAAGAAAATGATGAGACTGAATCTAAAGAATCCCCTGTCTTTGTAGTTGGAACTGGAAAAAAACACTAGTTATCAGATTTTCATGGAACAAATCTCTGCAACAGAAGACAAATGAAAAATTCAAGATGAACTTGCCTCTGATAACTCCCATGATCAGTGGATGAGGAATGGCTGACTTGATGTGCAATGACTGTTCATATAGTGCTTTAAGTTTTTTGTTATTTTTCTGTGCTGTATACATTTGAATTTCCAAAGCATAGATTTCCAATAGTTGAGTACCTTTTTTTAGATCATCTTCCCCATCATCAGTCTAGGACAGATTAAGTAATAAATACTGTGAAATTTTAAGAGAACAGCAATTTCAGTTTTATACTAGTAGAACACTGATAACCAAATACTCTCAGTAATTTCCTGTCAAAAACAAGAATATTCCTGAAACTCTGAAATTCTGATGTAACTAACAGAAAACATAATACTCAAAAGAACTTAGCACAGGCTACATTTTGAAGCCCTTTATTTAAAACTTCAGTATTCTTAATTAAATGTTTTTCTCAAAACTTTAACCGTAATTCTTTTCCACTTTCCTTATGCCACACTCTTAGTATATAAATACGACTGACACAAATGCATATATACATATATATATATATATATATATATATATATATAGGTAACACATATGACTCTTCTGCTGCCTTTAATAGAACCATTTCCCAGATATTTGTAACCTATTTCCATACTGAAGGAGGTAAAGTGTCACAAACAAGCAGAGCAGACTGCATGACTGATTTATTTTTTTCCCCTTCAAGACAGGAAAGTAACAACTGCACTTTCAGTTTTGAATAAAGCTCGCTTGGAATCTTTGCTGTATTTTAAAATACATGTCCATGCATTATAGATTATTGGTATCTGCATCTCATCCTTGCACCTGAAGAGAAACCCAATCAGCAGTCATGAATAATGTTTTAAAAATTATCTTTAAGGAAGGAATAAAGCACTTAGCATTTTTTGTTCATGTCATCAAGCAGATAACAAATAAAATCAGGCACAGTATTTCTGCCCTCTGAACTAAAGCTCAGCAAAATGCCTCAAAGGCCAACAACAGATGTATTAAAAAAAAAATCAATGCATCAATGTTGTTTACTAAGCCACAGTGATTTAGAATATAAAGGTACCTGGCACGACTGATGCAGCTGACGCAAAATCTTTTGTAACTTTCCATATTCTTCTCGTTCTAAATATAATTTGCCAAGCTGTAATGAAAAGAAAGTTCAAGTACTGAGGTCTATTAAAATTTCACAATTATAATTTATAAGAATTAGCTGAAGGTGTCAAAAAGCAAAAAATAGGAAGTTATGTATTTTACCTTTGTGTTTGTCTTAAACCACAATCTATCATTCTTAGCATCTTTCAGAGCTTCAAGTGTTGTTTCATAGAATTCCTGAAGCAAATCCATCTGACATAAAAAATCAGAATTCTATAATTGTAAACAGCAAATTTGTAGCTGTTAATAAAGTCAATCTGAACAAACTAAAAGTGCATGCTTGAACTTGAAAATAAGAAAGGTATCTGCACCTTACTTAATGTTTGCATTTAAACTGCAAACAGCTTCTGAAGTAACCAAACTAACTACACTATCTTTTCTTATATGAAACAGATATAATTTAAAAGCATTCACATTTTAAGATTTGTACCCATCTGTGAAAAATGAAAGCCACCTTATAAAACCCATCTTATATAACCAAGGAACAGAACTCTGATGTTGTGTAACAAACACAGGCAATATTGTTCCCACTTAAAAGAATAAAAATAATTTACATATCAAAAAGAAAATACGCTTTACAAAGAGAGGAAAATGGTCAAAGAAAAAGATGCCTTATTATTTCTGGACTAGTAATGCTGAGTGGAAGAAAGCTCTTGAGTGCATCAAACTGTTTCTTTGCATAAAACCCAAAAATACAACATCTGAAATGGAAATTGAAGTGCTGAGTGTTGCCTTTTACAAGGGTTCTACAAAGAATGCATTAGTATTGTTCATGGCTACTGCTCCTGTGGGGTAACAAATCTCTGACTATACATCAAGTTTAGATTTCCAGACTGTCCCTCCAGGTCTGGCTCAACTGCAAACCAGAGACCTTATCCCTGCCAAGAAGGGACAGTCGAAGACAATCCTTCAGACCTTAAGAGCAAACCAGCATCGAAGTTCCACTTCCAAGAGTGGCAGGACAGGAAGGATTGTGATAATGACCAAGGACTCAGCGCTAAAGACCAATGATCCTCCACATGAAGGTGCTGCCTCCAGGGAGTCAGTGAGGGGAGCTTCCTACTCTCTGTAAAGCTTCTACAACAGCACAGACAAGGAGCTGGGCTGTGTATCTATGGACATGTACCTCACTTGCACAGTACTCTGGACAGGGAGTACTTCATGGCAAAGATTCCCCTCTCCCCCCAAAAATAAAAAAAAGCATTGTTTAATTAAAAATTATATTTCAGAGGACACTTACATTATGTAGCTATGCTAGAAAAAAGTTCTTATTTATTAATATAGAAATTCCAGGTAAATATTGCCAATAAAGGACAAGTTTATGAAGATTTCTCTGTGTTAATAGAATCCACTACATGTGGGAAATATATTTTTACATATGACAGCAAATAAATACTCAAAATTCCTCTATTAACATCAAAAAAAACCCCAAACTAAATACAAAAACCGTCCATAGTTAAAAATGCAAAACTGAAAACTGTGAAGATGAAAGAATTGATGATCCAACCTGCTTGGAAGTAGAGATATAATCAAGAATAGAATTGATGGATTTTTCAGAGTAATTCCTTGTAACTGCACTCCGTATGTAGGTCAATAGCTGTTTATACCTATTCATCATTTCAGGAAAGTTTGTCTAAAAGAAAAACAAAATCACATTATAATTTTTGCTTTAATTATTAAAACTGAGATATCTTGCAAGCATAAAGAAAGACCATGCAGTAGTGATTGCTATTAAAACTTTCATCTCACTACTTTATTCATAACCTGCAGAATCAAAAATAACTTCAGGACTGCACAGAACATACATTTTAAAATATTTATCTCAATGAAGAAAACATACAAATCCTTAGAATGGTTGCATACACCGAAATTTTTCACAGTTTTATCCTGGTGCAGTACACACAGAGAAACGTGACCACTTCCAGTGATGTGACACCTCAGCACAGCAAGGACTGAGCCTCACACCTGCATGGAGGACCAGCTGACCACAGCAGTTATTTTGCATCCATTTTACCTTTGACTTGCAACCACCACATCATTTCCCTGCCATATCTGTAGTAGCCAAAGGCTGCAAAAGACAAGTTCTGGTAGATTTAGTTGTCACAGTTGTAAATTAGAATAATAACTGAAGATCTCTGAATCAAATACATATTTATGCCATTTACTCCCAAGTGATAGCTGTAATTCCTACCAATTTAAAGTTTATTTTAATCATCTGTTTCAGGGCTTTGAATCCCCATTCTCCCTTTTCGCCTTCGAGCTCCAAAACCTGAAAAAGAAGAATTTTTAAGACAATATTTATAAAAGCTTTGTTCAAACTTAAATAGTTTAAAATACACATATCCCATACATGCCCTTCTCCCCACTTTGTTCCTTACAAAGTAATGTTTGAGTCTGCCCTGTTCTTCAGTTTTGTTCTTTCCTGGTATTATTGAAAAAGCAAGAGTGTATCTCATCAGTTCTCACAACTTAGCTGATGTAGGGAGGGTGAACATGATTTTTATTGTTGTTGTTGTCTAACAGCAAACACTTTAATGCCAAACACTAAATTTTAACAGCACTCCATAAACACATATGCAAAAATAGTTGTAACACCTCCTGTAAAACGGAGTCAACTAAATATTGACTAAATTGAGCTAAAAAGCTCTTCTGAACTACTACGGTTCCTCCACAAAGGAGAAACACTGCTAGGTTTTAATGTAACATAGTTAAGGAAATGTTTTGAAAGTAAAAACTTTAGAAAGTTTTTATTATTTTAAAGTCCAGTACAAAATTTTCTTATGCACTACAGATGAGCCAAGAGATGCAAAAATCAGGTTTTTCATTAAAAAGTTGAATCTAACATACTTCTTTCTCATAGCAGTGTGCAAACATTAAAAAATTAAAACTGAGATGAAGAAAAGAAACTCTGTGTCTCTTAGTATTTATACATTTAAAGCTTTGGAATCAGATAGCAAAGCAAATATACATAAGACACTGGGGAAAACACCATTTCATTTTAAAAAAACCAAATGGATCTGGTTTCTATTGTTGATGCATGAAAACACATTTTTAAGTGTTTAATGAACTTAGTAAATCCTGAAGATTAAAAAGTCAGATCTGTGATAAGACTATACCACGTCCTATTTATTATCCCTAAGAATGACCCTGAAAGGCAGTCAGCCAGGAGTCTAAGATACTCAATAATAAACTTAGCACATTAGTAATTTAAAATATAAATCCCGCTCTTAAAATTTCAGATAACTCAAATGGTATCAAATATTTTAAAATATGAATTAATATAAAAAGAAGAGATAGAATAGAAAGACAGAAAACCTTCTGAAAACTGCTTAATGCTGCTTTGGGGTCATCTTCCTTCAAAGCTTTGGAATTGTAGTATTGATTTTCCAGATCCACATTTGGTTCAGAATTGCTGTCCTCAGAATATTCCTATATTTTAAGAAAAAAAAAAATCAGAGGAAAAAAAGGGTTCAGAACATCTGAACATCTAATAACCTGCTGAAAACAGTAAATAGTAAGACATATTACTCCAACTGGCACAGAATGTTTGTGTATTAACAGGCAGTGTTTGGTTTGAGAGCACATAACAGCTATGGACCCATATACTGATTTTCTCTCTCTCCCATTACTAGGCCAGACTCACCATCCACCATTTGCCTGTCAGCAGATTTTTTCTGGATTAATGAACTCATAGTTCCACCAACTTCACCTTTATGACAAGTACAGATTGTATTACTGAAATTCTGCCTATGCTGGAGGTTGAGCACAGAGGCCCAAGAGCACATGTCATTTCTGGGAGGGGAGGGAACACGCTGCCCACTGGTCCTCCTAAAGGCATTATTATCCAGCCTTTGCTGGGCACAGAAAAGGCTCTGGCTGAGCTGCCACACAGTAATGATTCAGCTATGGAGGGTACCAAATGCTTCCATCAATCTCTCTATCATCTGCCTTTCTGTGCCACAACGATTCATCCTTGTCTAAGGAAATTAAAAAAAAAAGAATAATGACAGTAACACCAGCTGCTTCTGCACTGAGAAGCAGGAGATGATTAAGAAAATGCTAAAAATGCTGTCAGAGATGTTGGGGTGCAGCATAGGCACAATAATTCAATCAAATAATTATCCATCACGTACACTAGTGCCAAGCAAATGGAAGTACTTACTTCTAGCAATTACTACTAAATTTTTTTAAGAAGTACTCTGAGACTTCTTCTGATGAAAAACTCCTTCATATTTTATCTTCTTCTGCTAAAGACAATGCTACATGTCCAAATTACAAAACACTAACAAAGCTCAAATAATAATTTCATTTGATGTTTATATGATTCAAAACCACTTCACATCTCTGTATTTTCAAGCTAACTTCTCTGAACAGGATTTTGGCTATTGGGAGATGAGCTGTTTTAACAGAATCTGTTTAAATCTCAAAGTTACTGCTGTCAGAGTAACTTTCCCTTGCACCAATATAAGCAATGCACAGTCAGGTCCCCTCCTTTAGGGTGGATTTCATCAGAAACATTTATTCTTTTGTTCATTTGTATATTCCTACTATTAATGGACTCCTCCAAAACCATGGGAAGGAATGAAAAAAAACGAGGCAAAAGGAAAGTTTTAAATTAGCTCTCTCCTCCATGCACTGAAAGTAATCTCTCAAAGTTTAAGTTTTCTGAAGTTCTAAAGCAAAAATTAATTATGGGAGCCCATAGTTGAATCAAGTTTTATTAAACGTGGTACTTGAGAAATTTGTCCTCCTTTTTAATGTTTCCATTTGTAAATGTAGGCAAGTTGCCCAGGTATGTATTTATTTTCAACCAACAAATTACTATCATTAGTGAGAAAGAATGGACTGAAGTCTTGTGAATTCCACAAACCTGCCTTCTGAATTCCCACAGAACTATAAAAATGTGATACTGAAAACAGCAAAGAAAACAGGAAGCAAGTGTTTTATTTCATTGGGCAGGCTCTCGTTTTGGTTAGCTTGTTTTTGTCAATTCCCCATCCTACTGATCCAACTCCAATGGAGCAGCTATGGGTACATACACACGATGTCAACAGCTGCATCAGGCACCTTATATATACAGGCTGCCAAAAACTAAACAACATAGCATTTAAGATGTGCAGAATCAGCTGATGTCTTGTTTATACTTAACTTGGACAATGGGGAATATTTTTGGCAGAAGTGTCTATTTTCAAAGATAAAAGGAAAGCAAACTAAATTAATTCATTTTAGGAGACAATGTGCTCCGTTAGCCTCAAGCCAGAAACATCTGAACTTTCATCTTAGCTCTGGCAATGATTCTGGGTGTGGATTCATGCAGGAAGCCTTTTTTCAGACAATTTTTCTCAATGCTACTTAAATATCCCATAAAGATCCTTTTACAATATTAATACATAATAAAGAAGTCTTAAGTCTATTGATATTTTTCCCCCAGTGGAAATGCATTGAAAAGCATCAAAGGTACTGATTTATATTTTCACAGCTATATTTTTTCTTCACTTGATGCCTATTTGCCTCACATCAGACTTAGGATGATGATATGGACTCAAAGCTGTAATGGAGATAAGACTTTCCTACTTCCAGAAAATATAAGGTGGTTTACTTTAAGAAAGACATAGTTAGACTTAATGGCTGTGAATAAAACTTTAAAATCTCAAACTAAGTATGAGCTGATGCCATTAATCTCTAGACAATATTAAAAAAAAAAAAAATCATCCATGTAGAAACTGAATCTCATTTCAAGCACTGATGCTAATTATGCCAGTGCTGATAAATTCAGAAGGACGAGCACTCTGTCTTCTTTGGATGCAGAAATGGCTTAGTGCAGTAGGATACAAATGTGAGAACATTAAGCTTCTGCCAAAAGCAGAAAAGAAGGAAAGTATAAAGCTGTGTCCTCAAAGTTCCAATTATGAAAAAGATCAATTTTCTTCTTAGTTCTGAAACCAGAAAAGTTCTTTTTAACAATAAATTCAGATACCAAAAGTCCAGCCTTTCCTCACATTCATTTTTAACATCCCTGGTTCCTGCCTGAGCAACTTTCCCAGCTCAAACCTTCTAGGTAGGAAGTCTGCTGCAAATTAGGTAGAAATATATGGTTTACAAATAGGATTTCTACATAACTCTAAAAGTCTCTACTACAGCATCCAGACCTAACAATCTACATAGTGGCAAACATCCTTAATTAGAACTTTGAGATATAAAAGCAGCTGGATGATATAATTTATCTCTAGCTGATGTAAAAAAAGTAAAAGGCCTAGGAATTTTTAAAACTAAGGTCCTGGTGATATTTTTCAAATGGATATCAACATTATAAGTACAAATGGAAAAAAGAGCAGTCTGAATACACAGAACTGCTCTTTAAAACCCATTGAATTCTTCCTTCCTCAGAAGAACATCATAACAAACAAATGGGGTTTTCACCATTACTCAAGAAGTTATAAAGCCCTGATAGAGTTTGAAAAAATGCAGTTAAATAAGTTCGGACATTATTTAAGCATTGCTATGTTAAAAATCTGCATGTTCTAAATGTAGTCAGTTATATTTAATCCTAAGCCATCCTACTGCTTTTTGGAGGAAGAGAAATTACGACACTAGCTCAATTGTAACAGCGATAAAACCTCTGATGGAGTTTACTCTGCGTGGAACATCGTTCTTTCAAATAGTTTTAATAAAAGTTAAATTAGTATCAAGTTAACTAAGAAGTCTTTATTATGTTACATATTAAATTTTCAAAAAATTTTATCTAGTAAACAGCTTTAAAACACTGAGTCTCAGCTTCTAAAACGAGCACACACAGAAATCAATTCACCCGAGTCAGCTTTAGTCATCCTTTTCAGTGCAGGGATGGATCTGCAGTTTGTCCAGCAGCAAAGGCACGTTAGGAGCACCCAGCACTCCTGGCTCCTCCCCGTCCCTGGCTGCTCCCAGCCTGCCCTTTCCCATTTCCCATCCCTGCAGCAGGCACTGGTTTGTGCCGTTTGCTCCCTGCTGCTTTCTGAGAATTGTGGCAGGAGCCTTGGCAGTGTAGCCTCCAGGGATCACAGGACCTGCAGCTCAGCCCCTGTGCTCAGGGCCAGAATGAGGGACAGGGACAGGAGACCATAACAGTGTGTCAGTGACATTTAGAAGTATGTGGCATTCTATCTACTAGAGTGGTACACCGACCTGGTAAAGCTCTACATTAACAGAAACAAAGATACAAGTATTTTGTGAGAACTACTGTCGTTACCAATTTTCTGGTCTCCTCTCTTGCCTGAAGCACTTTCCTAACTTCTACATCAAAACTGGAGTGACTACCTAAACTTGTGCTCCTCTGTTTATCATTCACCACCACTACAGGAACTGAATTCCTACTTTGCAAGCATTTTTTAAAAAAAGGAGTAGGGGAAATAGCTATATAGGGGCAACTTTCCAGAAAAAAATACAATACAAAGAGTTCTATTTCTGTAAAAACTTATCTGAGCTACATATTATTGTCAATTGCTAGTGATTCTACCAAATTTCAACCATTTGGCTGACTCAAACAATTTATTTTTTTATGAAGTGCAACTGTTTCTGAGAAAAAGTCTGGTACAAATTTGATTTTACTTCAGCTAACTTTATTTCATAACCATGGCATTTAGGAGGTCTACTAAGCACTACTTTCTTTGCATTTGCTCTTCCTGACCAGCAGGCACCAGGACAAGCAGCAGCTACCAGGTTCTATGTGCATTTGCCAGTTGGTATCCAGGCACATGAATATAAAGAAAGCAATCGGACTGGAATGCAAAAGAGCAAAGAGGAAAAGAACAGAGGCAAACCCTGAGAGTAAAAACAAGAGTGCAATTTGTGTAAGAAGCCTGCAACTGCTCAGCCATGCACTGGGAGTCCTGGTTTCTTTTCCACATTCCAGGTCTCTCTCTTCTGCTGCTACACACTAACTCTGCAAGTCATCCAGTGCCTGCTTGGCTCACCCCAGGGCTGTCACCAGGAATAGAAGTCGGTGAAACCAGCGATTTGCAATGGCGTCAGAAGAGTTCCATGAAAGACAGTGCTCTGCCTTTGTTTTATTTTTTTTTTTAGGTTGGAAGATGCACAGAAATGAAGAAAAGAAAGAAAAACCTGGTATTCCAACATGTAAAGAGTACAGCAAAAAAGTGTCTATTCTTTCTACTTGTGTTGTGCAGCTCTCCTGAAGTCATGTGCGTCCTTTTGTGAAAGTCCAACTTTCAGCATAAATTAGATCTAATTTATGTCTGTCCTACACTCAACTGCATATCAGATCCTGGAGAGCACCGTTCTGAACACAGCCCTAAACAACTGGCAAAAGAAGGCAACAAAAACCAGAACTCACCGACACTTGTCAATGTTTAGATAGAAAGAATTTACTGACTAATTATTCCCACACTTTTTGCCTCAATAGTTCCTTTTGAGATATTATGGTAATGAGCAAAATAAGCCTCAAATATATTAATTCTCTGTTTGAAGATGAATCTGAAGAGAATGCATTAAAAATATCACAACACATGCTGAATCCATATAAAGTATGAAACAATAATTAATTCAGAGAACAGTACATCCTATGTCCTCTGTGAAACGCACGTTTTTAAAATCACATACTACTGTAATTAAACTTAACTAAGAAACTGAAGAGGGCCAAATGGATCTGCTTGATTTGGAACTTCCCTAGAACTGAATACTTGTTTTTGCAGCATTATCACATTCTTGTTGGCAACATATATATGTATTTTCATAAAATGATGATAATAGTGAAATATGAGCAATTGGGAACACAAAATTTCAACTTCATCTATTGAAATCCAGCAATAAAAGACAGAATAATGTCTCTGTCTACTGATGAAATTGCTTATCAAGCTTGGCAACATATAGAAATTGCTTTTGTAATGGACTGTATTTCACTAGCTGGAAAGAAAGAACAAACCAACTCAGGTAGGTTGAAATAAGTAGTAAGACTGCCTATTTCCTAATATCATCACATCCTGAAATGGGAAATCCTCAGTAATCTGGAGGGATGCTCCCTATATTTGAGTCGTGCCAATCCTCATGAACCTGCAGCCATCTCACCAGGGTGCAAACTGATGGCTGTTCATTGGAATTGTTACAGATGTTCTACATGTCACTGAAACAATACAACTCCAGAAGGTAAAAAGACCAGTTGCTCAGCAAATAGATTTGTCCAGCCTTTCCTCAGATTAATTTTAAAGTTCAATTTCAGAACACACTAAGACGACTCATGAAGAATACCACAGGCTCCTTATTTGTTTAAAACAAAATAGGAAAATCCAGTTGATGTACTAAAACAACTGTCAATGTGTTGTCATTGTGCGTGGAAGAATCAATTTCTGGAGGAAGGCTGAGTTTAGCCTCCAAGTCAATTCTAAAAATAGTCTTTTGTCCCAGACAGAAAAAAACCCAGAATTTACAGTGGTCCTTCCCTCTTTGTCCTTCTCCACCCTCAAGCTGGATCTAGCAAAAAGAACTTGTACTGAAATCGTGTAAGACACCTAGCAGCACCAAACTAGAAATTAAAATTGAGTGGCTTTCATAATGACCAGTAAACATTATTGTGTTCATTGAAGCATAAAGTGGAATAATTCATGTTATAATCAAAGCTGTCACAGCACATTACTAGCAAATTGTGAATCTAGGTTCATCCACCCACAAATATAAAAAGAATTTCTTCCTGATATCAAGACTCCAGTGAATAAACTCAACTTCTGTAGGAGTGGCTGAGGTCATTTACATGCAAAACTTTGACTCTTTACCCACTGAAAAACTAAACAGAAACAGTCCAGTACAACCTGGATAGTCTTCAATTGTTTAACAGTGTAGCAATTACTCTAATTATATAAAATACCATGATGAAGCTGGGAAAGATCTGGGCCTTTGGAATATCTACTCATATTTCAGTTCAAGTGTGAAACATTTGCATACTTAAGGAAATTTAACTGACTGGCTCTACATAATCAGCAGGTCAAGTGCACATTAAAGAGGAACAGCCATAATCACTTCTAATAAAACCTGACAAAATTAATTTTTTGGGAGTCTTCACTGCTATTGTTATGATGGCAGCTACCCTGGGAGACCTGAACCTAGTTTCACTATATTTTGACAAAATAGCTACTTCTTTCATTGACTGTTTCCATAATCACTGCCTCTCCTCCAGTTCTTTAAAAAAGTATTCACAGCACTCACATGTGCTCTTTTAGTTTCAATTCTCCACTGATATGAGTATTATGTCGTGCTCTCCTTCTTTTGTTGCAAAGCCTCTTGCAGCAGCTGTTATGCTCAATTTGAGAATCACCAATCCCCTTACAGTCTTCTCTTAATCTAACTAGATATCCACATGAAAGGAAGAAATCAGGCCCTATCTTCAGGGCCCTTAACTTTTTTTTCTGAAACAGTTCTGTGGAACACTACATTTAGTCTCGAGCATTTTTGAAAACAACAGTCAATCATGGTTTGTTAGTCTCAGAATGTTGCAACTAATCTAGTTGGAATATTTTTACTCTTCAATTCTTGGGTTTTTTCCCCCAACAATTATGAACTGAAATTAAATTTTAAAAATTTGAAGCTTGGGTATTAGTTGATGCTTTACATGGGAGCTACATACTGGAAATACAAAAACAAATGTGCTGCTAATTATAACAAGCAGTGTTTTAGAATTTTTGAAATGTCTGAGCTAAGGGTAATTAACGAGAATGAAAATGTCCAGTAAAAGTAACTACAGTCAGAAGCAGAAATCTGCCACAAGTAGGGTGTTTCTGGAAGGTTTTTCCAATGAGAAATAAAGTACTTCAGAAGAAAGAAACACGGGAAAAAGCATTAGACCAATACTTCTTGGAGAAAACGGACATAAAGCAGTGTAAGTTTGAGCTGCACTTTTATTCATATCTGGGTAGACTGAAAAATGTAATTCCAGTGGTTTCTCTACATGCCCAGTTCTCACGTTATGGAGGGATATGGAACATGAATTCTGCTGTGTTTAATATTGCTCTGATTGTATTGCATGGAAAAAAAGCACCACAGTATTTTGAATCAGGACAAAAATTTCAGTGTTAAATGAATTAAAAAATGAATGGAAATTAATATTGGAACAAAATGTTTTTATTGGCCTCTGTGTATTTCCTTCAGTAACCCTGTCTCTATAGTATGTGAGTTCATTCACAGACTGAAAGGGGAACACAAACAGTTTTTGGAACAGTGACACGAGCAGCTCATAGGATTTTGATGACAGTGCCTGTCAAACAAGCACTCTTACATGAATGGAAAAAACTCAAAATCAAAAGCAGGTGCTTTTATTCTATATCTAATGCCATCCAACCATTCTAAGCAGTTCCTAACAAAACTGCCCAGAAACTATTCAAGATAAAATCAGGTAAACATTTTAGGTGAATTCGTAAGTAGCAATGACTACCAAATAATGTGTCAAAAAGTAAGTCTTCCAGAAGCAAGTATCCGGAGTTTTTCAGTGAAACTGCAATACTGTTAATACAGGTTTAGCTGAAATGAATGAAATAGACTTTCTAGCTTCTACATAGCTATATATAGCTTTTTCAAAAAGAAGCCTCTAATTCTAAAAACCCAATCAAAGTTCAGGAAAAAAAAAACAAACGAAAAAACAAACAAGCAAACCTCAAGCTCCAATATAACGTAAGGGCAATATAATTATAACTAATCAGACAAACAGCAATTTTTTAACTTTAAAACCTTAGCACAAAACCTGATGTTAACATTTAACTAAACGTAACACGAAAAGCCCCAAACATTACAAATAAAAAGAGAGCGGCAGAAAGGTTACAAGGACTATAAAGACAAAAAGTTAGAAATAAGTGCATCCTTCGGCGCGTTGGATCAGAATCGGGCCGTGAGGCCACTTCTCCTCACTCCCCTTTCTCTTCCCCCTACTTTTTCCTCAGTTTGTTGCTCTCACAAACACATGAACAGTATCTGCCCCCAAGGGCCTCTCGCAGTCGCGGGTGGGGAGAATGGCGGGCAACTTTATCACTTCACTTCGTGCCCGACATTTGGGCCGGGGCAAGAGGAGAGAGGGAAGGAGGCAGCGCTCCGGAGCCCTCCCCTCAGCGTGAGCCCTGCGGGGCACACACGGGCCAGCCGGGGCCGGGGCACCAGCCCGGGCCTATCCACCTGCCCGGCCCGGAGCTGGCCTGCTCCTCCGCGGAAGAGCCGGCCGAGCGGCTGCTCCGACAGCAGCACCCGCCCCTCGCAGCCCCTGCCCGCGTCCTCGTCCCCGGCAGAGAAACTCATCCTGGATGCCCGCGCTCCCTGCCGGGGCAGCACCCGGCGGGGCGGCTGCTGCGGCAGGCGCGCCGCACCAGCAGCGGCCCGAAGCGGCGCCGCGCCGGCGGCACCCCCGGCTGTAGCACTGAGCCCCCGAGCCATCCCGCGCCCTACCAGATCGTAGTCCTCCTCATCATCGCACATGAAATCATCCTCCATGTCAGACATCTTGGCCGGAGGACGGGCGGGGGGCGGCGGCGGGGACGGCCCCTTCTCCCACAACCCCGCGCGGCGCTGCCCAATGTGGCTCCGCTCCGCCCGGAACCCGCTGCCGCCCGCGCCTCTCCCGCCCCCGGCCCGGGGCGCTCGGAGCCCAATCCGCGCCGCCCCGTCGCCGGCTCCCTCCCCCTGGTAGCGACCGGCCCTTGGCAACGGCGGCCGGGCGGGGCCTGGGCACTGCACGCCGGAACCTCCCGGGCCGGCGCTGCCGCCGCCCGGAGCGCGCCGTGCTGGCGCCGGGGCCGCCTCCCGTGTGTCCGGCGTGGGCGCTGCCAGCCCGGATCCCCCACGGAGGCTGCGAGACTGGTGACTGGCGCGTCTCTGGAAGGTCGAGGGAAGTGATCCTGCCG
This sequence comes from Sturnus vulgaris, assembly GCF_052056855.1. NCBI lineage: Eukaryota > Metazoa > Chordata > Aves > Passeriformes > Sturnidae > Sturnus > Sturnus vulgaris. The sequence goes on from NC_142255.1 coordinate 10,436,731, forward strand.
CTCTGCTCAGCCCTCATGAGGCCGCATTTGGAGTACTGTGTGCAGTTACGAGTTTTACCGTACAAAAGAGATACGGAACTCCCAGAGCAGGTCCAGCGGAGAGCTAATAAGTTGGCCAAGAGTGGAAATACCTCTCATGAGGAAGGGCTAAGGGAGCCGGGCCTGTTCAGCCTCAAGAAGAGGCAGCTGAGAGGGGCTCCTGTGTAAAGTGTGGGTGTCAAGAGGATAGACTCGGGCTCTTCTGTGTGGTGCCATCCAATAGAACAAGGAGTAATGGGCAGAAACTGATGCACAGAAAGGTCAACCTGAATATGAGGAAGAACTTCTTTACTGTGCAAGCGACGGTGTAGGGGAACAGATTGCCCAGAGAGGTTGTGGAGGTTCCCTCACTGGAGATACTCCAGAACCATCTGAACACAATCCTGGTCCATGTGCTCTGGGATTACCCTGCCTGAGTAGGGAGGTTGGGCCGGATGACCCTCGGTGGCCCCTTTCAACCTGACCCATTCTGTGACAGCTTGGCCAGTTGCTGTGACCAGCATCACTGCTCAGTTTCATTTTGCTTTCCTCAGTGCTGCTGTACCTGGGCTGCCTTCATGACAAGAAAATAATACCAGAGCAGCAGTTTCAAAGGCTTGAACTATTTAAATTCACAGATCTTGCAAGCCAATGGCTTTATAAAGATTTTTACATGCTAATTTCTGCTGCTGCCTTCAACTGCGTGAGGCAAACCCCCCAACAAACCAGCTCTGCCTCCCCATCTCCACAAAGCCTGGGGTTCTCACAGACACCCAGATGCATCTGCAATATTTACTGGTCTCCAGGTTTTCCTGTTGTTGGTCATTTTATGTTGTTACAGTTTCTGACACTGCGTTTTTGTTTTGCTTTTTTTTTTTCCCCTACAGCTACTGCCAAGTCTTTTTAAAACCTGTGTTTGTATTCTACAACTATACTAACGGGGAAATAAATGTTTTACCTCAGAAAACCCGCAATGCAATTTGTTACTGTGCTTCCTTCACTCCGAGTACTTAAAGCTCCCTGAATAGGATGAGAGACAGTAAGATAAATACCAAAATGGACGAAGATACACACCAAAACACTGAGTGAGTGAGCCTGTGAACATTTGAAATGCTCAGTTCCTTGCTAGTATCTGCAGCCATTTATCTGAGGGTAGCAGGAGCCACGGGGCTGCCTGTTGGGAGGGGAGCTGGAGGAACCACATACCAGAAAAACATGGGGCCAGAGATACCCATCCCTCCACGCCATGACGGATGCAACTGCCCATTTATTATTTTCATTGCACGTGCATTTTGCAGGAGCATCGGCAGCAGTACTGGAAAGCCCCAAACATTTCTTTGGCACGTCGCAGCAGCTTCCCCGTCCCACCTGTGCTGTGGCGGCCCCGAGGCCGAGCGGGCCGCGGGGTGTCCGGCGCCGGCACCGCCGGCGGGGCGGGACGGGGCCGGGCCGCCGGCGCTGCCGCCCGGAAGGACGCGGCGTTCGCCTGCCCCGTGACCGCGGTCCCGCCTGACGCGGAGCCGCGGTGGAACCGCCATGGCGGGGGACGGCCCCAGCGCCCTCCCGGTGCAGCTGGTGGAGCAGCCCAGGTGGGTGGGTCGTTCCCCGGCCCTGCCGCCGCTTATCCAGGGGTGGGTGGGCGGTGTGCAGGCGGCCGGGGGAGGTGGAGGATGGGTGGTTAAGCCCATCCTCGTTCCCCGGGCTGAGGTTCGAGGAGGTGGGGACTCGTAGCGTCGCGATTTTACCCTGACACGACCAAAGACTCCTCGGGAAGCTGCCGCTGCCCGCGGCGCGTCGGGCTCCGGCCCCTTCTCCCCCCGACTGCAGCGCGGCCCGCCCTGGCGCCCCTTGCAGGGTGGCGCTGGGGCGGCAGGAGGAATCGTTCGTTCATTCATTCATTTCTTCATTCATCATTTCGCCTGCATCATTTTCCCCCCGGAGTTTTTGGGGAACACTGATTATTCTCTCGTTTTTGCTGTAAAAGGCCCTGGAGCGGCGGTGGCCTGGCCCGTCCTTGGAATGGCTGCGGCACGTGCCAGCGACCGCTCCTTGCCCAGGGAGTTCCGCTCGGTGTGTGGAATTAAAACGCTCACAAACGAACCTTTTTAATTGCTTTAGCATCGCAGAAGGAGCACTTCTTAAAACACTGGTTACTTGCATACGATTGCACCTTAAATCCCACAGAAACGACAAGTCCAGCATTTCCAGACTTGGAAGTGTGAAGCTGTGAGGAGTGCCTTTGCCTTAAGGCTTCTGACAATTTTCTTCTTGATGTAGGTGCTTGTAATTCAGTGTGCGTGTTGCAACATCAAGGCCAAAGCCTGTAAATAGCCTTTCATCAGGCCTGCTTGTAAAACCCACATTAAAAAAAGAGATCAATCAGCACTTAGATAAACATGCCCTCATGACTGCTTTGTTTGTTGTCTCATGGTACCAACACTACTATAAAAATATGTGTGAAACAAAGCAGCATTCTAAATACTGACACAAAAAGGAATAAAGTTAGCACCTAGAATTCTGCCAACAGATTCCCCTGTGGACTATAATATTATTAATGTGATCTAGAGAAAGGGTTGAACAATGAAATGGCAGAAATTGCTTTTGCTAATTGGAAGAGTGATATACCAATCAATACTAGGGGAGATGATAAGAAGGGGAAATCGCAGACCTAATACAGCTTTGTAATTGTTCACAAAGATAGATCTGAAAGATCTCTTAAAAAAATCACAACAAATTATATAATCATATTTTGTAACTTTCCATTTATAAAAATCTTACAAAGCATTTGAATATATGTAGCTGAACAGTAACACAGCCTTTACAAAGATGTACAAACTAAATAATTGTGGAATTTTCTAACATCTGTTTCTCATTGCAGTCTTCTTACTTCCACTTTGCATTAATTAGGCTTCCAGTTCTAGATTTAGATTAAATGTAGAAACCTTATCAGGGTTCTGTTACTGGATTTTTGTCAGTAGACTAAAATTTTGCTTTACGGTAGTTCCAAAAGGAGTTACTATCAAGTTTCCTATGCTTCACGAAGATATTGGCTTCATCTGTTCTCAGCCCTCGTTTTCCTACTGTTCTGCAAGACACACTAAAGTATTCCAACTTTGCAAACATCAGGCAGAAGGTTGGTGCCTTTACAGTTGCAGGAAATAAAGCAGTATGACTAAGTTTATTTGCTTTGAACTTTCAGTAGCACGCCAGGCACCTCTAAATGGAAAACCTGAAGTACTTTTGCTGGAATCCTGTGGAGTAAATACTGTCATAAATCATGGGGATAATCTGATGTTTGAAATTTTAGTTCTCTGTGCATGTATTTATACAAAAATGGGGTAGTGTCAAATATGAAAACTGATAAAAATCAAGATCTAAGGAGAGTCATCAACGTTATGTGAAGAGCAGAAATAAGCAGCTTAATATCACTCTTGATGTAGCAGAGAAAACTACACATACTTCAGGAAGCTGAATTGAATTTGCTTCAAGAAGCATTGAAACTTCCCGTCTTTTATGCAGCTATAGTCCTTCTAAATGTTTCTAACCTGCCTTTCAGATTGCAGAAACTGAAGGAGATGTTTATATCAAAGTTTGGATCAGCTCCCAAGTTTTATGCTCGTGCACCAGGACGAGTCAACTTAATAGGTAAAAGAGAAAAAATTAACCTTATTTTACTTCATCCATCATCATGGAAGTCTAGTAGATTAAAACACAGAATGAAAATGCTGGTCTTAATTTTTTTTCAGAGAAGTTTCTAGTGATAAATGGAAAATCATATATAATTTAGTAGATTTTACTGTGTCTTGTTATAAACAACTCTACATGGATATCAGTTTTGGAGAAAAAATTTATAGACAGTAGCGATGGTTTTGAAAATTGGAGTAACTTGCCATCTTATGGTTTTTTAAAATTAATTAAAGTTACCAAATATAACCAGCCCCACAGTAATGCACAGGATAAAGCATGAAATTATTCTACCACCATCTCTTTTTTACTCTTCCATGGAGATGTGTTCACAGAACTTAAAACAGTGGGTGTGATTCACTGGCAGACTGGAGAGTCACAATTACTTTGTGTTTAAGACTTACTTTTATTTCTGTAGCAGCCTTATTTTTGAGATTTCTCTGTCCATGTTAGGATTGTGTTCTCCCTGGAGCTGAGTTTCTTGCATATGTTCATAAAATAATCCTACGCATTTGAAGACATAGTAAAAGGATCCTGAAAAACAGAGCTGTAAAAGTCAGTTTGTTTACTGTGCAGTTAATGTTAATTTTTATCTCAGTGTTGTGTGAACATCTCATATAAACTAAATAGACAGCATATGGTAACTGGGAATTATTCCCAAGGGAGAAGATGTTTGCTACATACATCTTCTATTTGATTGTTACTGTATGTGTTGTATGCAGCTGTATTAATGATTATTTAAATGTAGTATCTTCTTGGAAAAAGGTGCAGAAATTGTATGTGCATGACCATTCTCATTCTTGGACAATAATCTATATGGTGAGGTTTTATAAAAATTTTTGTAACCCAGTGTTAAAACATGAACATTTATAAACAGATGCAATAGATAAAAATCACTAAAGAAAGAAAATCTTTTTGTGAAGTAATACAAAATGGAGGAAATGTACCCCAAATTTTAGGTAATAAGAGTTGAAACTACAGTAAGAAATTGTCTCATCCAGTAAACAACACTGAAGTCCTGCAGAAGCCCTGTTACTAGAAATTTGCTATTCTACAAAGAATTGCTGCAAAGTGTTTTCTTTGTTTCTTTGCTAGGAGAACACATAGACTACTGTGGTTATGCTGTGCTCCCAATGGCTATAGAACAAGATATCCTGATTGCAGTGGAACCTGTACAAACTCAAGTTGTACAACTGGCAAATACAAATTCTTCATACTTGTATGTAATTACTTTGTTTATTCATTAATTTTTATAATCCTCTTCATGCATTGCAATACAGTTTACCTTTTCAGAGATCTGACAGACTTCCATTGCAATACAGAGTCTGATTGTGTAAAACAATTTGTATTAGCAGGTGGAATCCCACAGACTGACTCCATGCAATG